>NC_086112.1:19532920-19894586 GCF_963921235.1 Mobula hypostoma
TTTAGGAGGCAGTGATCATAATATGATAGAATTCACCCTGCAAGTCAGCTGTATCAGTATTAAAGTGTAAAGGGAATTACAGAGGCACGAGAGAGGAGCTGGCCAAAGTTGATGGACGGGGACACTAGCAGGGATGATGGCAGAGCAGCAATGGCTGGAATTCCTGGGAGCAATTTGGAAAGAACAGTATAGATATATCCCAAACAAGAAAAAGTATTCTAAAGGCAGGATGGTGCAACCAGGGTGGACAAAGCCAATATAAAAGCAAAAAGAAGGGCAAAAAATAATAAATAAAAAAAATAGAGCAAAAAATAATGGGAAGTTAGAAGATTGGGAAACTTTTGAAACCAACACAAGACAACTAAAAAAAACAAAAGGGGGAAAAGATGAAATATGATGCAAGGGAACACTTAAGCAAGGAACCAGGAAAGCTAAAAGAAGGCATGAAGTTACTCTTGCAGACATGGTAAAGGAGAATCCTAAGGAATTCTACAGGTATGTTAAGAGCAAAAGGATTGGAGGGACACAATTAGTCCTCTTGAAGACAAGAATGATAATCCATGTGTGGAGCCAAAACAGATGGGAGAGATCTTAAATACATTCCTTACATCTGTATTTACTCAGGAGATGAACACAGAGTTTATATAAGTGAGGCGAAGCAGCATCAACTTCATGAACCCTGTACAGATTACAGAGGAGGAGGTGTTTTCTACTCTGAGAAAAATTCTCAGGGTCTGACAAATGTGGTCCCATGAATCCTACAAGAGGCAAGGGCAAAATTTGCTGGGGCCTTAGCACAAATACTTAAACATCTTTAGGAGAGGTATCAGAGGATTGGAGGATAGCTAATGCTGTTCCGCTGTTTAAAAAAGGCTCTAAACATAAATCAGGAAATTATAGATCAGTGAGTCTGACATCAGTTGTGGGGAAGTTATTGGAACGTATTCTAAGGAATTGGATATATAACTATTTGGATAAACATTGACTAATTAAGGATAGTCAGCATGGCTTCATGTACGGTAGGTCATGTCTAACCAATCTTATAGAGTTTTCGAGGAAGTTACCAGGAAAGTGGTTGAAGGCAAGGCAGCGAATGTACATTTGACAAGGGCCCACATGGGAGGCTAGCCAAGAAGGTTCAATCGCTCAGCATTCAGGATGAGATAGTAAACTGGGTTCGAAATTGGCTTTGAGCGAGAAGCCAGAGAGTGGTAGCAGAGGGTTGCCTCTCTGACTGGAGGCCTGTGACCAGTGGTGTGCCACAGAGATCAGTGCTGGGTCCTTTGCTGATTGTCATATATGTAAATGATCTGGATGATAATGTGGTTAACTGGATCAGCAGACTTGTTGGTGACATCAAGATCTGGGGTCTGAGGAAGGCTATCGTGGCTTGCAGAGGGATTTACATCAGCTGGGAAAACGGGCTGAAGAATGGCAGATGGAATTTAATGCAGACAAGTGTGAGGCTTTACACTTTAGTAGGGCCAGCCAGGGTAGGTCTTACACAGTGAATGTAGGGCACTGAGGAGTGTTGTAGAATAAAGGGATATGGGAATACAAGTCCAGAATTCATTGAAAGCAGTGTCACAGGTAGCTAGTGTTGTAAAGAAAACTTGACACACTGGCTTTCATAAATCAATATACGGAAGATGGGATGTTTTGTTGAAGTTGTATGGGATGTTGGTGAGGCCTAATTTGGAGTATTGTGTGCAATTTTGCTCGCGAACCTACAGGAAAAATGTAAACAAGGTTAAAGGAGTGCAGAAAAAATTTACAAGGATGTTGCTGGGTCTGGAGGACCTGAGATCAGGAAAGATTGACTAGGTTAGGACTGTACTCTTCAGAATGTAGAAGATTCAAAGGAGATTTGCTAGGGGTATAGATAGTGTAAATGCAAGCAGGCTTTTCCCATTAAGGTTAGGTGGAACTATAAGACCATAAGATATAGGAGCAGAAGCAGGCCATTTTGCCCATCGAGTCTGCTCCGCCATTCAATCATGGGCCGATCCAATTCTTCCAGTCATCCCCACTCCCCTGCCATCTCCCCATACCCTTTGATGCCCTGGCTAATCAAGAACATATCTATCTCTGCCTTAAATGCACCCAATGACTTGGCCTCCACAGCTGCTTGAGGCAACAAATTCCACAGATTTACCACCCTCTGACTAAAGTTTCAGATGAATATTAGGAAAATATTATTAGACAAAGTATCCATTCACATATGGGATGGTGGCTATCATTTTAGCCTTGGAATGGGTTGAAGAAGTACGCCCTGATTATGTACTTCTGTGCTCCGATATGTTCTCAGTTTTGACATCTATTAAATCGGGTATTTCAAGTTGTAGGCATGACATCTTTCTTGAGATTGGACAACGTTGAGGCTTGTGTATCACATTTCTTACGGTCCCTGCCCTCGCTGGGGTTGAGGGAAATGAGCTGGCCAAGCAGGTAGTGGTGCATTTGCATCAGCAGGAGATAAAAGTCATAATTAAAACGTCTGTTCCATCAGTGTGGCAACACCTTTGGGATAAGGAAAAGAAAGGACAGCATTTCTATAAAATTCAGAGGATGGTGGGAATTCATTTGGGAGACGGAGATAAAAGAAAGGAAGAAGTTATATCTATAAGTTGGTGGATTCGACACACTAGGTTGAATAATTACATGTTTAGAATTAATACGCACAATACAGGCATTTGTAGGGAGTGCACTTGTCAAGAAATGGTGCAGCATATATTGTTTGAATGTAGTTCCTATGAGATGCAAATGAAACATCTAATTGTTAAATTGCGATCTTTGGGACAGACATAGCTTACCATGGAATGTTTGTTAGGATATCACTGCCTTTGCGGGAGGAGAGAGAGAGAAGCACCACGCGCGCGCAGCCCTCCGGTGAAAATGATATCGTATCCGTTAAATAGGGGCCGTGGACAATTCTGATTTGATGGAGACAGATGTGAAAGCACAGAGGAACATCTGGCGAAATCTCTGAAACGCCAGTTCGCTGCTGTTGTTTGCTGCGCGAGCGAGAATCTTCCGGAGGGAAGGCCTCAAAATCCCCGGCTTTGCCTGCTGCTGGCAACCGAGATTGAGGTCGAATCATTCGGATAAAGATGGCGCTTGGTACTCGGTGTCGGAGGGCTGATCGGAGGCTCGAAGTTTTTGAATGACTCAGAGTTGGACTATGATTGGGCATGGCAGGGAGAGTTTTCTTCCTTCTCCCGTCTGTGTGAGATGTGGGACATTTGAGAGACTTTGAACTTTTTACTGTGCTCATGGACTGTTCTTCATCAAGTTATTGTATTGTGCACTGTTGTAACTATCTGTTATAATTATGTGGTTTTGTTAGTTTTTTCAGTCTTGGTTTGTCCTGTATTTTATGATATCACACCGGAGGAAATATTGTATCATTTCTTAATGCATGCATTACTAAGTGACAATAAAAGAGGACTGCGTGTCTTCATAATCTAAAGTAAGTATTTAACGTTCTGAAAAGCATTAGATTTTTTGATATTATTTGAGTTTTTTTGGGGGGAGGTGGAGGAATTTCATGGGTATACTTCCTGTCTCTTTGCTCCACACTCCAGCTCAGTAGGTGGTTGTAATACACCCTATGTTAGCTTGTCAACCAACGTTAAACTTTACAAGAAGAAGAAGAAATATCCTGATAGCATCAGAGTGAATGAGCTCAGGGATTCATTGATTTAACATAATTACTTTAACCAAAGAAACATTCTCACAAACTTTAAAACCAAGGCAAGAACTGTTAACATCTTTCTAATTTGAAGATTCCTTTTGGTTCATGTTCATGAACTTAATTTCTAAATGGAATGATGTTTACCTCATCTATATACATGCATAAGAAGATAAGCTTTGGGGTACAAAGCACTTTCAGTTTGCCTGCATATTATCCAAAAATAATGCCATCTACAGATAGCCTTTTTTTTCTTATTTGAATAAATTAAACAAAATGGTGAGAAGTAAATAAGCTTGCTAGAAATTCAGCATTAATAATTGATTCCCCCCCAGAATGAAACACAATTATGACCATTTCTGATTCTTTAAGGATTTTCCTGCTGCCAGTCATCCGTATGTATTTGAAGCACAAAAATTACATCATTTCCTGTGCAATGCTTCATCTTAAAGTCTGACAGCCTCCCTTAATACTTCAGCTAGGGTTGCCAACTGTCCCGTATTAGCTGGGACATCCCCTATATTGGGCTAACTTGGTTTGTCCCATACGGGACCGCCCTTGTCCTGTATTTCCCCCACTAAGGTAGAGCGTTCCTATGAAACCGTTCGTAAGCCGAAATGGCGTAAAGTGCAGAAGCAATTGCCATTAATTTATATGGGAAAAATTTTTGAGTTTTCCCAGACCCAAAAAATAATCTACCAAATCATACCAAATAACACATAAAACCTAAAATAACACTAACATATAGTAAAAGTAGGAATGATATGATAAATACACAACCTATATAAAGTAGAAATAATGTATGTACAGTGTATCAGAATCAGGAAGATTAAGCCAAAACCCATTTGTAGAAAAAAAATCGGCACATACACGCATGAGCACGTTACATATGCGCATATCACGTATGCGCACATCACGCATGCACACACAGGTGCCCGTGCAAGGCTTCATGGTCATGGTAGTCTTTTTTGGGGTAAACATAAGTGTTCCGTATTTGACTGCTACTTTTGTCCCTTATTTGAGAGTGAGAAAGTTGGCAACCCTTTCAACTCCCGAACACTGCTTGCTTCTAAGCATATAGCAGGCTGCCAGTTCACTCTGTTTGGACTCCTAACAGTATCCTCAAAGTACAAAAAGTCAGTGGTAATCCATTTAGCCACAAGCCTTATTGAGTTTCTGAGGCTGGCCTTAGAGAAACAGACTGTGTAGTACATTTTGGGCCTAAGGGAAACAGGCTGTGTAGTACATTTTGGGCCTAAGGGAAGTAAGGCTGTGTCGTACATTTTGGGCCTAAGGGGTAAACTAGAACTTCTAAATCACCTTATTTTGCTTACAAAATGTGATATTTCACTTAAGGAGCCAGCTTTCAGGACTGATAGCAAATACTACACATTTTGTCAAGCCAATTAACTGCTCAGAGCAACCACCATGTTTGAAAGGGCATTAAAGTCAGTGTTTAAAGAAACAATATAACAATCCCTGTTGCCTTCATCTATCACCTCTCAGTCTCCCTTGTTATATCAACCAGTTATACTGGTATCTAACTCCATACGCCAGCCAACTCCTTCTCACCTGGATCCAATTGGCTTTTGCCCTATCCCTCCCCTGCACTGCTTTATACTGGCTATATCCCATCTACTCTTTCAGTGCAAAGGAAAGTCTTGACCCAAACTGTAGCCTGTCTCTTAAACACAAAATAATCTGCAGATGCTGGGGTCAAAGCAACACTCACAACACGCTGGAGGAACTCAGCTGGTCGGGCAGCATCCGTGGAAACGATCAGTTGACGTTTCAGTCCTGACGAAGGGTTCCGGCCCGAAACGTCGTCTGATCGTTTCCACAGATGCTGCCCAACCTGCTGAGTTCCTCCAGTGTGTTGTGAGTGTAGCCTGTCTCTTTCCTTCTACAGCTGCTAAGTACCTCCAGCAGCTTGTTTTTTTTTATTGCAAACAGACATTAACTGTTGTAGAAAAACTGTTAATATTGGATTAAAATGGAATCTCTGTGACGTAGCTGGAACTGGATGGTGTAAATGCTTTGACTCTTTCCATAGTGGCAAATCTGCTTCATTGAGACCTGTGCAACTGTAATCTTGATGCTTTTTGTATTGAGATAATATAGAGGAAAAGCCAAGGCTTAGTATCTTCTGATAAACCAAATCCACCACAAGGCAGAGCCTCGCACTGTATATCTCAGCATGTAATGATAAAGAGACATTTCATACCACCCTCCTGACCTCCCTAAGGGATTTACTTTTAAAACATTTTGTGAAGGAGTCAGTTTTAAAGAAAAGGGATTATCCTTAGTAATTATGAACCTTTACACTAATTTTCTGCGACGTCTTAAGTGTTTTCAGTTTGATCTTAATGTGTGTAATTTTATGGAATAAGAGAGAAGAGATTTGCTGAAGTGTGAAATGCTTTGCCACAGTTTACTTGCAGTATAATCATTGAAATTTATAAGAAAAATGGGGATAAAATAGTTGAAATGGAACAAGATTGAGAAGTTTGAATAGGTTTCAACAGCACCAAGCCAGCTGCCAAAGATAATGAGTTAATTGCTATCCTGCACATAACCTCATTGGTTCTATAATTTTACTGTTTTCATTTTCATCTTTTTCTTTTAGTTTTTATTCTGTTCAAGAAATATTTGTTCCTCTCCAATTTTTTTTCTAAATGAATTTGGAGAAGATTTTCTTGCTTTGGCCCAGTGTATGTATTTGTGTGTGTGTGTGTGTGTGTGTGTGTGTGTGTGTGTTTATACATACATATAAGATCTTTTCTGTTTATATAAGGTTGGTAGCATAATATTAATTGTATCATGTGATCAAATGAAATATATACAACAAATATTTATGGCAGAATATTCCATTAAAAAACAGTCTGTCTCTGGGGAGAAGCTGTTTGCTCATGTGAGAGGAGCTTTGCACCATAGAGGTTCACCCATTTACTGTCACATCACCAGCTATCTTCCAGTGTTGTAGGGAACGAGGGAGAAGGGAAGGATACTGGGATGTTCAGTCAAAAAAGTTGGATGATGAAATTTAGAATAGTCCAATACAGAACTGGATTAAAGCTGGCCATTGACATCCTGGGTCCACGCAGCCAGGTTTGGGAGTAATTGTTGTCTGCTGCAGTCGGGCTCCTGGACCGACTTCACTTCACCTGCCTCAGCAATGAACAGACTCCACAGCCGTGGCCTGCAGCCATCGTGCTCCTGGGCTGGCTTCACCCGCTTCTGTGCTGAACCGACTCCGTGCCTACAGACTCACTTCCGGGGACTCTTGCAGTTCGCGTTCTGTATATTGTTCGTTTACTTTTTTACCGTGTGCACGATTTGTTCTTCTGTCGCACGTCAGATGTTCGTCAGTCTTTGTTGTGCAGAGGGTTTTGTATACTCTATTGTGTTTCTTTGTTTTGTGGCTGCCTACAAGAAGATGAACCTCAAGGCACAGTTACTTTGAGTATAAATTTACTTTGAATGACTAGATGAGCACTTGAATCATTTAGGTACGTAGGGCTGTGGACCAGGTGTTGTGAGATGGGGTTAACACAGAAGGTTGCCCAGTGGTCATTGTGGTTGAGCTGAGCAGAGTGGCTTGTCTCCATGCTGTATATTTCCACGAGGACGTGGGGTGTAATACCTCCTAACTGAAATAGTGTGTTGGATGTGCACTAAGAGATGACCCCCAGCTTTTCAGTTCAGCTGCTGTGCGATATATCAATGAAGACAGCTGAGTCGTTGGACTTTCAGGCAAATAACCCGTTTGATTAATGGAGAACGAGAAGCTTTACACTCCAAAACTAACCGTAGTGGATGAACCAGAACAGGGAAAAGTTAGATGTTATTGTATCTCTTGAGCTCCAGGGGACACAATTGCACTATCGTATGCTGTTCTCTTCTCAACCGAAACTCGGGAAAAGAGATTGGATGCATCACAAGCACATTGCAAATCTGCTCAGACAATTATGGTTCTTTGCATGTAACTAGGAGAAGGGAGAATCCATTAAATGATTAGTTTACATTCTTTTACACTACATTGGTCAATGCAATCCTGAGAGGGCAGCAAATCCTTTCCCCAAGTGACATTTTACCCATCTTACAGGCTAAACTCCTAAAGCTAGATTTAATCTGGCAAGCTTTTAATTTTGAGGCAATGTTGGTGCCAAGAATGCAAATTCTTAGAATTGAACCTTATCTTCTGTAATCCTACAAGTTAGAAATATAAACTTAAAAGGAAACATGATGTATTTATCTTTATTAGCTTAGAGATACGGTGCAGAGCATCATCATAAAGAACGTATAAACTCCTTACAGACAGTGGCAGGATCCAACCTCGGTCACTGGTGTTGTAAGAACGTTATGCTAACTGCTGCCCAATTGACGGGTTTCTAAAATTCATCTCTGATTATAATTGTGAACCTCAGCAACAAGGCTTTCCCACAGACTGGTGGAATGATAAAATTCTACTCTGTGTCGTTAGAGAGCGGACCGTAGTTCTGAGCAGTTAATTTAGTTATAATTGAACACCAGCAGCTTGGCTCCATCTCGTGGCTGTACTGATACAATTAGTAACTTTATAACGGAGCCAAAGACACATACAGCTTGAAAACAGGCCTCTCAGCTCACCAGATCTGCACCAACTGTCAAACACCCGTTTACCCTCATGTACACTACTCCGTTTGTCTCCCTACGTTTTCCTCAACTACACCCCACCCCACACACATTGCCACTAATTCTACCATTTCCATATACACAAGGGGCAATTTGCAGTCTCCTACAAATCTGTACATCTTGGGTAAGTGTGAGGAAAAATGGAGATTCCACTAGAAACATAACTTCCAGTCGGGAGTGGCTCGGCAGTTAGTGTAATGCTATTACCGCACCAGTGACTAGGGTTGCCAACTTTCTCACTCCCAAATAAGGGACAAAATTAGCAGTCAAATCCGGGACACTTGTGTTTACCCAAGGGAAGACTACCATGACCATGAAGCCTTGTGCGGGCACCTGTGTGCTCATGTGTGACGTGCACATACGTGTAAGTACTGATTTTTTTCTACAAATCGGTTTTGGCTTAATCTTCCTGATTCTGTTAACTGAAACTACATTGTACATACATTATTTCTACTTTATATAGTCTGTGCGTTTATTGTATCATTCCTGCTTTTACTACATGTTCGTGTTATTTTAGGTTTTATGTGTTATTTGGTATGATTTGGTAGATTATTTTTTGAGTCTGAGAATGCTCAAAAATTGTTCCCATATAAATAATTGCTTCTTCGCTTT
This sequence comes from Mobula hypostoma, assembly GCF_963921235.1. NCBI lineage: Eukaryota > Metazoa > Chordata > Chondrichthyes > Myliobatiformes > Myliobatidae > Mobula > Mobula hypostoma. Next base: position 19,541,898 of record NC_086112.1, read on the forward strand.
ACGCCATTTCAGCTTACAAACGGTTTCATAGGAACGCTCTACCTTAGCGGGGGAAATATGGGACAAAGGCGGTCTTGCATGGGACAAACCAATTTAACCCAATATACAGGATGTCCTGGCAAATACGGGACAGTTGGCAACCCTACCAGTGACCCGGGTTCGATTCCCACGGCTGTCTGCAAAGAGGCTGTATGTTTTCCCCGCGACCACAGGTGCTCCAGATTCCTCGCACATCTCAAGGATGTACGGTTTAGTAGGTTAATTGGTCACGTGGGTATAATTGGGTGGCACGGGCTTGTTGGACCGAAATGATGCAGTATCTTTAAATAAAAAAAAATAAAAGTAAGGAGAAAATGCAAGCTCCACATGGCCAGTGCTGGAAACCAGAACTGAACTGGCTTGCTGAAATCGTGAGGCACTTAGCTGTACTACAGTGCTACACAAACAATGATGACATTATGTGGTTGTTGACGATACATCATGCATCAATAGTTCATGATGTTGATAATTATAGCAACATTTTTTCAGCCCAAACATTTTCACAATTTTTAAAGGCTGAGCGTTACAACAGGTAATACTTCTGTTTCACAGCTCCAGTGACCCAGGGTCAATCCTGACCTCTGGCTTTGCTGTCTGTGTGGAGTTTGTATGTTCATGGGTTTTTCCCAAGTGTTAGAGTTTCATTCCACATCCCAAAGACAAGCTGATTGACAACGTATTTGCAAGCTGAGTGAGTGGGTGGTAGGAGAGTTTGGGATGTGCTGATGGGCAAGTATGAATCAGTAGGGAAACGAGCAGGGGATTGGAATTGGTGGAATTCCCTGAGCACTAGAACAGACTTGATGGACTGAATGGCCTAATTCTATATCCTGGGCAAATGATATGCTGTGAATATTGATTTTATGAGTTATTGAGTTAGATTTTATGCTGATGTAGCCTGTGACGATTTTACATTTAAGAAGCAGGAACTTAGGACCATAAAAAAAATCAGTTCATTCCAAATTTTTAAAATAGTTCACAGTTCAAAATCATCAGTTGATTCTTTTCACTTGTTTATTTTCTTCTTAAACTTATTTACATTATCACAATCAACTCTGAGCAATTCCTGTCAAGTGTTTAATGTTATGGCTACAATTGGCTATTTTTGATTTCTAGAAGACATAAGATTAGCTTTATTTATCACATGTGCATCGAAGCATGCAGTGAAATATATTGTATTGTGTTAACACCAATGCATTCCAAGGATTGTACCGGGGGCAGCCTGACGTCAATTGTCATCACGCTTCTGGCGCCACCTAGCATGCCCACAATACACTAATCCTAACTGTATATCTTTTTTTTTGGAATATGGGAGGAAACTGGAGCACCTGGAGGAAATTCACGCAATCACTTGGACAAACTCCTTTGAGATAGAGGTGGGATTCAAACCCCGACTGGTGATTGTTGGCATTGTAAAGCTTTGAGTTAATCGCTATGCCATCGTGCTGCCCTTCCCCCCCCCCCCCATCTTTAGATCTTGGTTAGATCCTCAGCACTCAAGTATAAACCTCCTTCAGTATTTTGAATATATCCTGAGATATCTATGATGTACACTTACCTGTTGAAAAATTTCTTCATTATAATGAACCTTGAACCACTTTGGAGACTTGTAATTCTTTCAGCATCAATAATCAATAGCAGTCATGATGCATAAATACACACTAATACTGTATATCTGAACTCTTGATCCATTCATTTCTAAAGAGTATTACCTAACAAATATTTGAAATTCCTGTCCTTGGAGATTATTGTCTGATGATGCAAAACAACAGAATTAATGATAGTGGAAACAACACAAAGGATTTCAAAGTTAACGATGTTCATGGCGAGCTTTGCGGTAAAACGTTCCCTGGTCTATGGAGACATCTGAGGTAGTGGTTCAATGAGTCAGTGATATGGCCTATAATCCTGGTAGCTGCAGGGACTTATGTCCACTCAGCTTCTTACAGTAACTGGCTTAAGAGAGTAATTAAAGAAGGCTAAAGTGCTCACTGGGGACCACTCAGCCCCTGCTTTCAATTCTGTCTGGTACAGATGCTTATGTCATAATGAGAGCAACTGTGAGTGCTGGCAGGGAAGCTGGCATTGATCTGCAGAAGCATCGGCTCGATACGTACTCAGGAAGTGTCTCTTATTGGATACTACTCTTTGCTTCAAGGGGATCAGGTGGCCACTTGGGTGGCTCCAATAGATCCCAAAACATTGAGAAACACTATCGAGTAATGACATTGGTCAGTACCTATCTTATCTGCTGTCGATTTAACTTAAGAAAAGTACAGCCCATTAGGAAAAGTTATATCCCTTTGGTCCTCCATCATCCATCATTAAGGACCCCATCACCAGACGTGCAAACAACCCATGAACACTCCCACACTATTTTTGCTCTCTTTATGTTACCTATTTAATTTATTTTAATATATATTTAGAAGTGTTTGGCGGAAGCAGGAGCAGCACAACGCACAGGTGTCCAACCTGGTGAGATGAAGGAGGTAGCTTGTTCCACATTTGCAGCACCCCCTGAGTGAAGAAATTTACATTCATCTTCCCCTTAAACATTACAGTCTAATTCTATGACCTCTAGTTCTAGTCTCACCTAACCTGAGGGCATAAGCCTGCATTCATTTACCCTATCTATACCCCTCAATAAGATCTCTCTCATTCTCCTGCAAGCCAAAGAATAAAGTTCTAGAGTTGTAGAGTCATACAGCACAGAAACAGGACTTTTATCCCTTCTAGTCTGAGCTGAACTATTATTCTGCCTAGTCCCATTAACCTGGACCATAGTCGTCCATATGATTTATCCCAATTGTTGAAATTGAACCCATGTCCATCACTTCCTGTGGCAACTCGTTCCACCGTCTCGCCACTCTCTGAGTCAAAAAGATCCCCCTCAGGTTCCCCTTAAATATTTCACTTTTCATGCTTAACCCATCACCTCTTGTTCTAGTCTCACCCAAAAGGATGGCGGGAGGAGAAGGTGGCAGCACGACGCAGCGTGCGTGGCCTCTCTGGTGAATGATATCGGTATTTGCAAGTAGGTACCATGCACAATTCTAATCTGATAGAGACAGATTTGAGAAGTACAGAGGAACATCTGGAGTAACTTCTGAAATGCCCGTTTCACTGCCACTGCTACCGTGCAATCGAGAATCTCCGATGGGGAAGACCCCAAATCCTCAGCTTTGCCTGTTACTGGCGGCCGGGGCTGGGGTCGAAGCGTTCGGCAGAGATGGTGCTCGGTGCTCGGTGTTGGAGGGCTGGTCGGAGGCTCGAAGTTTTCGGACGGACTCAGAGTTGGACTGTGGTTGGATGCTGCATCGGCAAGTTTGCGGCGCTGGAAGCTCCTGGCAGGGAGAGTTTTCTACATTCTACTGTCTGCGTGAGGTAATGGGACTTTCGAGAGACTTTGAGACTTTTTTTTTTACTGTGCCCACGGTCTGTTCTCTATCAAATTACGGTATTGCATGCACTGTTGTAACTATATGCTATAATTATGTGGTTTTTGTCAGTTTTTCAGTCTTGGTCTGTTTTGTGTTTCTGTGATATCACACTGGAGGAACATTGTATCATTTCTTAATGCTTGCATTACAAAATGACAAAAAATGAGGACTGCGTGTCCTCATAATCGAATCTAATCTAATTTAGTGAAAAAAGCATGCTTGCATTTTTCCTATGTTGACTTCTCATTCTCCTATGCTCCAGGGAATAAAGTCGTAACCCTTTCAACCTTACTCAGATCTTCAAGTTCCAGCAAAATCTTCGTAAATTTGTGTTGCACTCTTTCAGGCTTCAGGATTGATCGAGATGTTTGAATATTAGGAAATTAGGATTTCTAAGAACTGGGAATGGAAGTAAGTTTGTTCATGAAGATCATCCATTAACTTTTTGAATTGTGGATTTATCTGCAAGTTGGTGAACTTGTATGGAAATAAAACCAACTTGCCATTAGCTAGCATATCGAAGTTTACGACTATCTTTATCAATAACTAATCATTACCTTTATATCTAACCCTTCAGAGCATTCCAAAGATTCAAAGAACTGGTTCCAGAGAATATAACTGATTGTACCTGAAACCATGTGTGGGCACCTGTGCAACAAATGATACAAATAAATGAGCTGAAGCTAATGATCTAATTGAAGAAATGCTGACTTGATTGAAATTAATTAATTTGTGATTAGCTAAATGTCCAAAATATTGAAGGCACAGTAATCCTCTAGACTTTCATCTAAAGCTTTGACTCATTGGGAATTGGTTTATGAATAATACAAATACATTTCTCCCCATTGTCTTGATCTGGCCTGTACCAAGTCAGGACATATTATGCATAACAGTAATTTCCTGACTGCAATGTCTGCAAGGAGATTTCCTGCTCCAAATGGAGACGCATTATGCATTAAAGTAATCTTGTGATAGTAATGGCTGCAGGGAACTTTCCCCGCTAGGACTAGACTTTTGGAAATTTGAACCAGGCTGAAGCATAATTTTGAGATATTCACTTTTAAGTCTTGGAATATGTTCTTTTCACGATGTGTGATGTGATAAACTGGACAGCAGTTTCAAGCAGCAAGCCTAACCAGCATGGACCATGTGAAACATGAAAATAATACCACCTCAAGAAGATCAGGGAAGATGCTTGAGAAATGCACACAAAATGCCGGAATAACTCAGCACGTCAGGCAGCATCTATGAAGGGAAATGAACAGCAGACATCCTGGGACCCGTTGCTGCGGTCTTTCAATGATTCTATTATGGTGATTGGATTCATTCTGTATGCCCGCAAGAAAATGAATCTCAGGGTTTTATGTGGTGACATGTTCAGTATGTACTTTGATAATAAATTTACTTTGAACTTTCTGGAATGGAAAGGATGGGGGGGGGCGCGCGTAGAGCCGGAATAAGAATGTGGGTGGGCCTTTCCAGCCCTGATGAAGAGTTTCAGCTCAAAATTAAGACTTTTTAATTTCTCTCCATAGATGCTGCCTGACCTGCTGAGTTTCTCCAGTACTTTGTGTGTGTGGTTCAAGATTTCCAGCATCTGCAGAATCTCTTGCATCAGTGAAGACACTTGCTTGACAGAGGCAGAAAGGAGATAAGAGAGAGACTGTACCACTAACCCCACAGAGCAAAAACATCACAGACCAACGCCAGGCCTTGGCAGCACTGCAGCAACATATACAAAATCCTGGAGGAACTCAGCAGGTCAGGCAGCATCTATGAGGAGGAAAAAGCAGTTGAGGTTTTAGGCTGAGATCCTTCATTAGGACTGGAGAGGAACCACAGTCAGTTAGGACCTAATCTAAAAGAGCAGTCTGTTCTTCCAAATATATGGAAGATGACCCAGTTCTATCTGCTTTACTTTGGAAGTTCTGCTTGCTTTATTACAGAGGAATATAACATAAATGGTTGTAGCACGTGGCCCAAGCCTCGTTATGTATATAGTGCAATAAAACTTAGGATAGAATATTTCAGTCTCATTGATTACCTGAGGCGAAAACTTGCCTGTTTCTACATGATAAAATGTATAAAAATACTACACATTCCTTCTTGCATCTAAATATACAAAATGATTTTCTTTTCAAAATTATCCTTAGTTTCCTTTCATCCACTCTTTGAGCCTATTGGTTTCTTGCCCTTCTTCAATTTATTTTTAGAGCAAACAACAGGAATTCTGCAGATGCTGGAAATTCAAGCAACACACATCAAAGTTGCTGGTGAACGCAGCAGGCCAAGCAGCATCTATAGGAAGAGGCGCAGTCGACGTTTCAGGCCGAGACCCTTCGTCAGGACTAACTGAAGGAAGAGTGAGTAAGGGATTTGAAAGCTGGAGGGGGAGGGGGAGATGCAAAATGATAGGAGAAGACAGGAGGGGGAGGGATAGAGCCAAGAGCTGGACAGGTGATAGGCAAAAGGGGATACGAGAGGATCATGGGACAGGAGGTCCGGGAAGAAAGACAGGGGGTGGGGGTGACCCAGAGGATGGGCAAGAGGTATATTCAGAGGGACAGAGGGAGAAAAAGGAGAGTGAGAGAAAGAATGTGTGCATAAAAATGAGTAACAGATGGGGTACGAGGGGGAGGTGGGGCCTAGCGGAAGTTAGAGAAGTCAATGTTCATGCCATCAGGTTGGAGGCTACCCAGACGGAATATAAGGTGTTGTTCCTCCAACCTGAATGTGGCTTCATCTTTACAGTAGAGGAGGCCGTGGATAGACATGTCAGAATGGGAATGGGATGTGGAATTAAAATGTGTGGCCACTGGGAGACCGCTTTGCTGAACATCTACGCTCTGTCAGCCAGAGAAAGCAGGATCTCCCAGTGGCCACACATTTTAATTCCACATCCCATTCCCATTCTGACATGTCTATCCATGGCCTCCTCTACTGTAAAGATGAAGCCACACTCAGGTTGGAGGAACAGCACCTTATATTCCGTCTGGGTAGCCTCCAACCTGATGGCATGAACATTGACTTCTCTAACTTCCGCTAGGCCCCACCTCCCCCTCGTACCCCATCTGTTACTCATTTTTATGCACACATTCTTTCTCTCACTCTCCTTTTTCTCCCTCTGTCCCTCTGAATATACCTCTTGCCCATCCTCTGGGTCACCCCCACCCCCCGTCTTTCTTCCCGGACCTCCTGTCCCATGATCCTCTCATATCCCCTTTTGCCTATCACCTGTCCAGCTCTCGGCTCTATCCCTCCCCCTCCTATCTTCTCCTATCATTTTGCATCTCCCCCTCCCCCTCCAGCTTTCAAATCCCTTACTCACTCTTCCTTCAGTTAGTCCTGACGAAGGGTCTCGGCCTGAAACGTCGACTGCGCCTCTTCCTATAGATGCTGCTTGGCCTGCTGCGTTCACCAGCAACTTTGATGTGTGTTGCTTATTTTTAGAGCAGCTACTTTTGTTTGCAAGCTATTTTATAATATTCTTTCATGTGCAAAACATTCCTTATTCCAGGCAAGCAACACACACAAAATGCTGGAGGAACTCAGCAGGCCAGGCAGCATCTAAGAAAAAAAGTACAGTCGACCGAGTCCTGACAAAGGGTCTCGGCCTGAAATGTCGACTGTACTCTTTTCCATAGACACTGCCTGGCCTGCTGAGTTCCTCCAGCTTTTGTGTGTGTGTTGCTCGGATTTCCAGCATCTGCAGATTTTCTCTTGTTTCTAATTCCAGGCTAACCCTTTTAAGGAAAGGATCTGTAAGATATTCTCAACATCCAAAGGGGACAATGGCAGTATTTTGTCTGAAGATTTCCTTGATATGTTTTCTGCTTTTAGCGAATCTGCTCCAATCAGAGTGAAAGCTGAATATGCTTTCAGAATCCTGGGTAAGAATGGATCTGAGCCGTCTACTGACGAGAAATATTTTAGTTAGGAAACGTCGCTTGTTCATTTGTCATATGACACGGGTGATCATGATCTTTCTATGACCATGAATGTTCTTGGCAAATTTTTCTACAGAAGTGGTTTGCCATTGCACACTTCTGGGCAGTGTCTTTACAAGATGGGTGACCCCAGCCATTATTAATACTCTTCAGGGATTGTCTCCCTGGGTTCAATAATCTCAACCAGGACTTGTGTTATGCATCAGCTGCTCACATGACCATCCACCACCTGCTCTCACGTTACCCTGCTCGGGGGGCTAAGCAAGACAATGACACCCAAGGGTGACCTGCAGGCTAGTGGAGGGAAGGAGTGTCTTACACCTCCTTTGGTAGAGACGTATCTTCACTCCGCCACCCTCAGAAAATAAAATAAAACTACTGCAAATAAATCTTGGAAGTATTTTGACAAGCAACACACATCAAAGTTGCTGGTGAACGCAGCAGGCCAAGCAGCATCTATAGGAAGAGGCGCAGTCGACGTTTCAGGCCGAGACCCTTCGTCAGGACTCGTCCTGAAACATCGACTGCGCCTCTTCCTATAGATGCTGCTTGGCCTGCTGCGTTCACCAGCAACTTTGATGTGTGTTGCTTGAATTTCCAGCATCTGCAGAATTCCTGTTGTTTAAGTATTTTGACAAATTGCTTTAAAATACTCAGTTGCTCAGGCAGCACCTGTGGAAGGAAAACAGTTATGATTTTAAGTCAGTTTTTTATCAGAATGTTACTGGTAGAAATTGCTCACCAACCCCCCCCCCCCGCCCCCCGCCACCACCAATGCTGTCTAAACTAATGATATTCCAGTATTTCCTATTTTTATTTCAGATTTTCTTCACAGTTTTTTGCATTGAATATTAACTAGATGAGATACCGTGGATGGCTTAAAAATACAGATCACTTTTCTTTAAGGCATTCCTTTTTGAACATGTCCAACTTTGTCACTCTTCTTGTTTGATATTCCCGTTCCTACTCCTGAGTCAGGGGTGTTCAGTGTAGTTTAAATGGCCGCTGTGTGTTCTTCATGCCCGATGCTGGAGTCCTGAGAGACCCAGAGCCTCCCAGGGAACTACATCTGTGTGAAGTGCGTCCGGCTGCAGCTCCTTGAAGACCATGTTAGGGATCTGGAGCAGCAGCTGAATGACCTTCGGCTTGTACAGGAGAGTGAGGAGATCATTGATTGGAGTTACAGAGAAGCAGTCACCCCTAAGTAGCAGGAAGCGGGTAGCTGGGTGACTGTCCGGAGAATGAATGGGATGGTGAATTGGCAGAGCAGAGCGGCACTATGGCCACTCCCCTCCATAATGAGAATACTGTTTTGGATACTGTTGTGGGGGATGACCTCCCAGGAGAATGCCACGGAGACCAGGGTACTGGCACTGACCATGGATCTATGGTGCAGAATGGAAAGAGGGAGAAGAGGGGAGTGGTAGTGATAAGGGACTCAATAGTCAGGGAAACAGACAGGAGATTCTGTGGACGTGAACGGGACACCTGGATGGTATGTTGCCTCCCAGGTGACTGGCTCAGGGACATCTTCGATCGTGTCCACATTTTGGAGAGGGAGGGAGAGCAGCCAGATATCTTGGTACATAATTAGTACAATGACATAGGAAGGAAAAGCAATGTGGTCCCGAAGAGAGCTAGTCAGAATGCTGAGAAGCAGAACTTCCAGGGCAGTAATTTCTGGATTGCTACCTGTGCCAAGCACCAGTGAGGTTTGGTAAATGCGTGGCTGAGAAGATGGTGCAGGGGGCAGTGAATCACCGAAGGCAGTGAAGGGTTCTTGAATCATTGGGATCTGTTCTGGGGGAGGTGTGACCTATACAAAAGTGATAAGGCTGCACCTGAATCCAAGGGGGACAAATATTCTTGTCGGCAGGTTTGTTGGAGCTGTTGGAGAGGGTTTAAACTAATGCGGCAGGGGAAGGAAACCGGAGTGAAGGGACTCGGGATAGGACTGATGGTAAAAAAAAACAAAGGTAGCGTGCAGTCAGACTGTCGGGAAGGGCAGGCAGATGATGGGACATAATTGCAGCCAGCAGGGTGAGTATCAGTGCATTAGGGATGCAGAATCAAAAAGGGTAGCGAATATAGCACTCAAAGTGTTATATCTCAGTGCATGGAGAATAAGAAATAAGGTGGATGATCTTGTTGCGCTATTACAGATTGTCAGGTATGATGTTGTGGCCATCACTGAATTATGGCTGAAGGATGGTTGTAGTTGGGAGCTGAATGTCCAAGGTTACACATTGTATTGGAGGGATAGGAAGGTAGGTAGAGGGAGTGGGGTGGCTCTGTCGGTAGAGAATGGCATCAAATCATTAGAAAGATGTGACATAGTATTGGAAGATGTTGAATCCTTGTGGGTTGAGTTAAGAAACTGCAAGGGTAACAGGACCCTGATGGCAGTTATGTACAGGCCTCCAAACAGTAGTTGGGATGTGGACCACAGAATACAAAGGGAAATAGAAAAGGCATGTCAAAAGGGCAATGCTATGAAAGTCATGGGAGATTTTAACATGCAGGTCGATTGGGAAAATCAAGTTGGTAATGGATCTCAAGAGAGTGAAATTGTTGAATGCCTGCAAGATGGCTTTTTAGGACAGTTTGCCATTGAGCCCACCAGGGGATCAGCTATACTGGATTGGGTGCTACGTAATGAAGTGGAGGCAATTAGGGAGCTTAAGGTAAAGGAATCCTTAGGAGGCATTGATTATAATATAATTGAGTTCAACTTCAAATTTGATAGGGAGAAAGTAAAGTCTGACGAAGCAATATTTCAGTGGAGTAAAGGGAATTACAATGGTATGAGAGAGGAGTTAGTCGAAGTAAATTGGAAGGAGATGCTGGCAGGGATGTCAGCAGAGCAGCAATGGCTTGAGTTTCTGGAAAAAATGAGGAAGGTGCAGGATAGACGTATTCCAAAAACAAAGAAGTACTCAAATGGCAAAATAGTACAACTGTGGCTGACAAGGGAAGTCAAAACTAATGGAAAAGCAAAAGAAAGGACATATAACAAAGCAAAAATTAGCAGGAAGACAGAGGATTGGGAAGCTTTTAAATATTACAGAAAGCAACTAAGAGAATCATTAAGAGAGAAAGTATGAAATGTGAAAAAAGCTAGCAAAGAATTTCAAGGTGGATAGAAAAAGCTTTTTCAAGTATATAAAAAATAAAAGAGAGATGAGAGTGGACATAGGACCACTAGAAAATGAGGCTGAAGAAATAATAGCAGGGGCAAGGAGATGGCAGATGAACTAAGTTAGTATTTTGCATCAGGCTTCACTGTGGAAGACACTGGCAATGAGCCAGGTGTTGAAGTGTGTGAGGGAAGTGAAGTGAGTGCAGTTAATATTACAGGGGAGAAGGTGTTGAATAAACTGAGAGACCTACACCCAGAGCAGATGAACGGTACCCTAGGGTTCTGAAAAAAGGTAGTGTTAGAGATTGTGGAGGCATTAGTAACGATCTTTCAAGAATCATTGGAGTCTGGCATGCTTCCAGAGGACTGGAAAATTGCACTCTTTAAAAAAGGAGGGAAACAGCAGAAAGGAAATTATAGACCAGTTAGCCTGACCTCAGTGGTTGGGAAGATGTTGGAGTCCATTGTTAAGGATGAGGTTATGGAATACTTGGTGACACAGAACAAGATAGAACAGGTTCAGCATGGTTTCCTTCAGGGAAAATCTTGCCTGATGAACCTGTTGGAATCCTTTGAGGAGACTACATGCAGGATAGATAAGGACATGAGGGTGCTTAGCAAGTTCAGAGCCCATGGTATTACAGGAAAAAATATTTTCTGGTTGGCTGCCAGTGACTAATGGTGTTACACAAGGGTTAGTTTTAGGACCACCTTTTATGCTGTATATCAATGATTTGAATGATGGAATAGATGGCTCTGTTGCCAAGTTTGCAGATGATATAAAGGTTGGTGGAGGGGCAGGTAGTGTTCAGGAAACAGGTAGGCTGCAGAAGGACTTAGACAGATTAGGAGAATAGGCAAGAAAGTGGCAAATGAAATACAATTTTGGAAAATGCATGGCCATGGACTTTGGTAGAAGAAATAAATGTGTGGACTGTTTTCTAAACAGGGGGCGGAAATTCAAAAATCTGAGAAGCAAAGGGGCTTGTGAGTCCTAGTGTAGAACACTCTAAATGTTAACTTGTAGGTTCAGTTGATGGTGAAGAAGGCAAATGCAATGTTAGCATTCATTTCAAGTGATCTAGAATATAATAGCAGGGATGTGATGCTGAGGCTGTATAAGGCACTGGTGAGGCATCGCCTTGAGTATTGTGGATAGTTTTGGGTTCCACAATTAAGAAAAGATGTCCCGGCATTGAAGAGGGTTCTGAGTAGGTTCACAGGGATGATTTAGGGAATGAAAAGGTTATCATATGAGGAACATTTGATAGCTCTGGGTCTGTACTCACAGGAATTTAGAAGATTGAGGGGGGATCTCATTGAAATCTTTCGAATGTTGAAAGGCTTAGATGAAGTAGAATTGGAAAGGATGTTTCCCATTGTGGGGGAGTCTAGGACAAAAGGGCACAGCCTCAGGATAGAGGGGTGTCCATTTAAAATAGAGAAGCGGAGAAATACCTTTAGTCAGAGGGTGGTGAATTTGTGGAATTTGTTAGGTGCATTGAAAGCAGAGATTGATAGATTCTTGATTGGCCACGGCATCAATGGTTACGGGGTGAAGGCTAGGAAGTGGGGCTGAGGAGGGGAAAATGATTGAATTGGCGGAGCAGACTTGATGGACCAAATGGCTAATTCTGCTTCTATGTTTTATGGTCTTATAATATATATCTAAATATATATCTAATATATATCCAGTATAGTGCAGCAGCCTGATGTCTCGCCTTTCTGCTGAGCTCCTAACCATAGTATAAAGAAAGTGGCCCTAAGATGACTAGGATATGTTGTTCACTATATACTTGATAGCCATCTAAAAACATACAAAGCCCAGGGGATACACATTGTTTATGTTGTCACGTGACCGGCAACAATAAATATAGAAATGAGTCAGATTTTATAAACAAATAAACATTTATTAAACTCTGCTCAAAATTAGTAAAAAGATAAACAAATGAAAACCTTAACCGGAAGTAAACTGCTATGTGGCCATTAAACAAACCGTTCAACTCAGTACTAGTTCTTAAGTGGTAAATATGAATAGTCTTAAAGTGGTGAATTAGAACACAGTTCTTAGAGTGATAAATTTGAAAGTCCAAGAGATTTATACAGTCAATTAGGAGAGACCTTCCTGAAGTAAAGAATTCCTCAAAGACTTGACGTTACTGTCGATCCCAGCCGGAACCTGCCTTGTCCGCAGGGCTCACGACAACGGAAATAAAATGGTTTAAAGGCACTGACCTTTTTCCTCTTAGATACTGTACAACCTTTTTTGCTGCTTTTAGCAGAGGTTATCTCATGCAGATCAATCTTACTTGAACGAATTCAATAATGGTCGATCCGCTCCAAAACCGCCGAACGACTCCTTCAGGTTCCCGTCTTCACTCTCCCATATTACTGAAACGATACATCAACAAACCTGGCAGCGATTGGTGAAACTACCGGCCAGCACTTCTGTATCTTACAATAGAAAGTAAAACTCCATTTTAAAACGAAACTGTGCATAAAAAAAATACGCAGCAATACGGAGTAACTGACGAGCTAAACTTAAAACCCAACTGGGAAAACTAACTGCATCACCAGGGGTCTACCCTTATATATATCTGTTGAGAACAGGTCATCACGTGACCTCACATCGGCGGAAAATTTAGATCATATGACCTCTAGAAGACCATTACATCATCCTCATAAGACAGTCACAAGATATCCATGAGGTATGTAACAATGTAATTGCTAAAATTAAAAACACCTTATTGAGCACATAGTTTAATTAAAAGTAGAGGAGAGGAATATTGAAGGTTTTTTTCCTTTTTCTTGAACAGATTTTAATGATAATGGCACAATCGACCACTTCGACCTGATCACATTCTTAGACTTGGTCACTGGAAATGAAATTAACAACATTCTTACTAAATTGGAAATGAAGATGATTGTGGATATGGTTAGTTTCATTAGAATGTGCTACTGGAGAGTTCCTAATTTATAGAAAACTGCGTTCATGCAAATAATGAAAGCCATCAAAGAAAATCATATTATGAGTGAGCATTTCTATTACATGGTGCATTGTTTTTTTTACAGAATTTTATCTTAGACAAACCAGTAATTTCATGCTAATGCTTGGCATGGTTTGAGAATTGGTAAAACGGCCCTAGGTACATTCTCACCCCTCACCTCTTCTCTTCTCTTTACCTCCCTCTGGGTCCCCTCCTGCTTCCCTTTCTTCCATGGCCCACTCTCCTCTCCTATTGGATTCCCTCTCCTTCAGCCCTTAGCCCCTCCCACCTATCGCCTCCTAACTTCTCACTTCCCCGCCAACCTACCTTCCACCCTACATGACTTCACTTATCACCTTCTAGCTTGTACTCCTTCCCCTCACCACCACCGTTTATTCTGGCTTCTTCCTCCTTCCTCTCCAGTCCTGATAATGGGTCTTGGCCTGAAAAGTTGACTCTCTGTTCCTCTGCAGAGATGCTCCCTGACCTTCTGAGTTCCTCCATCATTTTGTACTGGTCTTATGTGCATTCAACATGCATGAACACAGAGGCCACCGGGTATCATCAGAGTACAATTTTCAGTTGTGAATATATGGCATGGGAATGACCCTGTATTCAGCCACATTAGGAGGTTGGACCAATCTCGCAGGTGTCAAGGAACCCATTAGTGTAGATGCCACAATACAATGGGTGCTTCTTCCTATAGACAACTTCCTGTTTTCACTTTTATCTCCTGATGTTAACTACGGTTAACAACTTCAATGCAGGGATGACTGGAAGACAGCAAACATGATCCTTTTGTTCTAGAAGGGCAGATAAGCCCGGTAGTTATAGGCCAGTGAGCCTCATGTAGGTGACACTTTAGGTAAGGAAGATATTTGAAAAAATTCTGAGCATGGAGTTAAGCCACATTTGTAAAGGCAGGGATTAATCAAAGATAGTCAGCAAAGCATCTGGAGAGAGATCCTCTCTGACCAATTTGATATTTTTGAAGAGGTAACAAAATGTATTGATGAGGGTTCTGTACTTGATGCAGTCTGCATGATCTCTGTTAAGGCAGGTGAAGCACGCTGACAGAGATTGGCATTTGGTGTTTAACACCAATATGTATTTTGGGAGGACAAGTAAAAGGCGGGACATACACAGTAAATGGTAGGGTTCTGTGGACTAATGAGGAGAAGGTTCAAGGCTCTCTAACGTAGCCACACGGGGAGGTAGGGTAGTAAAAAAGACATATAGGATACTGCCTTCACTGGCAAGGCCATAGAATGTTATAGCTTGGATGCAGATGACATATCTTTATAAACCGAAGTGATAAATCGGGTACAGCTTTATAAATCAGTGATTAATGCATAGCTAGAGTATTATATACAACTCTGAAGGCCCCCCTTTAGGAAGGATGTGATTGCATTGGAGAAGATTCACCAGGATGCTGTCAGTAACTAAGCATTTCAATTTTGAGGAGAAACTGGATTGGGTAGATTTGTTTTCACTGGAGTCATGAGGACCTTGTTATAAGGGACGTAGGTAAGGTACATAGCTCAAAAGAATCCCCTTAATGGAGCCATAACATTTAAGGAATATCTGAATGAATACTTAAATTGTCAGTGCAGAGAAGGTTATGGAACAAGTGTTGGAAAATGGGATTAAGATATACACTCACTGGCCACTTTATCAGGTACCTCCTGTATCCAATAAAGTGGTCACACAGAATGTATGTTAAGGTCTTTTGCTGCTGTAGACTATCCACTTTTAAACTCAACGTATTGTGTGTTCAACTACAGCTCGCTGGATGTTTTATGTTTATCACACCATTCTCTGTAAACTCTAAAAACTGTTGTGTGTGAAAATTCTAGGACATCAGCAATTTCTGAGATACTCAAACCACCCTGTCAGGCACCAACAATCATTACACAGTCAGAGCAACTTAGATCACATTTCTTCCCCCATTCTGATGTTTGGTCTGACAACCATGTCTGCATGCTTTTATGCATTGAGTTGCTGCCACATAATTGCCTAATTATATATCAAAGAGTGGCGCGAGGAGAAGATGGCGGCATGACACAGCGCGCATGGCCTCTCCGGTGATGATATCTGTTATCTGTCAAGTAGGAGGCCATTCACGATTCTGATTTGATGGAGGCAGACGTGAGAGCACGGAGGAACATCTGGTGAAACTTCTGAAATGCTTGTTTCGTTGCCACTGCTACTGTGTGATCCGAAATCTCCGGAGGGGAAGTCCCCGAATCCTTGGCTTTGCCTGTTGCTTGGCGGCCGGGGCCAGGGTCGAATCGCTCGGCAGAGATGGTGCTCGGTGCTCAGTGTCAGAGGCTCGAAGTTTTCGGACGGACTCAGAGTCGGACTGTGGTCAAATGCTTCGAGGATGCTGTATCGGCAAGTTTGCAGCGCTGGAAGCTCATGGCAGGGAGAGTTTCTCCCTTCTACCATCTGTGTGAGATGTTGGGGCTATCGGGACTTTGAGACTTTTTTTTACTGTGCCCATGGTCTGCTCTTATCAAATTATGGTATTGCTTTGCACTGTTGTAACTATATGTTATAACTAAAACAACAGGAATTCTGCAGATGCTGGATATTCAAGCAACATACATCAAAGTTGCTGGTGAACGCAGCAGGCCAAGCAGCATCTATAGGAAGAGGTGCAGTCGACATTTCAGGCCGAGACCCTTCGTCAGGACTAACTGAAGGAAGAGTGAGTAAGGGATGTTATAACTATGTGGTTTTTGTCAGTTTTAGTCTTGGTCTATCTTGTGTTTCTGTGATATCATACTGGAGGAACATTGTATCATTTTTTAATGCATGCATTTCTAAATGACAATAAACGAGGACTGAGTGTCCTCATAATCTAATCTAATATTTTCATTAACAGGCAGGTGTACCTAATAAAATGAACACTGAGTGTATACAATGAATATTGAGATAGCAATTACCTTCAATAAATAAACTAGGATATGTTTGCTAACTTTAGAAAGAACATTGACTAATATAAGTAACTTCAGAAAGCATATTAAAATAGCAGTTAGCTTCAATGAATAAACTAGGGTACACGTTCATGTGGGAGGAAAGATCATCTTTCTTTTAAGATCATGGTGGACATAGATATGGATGGAGATGATCAAATTAACCTTTCAGAATTCCAGCATATTGCATCTAAAGTGCCCGATTTTGCAAGGTAAGACTGTTTAAGATATTGTCATAATATTCTTTGTTAATTTATTGTGCTCTAATATACTCTTAACTACTCACTGAATAATAATGGTCTAATATAAAATACATTAAATTTCCATTTAACATGCTTTTCTTTAACTGGTTGTCATTAATAGGTAATGTTTTAAGTGCCTTTTGAATAAAAAACAGCTTCTTTCTAGAGTTGTACTACTTGTAGAGTTGAATTTTAGATTTTTTTGATAGCCCTTCACTACCAATTTTTTTTGAGCAACAATAAATGTTTAATTTTAATTTTAATTTTTGTTTCGGGGTACAGCGTAGAACAGTTCCTTCTGGCCCAATGAACTGCAATGCCCAGCAACCAATCTATTTAACCCTAGGCTAATTACAGGACAATTTAGAATGACCATTTAATCTAAAACAGTACACCTACAGTATGACTATCTGGCTAAACACACCTCCAACACCATATTCAAGTTTGCTGATGACACCACTGCTATGGGCCATACCTAAGGTGCTGATGAATCAGCATACAGGAATGAGATTCAAAATTTGATTGAGCGGTGCATTAACAACAACTTTTCACTCAATGTCAGCAAGACCAAGGAAATGATTGTAGACTTCAGTGGAGGAAAACCAGGGTCTATGAGCCAGTCTGCGTCAGAGGGTCAGAGGTGGAGAGTGTCAGCAAATTTAAATTCCTGGGTATTAATATTTTAGAGAACCTGTACTGGACCCACCATGTAAATGCAATTGTGAAGAAAGCACGGCAGCATCTCTGCTTCCTCTGGAGTCTGCGGATATCTGGCATAACATCAAAAACTTTGACAAACTTCTATAGATGTGTAGTGGAGAGTGTAATGACAGGCTGGTTCATGGCCTGGTATGGAAACACTAATGCCTTTGAACAGAAAATCCTACAAGTGGTAGTGGATTCCATTATTAGACATCCTCACCATCCAGACCATGCTCTTTTCTCACTGCTACCATCAGGTAGAAAGTACGAGAGCCTCATTAATTACCTCTCCTACTGAGCTTTATGAGAGGGCCATTTTAAAATGAGTTTGGTGAAGGAAAGGTGATGATTACTGCCTGTGATTGTTTGAATATCTCATTATTCATCAGTAATCTTTTTTGGGTTTGTCCATAGTCGATTGGAGATAACAGCGTGCTCATCCCAATCTTTCTCACATCACAGTTCCACCTCTCTTTTAATCAACACATGATAGATGTGAGCACACACACTGATTACTCACCCCTCCCTCAAATCCCTACCTGAAGCCCATTGCAACACTACCCTCCTGATTTGCTCGGCTCAAACAAGCAGCCTCACGCTGCATTCTTGGCAGGTATTGATTGAAGCAGTGAGGCAGGGAAAATGAAGACGCTCTATCACAATTTAATATCAGCAGGCACAGGCTTGGATCTGTGCTCTTCACTGTGTGTGACGAGATGTGATAGCCACCAGCAAGCATGAAGGCTGGGGGAGGTGGAAGCCAGTGGAATTTCCTTCTCAGAATCCCAATCAGGTTTAAGATCACCAGCATATGTAGTGGAATTTTTTTTTGTTATGTGGCGGCAGTACAATACAATGCATAATAATAAAACTAAATTACAGGAAGAAAAAGTTAAATTAAGTAAGTAGTGCAAAAAGAGAGAAAAAAAGAAAAAGTAGTGGGGTAATGTTCATGGGATCAATGTCCATTCAGAAATCAGATTTCAGAGGGGCTCTTAGCTATACCTGAATCATTGACTGTGTGCCTTCAGGCTCCTGTACCTCCTCCCTGATGGTAGCAGTGAGAAGAGGGTATGTCTTGGATGATGGGGGTCAGTCCTTAATGATGGATGCTGCCTTTTTGCTGTCCCTTTCCTTTCTTTTCTGTCCTTCTCTCGTTGCCTCTATCTGTTAAAGCACCATGTCTGAGTCAGCTGCTTATTGATACAGGTGGGGTGTTCCTGAACTGGGGTCCAAGGATCCCTTACTTAATGGTATTGGTCCAGGGTATATAAAAGATTGGAAACCCCTGACATAAGTATGTTATTGTCACATGTATACAGATACAGAGAAAAGCTTGTCACATGCTGTTTGTACAGATCAAATCATCACACAGTGCACTGAGTTAGAATAAGGTGAAACAATAACAATGCAAAACAAATGTCAAAGGTACTGGACAAAGTGTAGTGCAGGTAAAATGCGGAAGGACCTTGAAGTCAATATAAACTATTTAAGTTTACACACACACCACTCCGTGTGGAATGGGTAGAACACATCTGAAGGTTTGGACAACCTGCCACCTGTGGTAGAACAAATGGGGCAAGGCTGTGCAGTCGTCCGATCCCTGGAATGGTGGGGAAGGAAGGAGGTGTGTATAGAGAGTAGGGGCTTGGTGTCCATAAGAGTAGACTTGGCTGAGGCTGCAAGACGATTCTAAAACTTGTGCAGCATTAAAAAAATTGATGGGATCAAGGCCAAGGTGAATTGAGGCTAAAGAGATGTCGGATTTCCTGACAATTGGTGGGATAGATTTCATCTCATCCCAGTTCAGAATATCTCGATTCAATAATCTGCTGGATGAACTCAGCAGGCCAAATAGTGCCAGTGGTGAGTGGAAAAAATTGTCAGCACTTCTTGTCAACTATGCCTTCTCAGGTTCAATTTCAAGTTTAATTGACACTCAGCCATACACATGAATACAACTAAATGAAACAGTGTGCCCCAGGGGCCAAGGTGCAAAATACAGAACCACAGTCACATACAGCACAAGGCACACAGAGCACTTAGTTACAATAGCAATGAAATATAGTCACAAAGTACTGTAAATGTAGCCCGATTCCTTGAGTATCACGGCCTGTAGATGGTGCATGGGACGTTGGAGATACCTTTCTGCAACTACAAGCATACAGCAGTTCTTCCTCACTCACTAGGGCAACCACAGATGAATGCAGTCCAGCTTGTCTTCCACCGAGTGAACACTGGAGGGCAGCACTGATGCGAGGAGCCATCCGCCACACCTTCTCCAGCATCTCCTCCCCCAGAGCGGGTGCAACAGGCGACCCTGTGGTGTGATAGCTTGGTCCACACAACAAACGAGGTCATGCGGCACCCAGCCGTTGGTCTTCATAGACTTCAGTCCAGCATTCAACACAAACATTCCTCAGAAACTGATTGGAAAGCTGAGCCTACTGGGCCTGAACACCTCCCTCTGCAACTGGATCCTAGACTTCCTGAATGGGAGACCCCAGTCAGTCCAGATTGGAAGCAGCATCTCCAACACTATCACACGGAGCACGGGGGCCCCCCAGGGCTGTGTGCTCAATCCACTGCTGTTCACTCTGCTGACCCACGACTGTGCTGCAACACACAGCTCAAACCACATCATCAAGTTCGCCGATGACACGACCGTGGTGGGTCTCATCAGCAAGAACGATGAGTCAGCAAACAGAGAGGAGGTGCAGCGGCTAACAGACTGGTGCAGAGCCAACAACCTGTCTCTGAATGTGAACAAAATAAAAGAGATGGTTGTTAACTTCAGGAGGATACAGAACGACCACTCGCCGCTAAACATCGACAACTCCTCCGTAGAGATTGTTAAGAGCACCAAATCTCTTGGTGTTCACCTGGAGGAGAATCTCACCTGGTCCCTCAACACCAGCTCCATAGCAAAGAAAGCCCAGCAGCGTCTCTACTTTCTGCAAAGGCTGAGAAAAGTCCATCTCCCACCCCCCCCCATCCTCACCACATTCTACAGAGGTTGTATTGAGAGCATCCTGAGCAGCTGCATCACTGCCTGGTTCGGAAATTGCACCATCTCGGATTGCAAGACCCTGCAGTGGATAGTGAGGTCAGCTGACAAGATCATCGGGGTCTCTCTTCCTGCCATTAGGGACATTTACACCACACGCTGCATCTGTAAAGCAAACAGCATTATGAAGGACCCCATGCACCCCTCATATAAACTCTTCTCCCTCCTGCCATCTGGCAAAAGGCACCGAAGTATTCGGGCTCTCATGAACAGACTATGTAACAGTTTCTTCCCTCAAGTCATCAGACTCCTCAATACCCAGAGCCTGGACTGACACCAATCTACTGCCCTCTACTGTGAATATTGTTTTGTTTATTATTTATTGTAATGCCTGCACTGTTTTGTGCACTTTATGCAGTCCTGGGTAGGTCTGTAGTCTAGCGTAGTTTTGTGTTGTTTTTACGTAGTTCAGTGTAGTTTTTGTATTGTTCATGTAGCACCATGGTCCTGAAAAACATTATCTTGTTTTTACTGTGTACTGTACCAGCAGTTACAGTTGAAATGACAATGAAAAGTGACTTGACTTGAAACAGTGAACCAGACTTGCAGTATTCTACATTACTCATGTTTGACACCCAGGGTCTTGTGATCACAAAAAAAACATCCAAGACGATCATTTACACTGTTGGTTGGACACACATTGCCCCCATGCGCCATCTTTGACGCCTTCCTCCTTGGGTGGCTGTATCAGGCAACACTGTGCGCAACAAGTCCACTTCCACCGCTATCGAGCAGCTGATGTGGTAGACTTGCAGTACTGGATGTTCTTTCCATCTAGCAGTGTCTTGTGATCGTAAAAAAAGACGTAAAGGATGAACAATTACACCTTTGTTTGGATCCAGTGAGGCCACTGTAATTGAGTGCGCCACCGTCTCACCTGAAGATCACCCCTCCACAGATGCTGCTCGATCCGCCGAGTTCCTCCAGCAGGTTGTTTGTACTCCAGACTCCAGAATCTGCAGTCTCGTGTCTCCTGGGAATATCAGATAAATCTGAAGGCTACTTCGAGTGTGTGACAGTAATCAACAGAAGTGAGGAGAGTGGGTTCTGCAATTGTATAGGGAGGAAGCTAATCCTGTTGTGTAAATAGCATATTCTCAGTATCAACATTAGCACAGAGTCACGCAATAAATGCATATTTTTCAGTGAATGAAAACTTAAAATCTAAAGATGCCAAAAACCTGAAACAAAAATGAAAAGAGCAGGAAACACTCAGCAGGTCAGGCAGCATCTGCGGAAAGAGAAATGGAGTTAAAGTTCCTGGCTGCAGATCTTTTGTCAGAACCAGGAAAGGTAAAAGGGGCACAACTTTTTCAAAGTTCTGGAAGAGAAGTTGCAATAAATTTGACAACAAATGAAAATCAAAAATCAAATTGCAGATATTAAAAATCTGAAATAAAAACAGATAATGCTGGAAATACTTAGGGCAGGCTAAGTGTTTCCCATCCTCCCCTGTTTGAGGAAGGGTCTGTGCCCTGAAACACAAAGGCTTTTTACTTTGTACAGATCCTGACTGATTTGATGGGAATTTTCAATATTTCTGCTTTTGTTTCTTCTTTCAGCAGTTCTGGCCATAAGTAAATCAGTAACAATATGCACTTAAACCTATTGTTTAGCATGGTAGCATAGTGGTTACTGCAGTTGCTTAACAGAGCCAGGGATTACTAATTGGGCTACGATTCCCACTGCCGTCTGTAAGGAGTTTGTACGTTCTCTCCAGGATCATACACATTTCATCTGGGTGCTCCATTTTCCTCCCACATTCAAAAAAGAAGAAGGTTCAGTGACCTGCGGGCATGCTTTGTTGCACTTGGAGTCAGGCCTCTGCTGTTGCTATGTTGGCACTGGAAGTGTGCAGACACTTGCTGGCTGCCCCCAGCACATCACAGATACTTTTCACTATACGTTTCAAAGTATGTGTGATAAATAATCTTATAATCTATTCCCTTTTTTTCTGGTGTTGCCACTAGCAACAGCAGAAGCCTGACTGGAGGTTAGCACTCTAAAATGCTTACTGAAAAGCAAAATATTATTTCACTCAAACTGCAGGTTATGGTTCAGCATATATTCAGCCTAATACATAAAACATATCTTATAAATATCTCATGATATCAAAGGGATAAGGAATCTTCATTCATATGGTGCCTTTCACTACCTAACACGCAACATTTTCCAGACGTTGTATTTCTTTTAACTGTTCTCATTCAGGAATGAAGGAAAGCAGTATGACTGTCACATTTTTCACATTATAAGACTAACTGCACCTCATCAATGGCTGTAAATACATTGATGCTCTGTCAATGGTTCCAAAAGTGGATGATATTGCCCCCCCCCCGGGGGTGTTAGAAATTTCTGAGCAGGATTTAAAGATAAAGAGGGCAGTGGGGGCTGCACTCAGTCGCAAGGGGTGGGGGCAGCTGAGGGATTACAGGTTTAATTTAAGAAATTCATTACGTATGTTAAGCATTTGATCCTCAGTGCCTCATAATTGATTACAATGATCATGTAACCATCTCATTTCTTGCTAACCCACCATTCTCTTAGATTTTGCTTGAAACACATTATAGTTATATTAAAGCATTATGACACTTCTGTATTTGGCATATCATGAGAAATCTGGACTGACGAAATTGTGTTATTTCCAGGCCGAGCCAGCACATTATTCCTATTCTCTACTGTAGTACAGTGTTAGCTGGTATGATTCCCATACTCTAATCATGCAGTAACACAATTCCTCTGAATTAGGGTATGGCGTTCAATGGTTCATGATATGCCCTTCCAAATATTTTTGACTACATTTCTCCAGCTCATGACCCAACCAACATATCACTGCTCCACTTTATGTAACTTTAGGCAGAGTCAGGTTTTGCCTGAGCTATGATGTCATCATAACTTTTGCAGCACTTGAGGTTGGACTTAAAACAACAGATTGGCTGTGGTCGTTAATCCATAATGAAAATGGCAGAAGCAGACCAAACAGAAAAATAGTGTAGACAGAATAGTGCGGAGTATCTGAAATATGGATTTATACCAGCACGAAGCAGCAAATGTATCTGTTGTATGAAAAGTTGTTTTTCAAAACAAGCAATGAAACTGTCCTGGCTCCTTGAACATTTGAAGAGAGTACACCTGGATAAAGCAAACAACAGATTGGTTTATTTTTAGTCACTTTGCTGAAACTTTCAAAAATGCAAAACACTTCAAAACATGTTTGCCAACATTTCACAACAAAACAATGATGGTTTGCACACTTCATACATTTCATTGCTCATTGCTAATTCTAGACAGCCCCAATACAATTGGAGAAGAACTGATTCTGCCAGCAGTAAAGGAGGTTCAGAGCACAGTTTTGGATAATTCACCAGACAAAATAATTAAAGCAACTCCTCTCAGCGGCAACTCTGTTCAAACAGATGAAATGTCCGCGAATGTGGAAGACACATTGTGCAACAAACTTAGGACAACAGAATTTGCTCTGCAGTTGGATGAGTCAACTTTGCCAGGCAATGAATCTTTGCATCTTGATTACGTTCGCTTCAGAGAAGATAAAAGCATGCCTCAAGAGTTGTTATTTGCAAGGAGACGAGAAACAGCAATGAAGAAGTGTCAATATTTCAAAGGGAAGGACACTCTACTCACCAACATTCTTGTTTGTGCAACAGGTGGGGCACCATCAATGACAGGACACCACTGTGGGGTTATTATTTTCTTGAAAAAATCTGTACCTAAAATAGTTACCATTCACTGTTTAATTCACAGACAACATCTTGTTGCAAAAAAGAACCTAAGTGATTGGCTTCACAAATCACTGAATACTGTTATCATAGTGGAAAATAAAATCAATTCTCATGCTTTCAATTCTTGACTACTTTGAGAGGTTTGTATTGAGAATGATGAAGAGTTTCAATGCTTGCTGTTGCACACAGTAGTCAGATGTCATGGTCCGGATCGGGGTCTCTTTAAATTTACTTTGTTTATGTTATGATCTGGACCGTTGACTCGCTGTTTCCCTTTGGTTCCCTGTTTTCCTGTGTCCCTCGGCTTTGGTGATTAGAGGCAAATTTCTCTCGGCTGAACTGGTAGTTTATCGTCTCCGGCTTTCAGCTGTTCGGTGCGAGAGCGTTTGCAAAGTCACCAAGGTACGGCGTGCCAATGTCATCTGGCCGGAGCAAGCCTAGTCTCCGCCCGAAGTGAGTGCCGGTGATTCGCCTTTCCTCACCGGAGCAACCCTGTCAAGTTATCTCACCAAAGTGAGCCTGCAAAGTTTCCTCACCGAGGTTGATCCGTCAGTTAACCTGCCGGAGGGAATCAAGAACCGCAGTCTACTGTCCCGGGCCGAGTTGAGAGTTTGCTGCTACCCGGAGGCTCCAAGTCAAGTCCTGGCTCCGGGGGCATTCAAGTTCCGAGTCAAGTCCTGGCCCTGGCGACATCCAAGTTCCGAGTCGAGTCCTGGCCCTGCCGGCATGCAAGTTCCAAGTCGAGTCCTGGCCCTGGTGGTCTGTGATTCCTGTCCTACCCCCCTGTCTGAATCTCTTCTCTGCCCCTCTCGCCTCTAGCCCTGGTCTGCAGCCCTCGCCTGCACCTCAGTCTAGTTCTATTACTGGAGCTAGATAGGTACTGTCTGGTGTTCTTTCGTGTTGGTCTTGTCTTGTCTCGCCTCCGTGGGGTAAGTCAGACCGTCTTGCCGTTGCCCCGCAGGGGGGTCATGAGTCCCGGTCCTATATCCTGTACCCAAGGAGGGGTCCCAACTCTGTGTTCTGTGTATGTGTCCATGGTTCCATGTACCTGCTCCCCGAGACCGAGGCTCTGTTTTTCCATGTTCCTCCTTTCCCTAGCCCATGTCATGTCCACGCCTGGTTCTGGGGTCCGAGCCCGAGGCAAGACCCAGGTACTGGATCCCTGGCCAGTCCCTGGCTCGGAGTCCATACCGTAGCCTCTAGTTTTGGGATCTGTTTCCTAGTCTTAGCCCTAGCCCAGACCCTGAGTCCGAGCCTAGTCGTAGTCCTGATTCCTTGTCCAGTTCGCTATTCCTGCTCCTGCCTTGCTCTCCTGGTACCGAACAATAAACTAAATTTAATTAACCTCACAAGTTGTGTCTTGCATTTGGGTCCACCCTTGCTCCCAGTACCCCCCCACTCTGACATCAGATGGCTCTCAAAAGGAAACTGCCTGACATGTTTTTTTCACTTTTTGAAACTGTGATAAAATTATTTGAATGCTTCATTGAGTAATCAACTCAAGTATATTAGGGAAGATATTGCTTACTTGTCAGAATTATTCACAAAGTTTAACAAAATCAATCTTCAGTTGCAAGGAAATGATGTGAATCTTTTTTTTTAATTTTATTTTTATTTGGATAAGGAGTTCACAATTATCATGTACTTTTTTCACACATATAACCTTTTCCATTTTTTTATATGTATAAAACTACAATTATTTATACATTCTTAAGTACACATTGAGGTGATATAAAAGCAAAATAAACATTTAAATAGATAATTATGTACTGTGGTAAATCTAACCTATTAGGCTAAGTAATGAAATTAGTTGTTAAGAAAAATGGTAATAATAGTTTCCATACAACCCCTCTGGACCATTTCCACTGGTCCAAAATGTTGCATACAAGCCTATATACCAACCATTGTAGGTGGTTATATCCCAATTTGTTCGTGCTTGTTCCTGCCCGCAGACATAATTATCCAATCCCTATGTACTTATTTACTTAATTTTTTCATTTTTTTTTATCCCTTTACTTGTGTTAATTCTATATTTTCCAAAAAAAAACAAACATTTAGACTAGGGGTGTTTACGTTAGCAATATTACTGTGTTGATGAGAAGAGCAATATAAATCATTAGGAGAGTCATCTAAAGTCTGCTCGCATTGGGGTTATATATTCAATCCATTTATTCCAGATTCGATAAAATGTTTCTTTTTGAGTTCTCAGGGAGTAGGTCAACTTTTCCATTTTAAATATTTCCAAGATAATTTCGTACCAATCTTCTAATGTAGGTGGTATTGGATTTAGCCATTTTCTAGTGATTGATTTCTTACTTGCCGCTAAGAGGGCCTGCAGCAACTTTATATCTTCCTTCTGTTCAAGGAACAATACATGCCCCAAATAGAGCGTCTCAAAGTTCAGAGGTATCTGGGACCTAAGTACCTTAACTAATGTTCTATGAATACCTTCCCAAAATAGACTTAATTTAGGGCAATCCCAGAAAATATGAAAATGATTTGCCTCCTTAGAGCCGCACCTTCTCCAACACATCACATTTGTATCTTTATATTTTTCCTGATATGGGGTCTTGAAGTATCTTATAATGTTTTTCCAACAATGTTCTCTCCAAGTCAAAGAATTAGTCGAGGACCATTGAAAGCTGCAGATTTTCCCCCAAGCCTCCTCTGAAAGTACCAACCCCGCTTCTTTCTCCCACTTCTCTTTAATATATAGTGTGGAAATGATGTGAATCTTATCAAAATCAAATTAGTCATCTCCACATTTCTGTCCCTATTAACCCTATTCAAGTTTAAGATTGGCCATGATAACCTTTTCCAATTTCCAAGCCTCTGTAAGGTGGAAGAGAAAGAAATTTACTGTGCCCACCTGGGTGAATCACATAAAGACATGTTAGAGAGATTTCAGGATCTTCTCTTGATCCAAGTTCAAGATTGGGTGATAAATCTATCCCTGAACATTTATAATGAGAACATAACAGGAAGGATGAAAAAAAAACTGATCTCCCTGCAAGCAACACACACAAAATGCTGGTGAATGCAGCAGGCCAGGCAGCATCTATAGGAAGAAGTACAGTCGACGTTTCGGGCCGAGACCCTTTGTCAGGACTTCACCGGTCCTGACGAAGGGTCTTGGTCTGAAATGTCAACTGTACTTCTTCCTATAGATGGCCTGCTGCGTTCCACCAGCATTTTGTGTGTGTTGCTTGAACTTCCAGCATCTGCAGATTTTCTCGTGTTTGTGATCTCCCTACAAAATTACTTTGAGCTAAAGATGAGGCTCAAAAACTCATCTCAAGACTTTAGGCAGCAGAAAGAAGTCACTGAATGCTACCCTGCACTATGGAAATCGGTCAAGATGTTCTTTGTTGCCTTTACAGCATCATATATAGTGGAGCGCAGTTTCAGTGCAATCACCCAACTTCTTCCAAAGCAACAAAGCAGACTGCAAATTACTGAACGTGAGGATCTGAGACTCCTGACTGACATTCAGTCTGATGTTGAGGAACCGATATCACCACAGCAAGCCCACCCATCTCATTGAAAGGTGAGAAAGCAAGGAAGGAGTGAATAAGTTGGACTATTAATGTATGCTCTAAAATTGCTGATGAAAATTGTTTTTACTGTAATTAAAGAAATAATTTTATTTGTAGCTTTAAATAGATTGGAATAATTTTTTTTGCAAATGTACAGGGTCTTTTTTGTATGTTAAATTTAAAATGGCTTCTTTGTTATGTTAATCTTTTAAATTGCTGCGTGTGTGGATTAAAATGGCTTCCTTGTTATGCTAAGTGCTGAGAAAGTCTCTAGCTAGACATTAGCTTGGGTTTATACAGACAGCAGGGTGCTATTAGCCAATGGGTGTTCATGTATCATTTTTTTCGGATGATAATGCTGTCTCATATGACTGGGAACGGGGGTGTTTGACGGGGAGTCGGAGGAGAGACGGGGAGGACGGCAGACGTGCGGAAAGGCTCCGGTCAATCACTCTGGGTGGTCCCGAGCCGTGAGTCGACAGGATCCAGGTGGTCGTCAGGAATCGATTGAGCTCCAACGGTTGTGCACGAAGAACTTGGACTTTGATAAGTCTGACGCCTTTTTTTCCCATTACTTCCTTTCCTGTATCGAACTGATATTAATGTAGTAGACTTAGTAATATCTATAAAGTGTACTTGGTAAAACGTACTGTGTGTGCTGGCTGATGATTGATGTTTGGGATTGATTTGGGTGACAGTGGTACAGCAACCGACCCAGCGGGAAGCGTTCAGACCGGTGCCGGGCGGGATTTTCCCTAGACATATACCAGCCAATATAACTGAGCGTTACCCAAATATTTGTCACTGCCTTAAATTTGCACTTTCTATTTTCTTTCCAGTTTATAACCTTCTTAAATAATTCTGACAAAAAAGCAATGTCATACTTAATATTCTGGAATTGATTACTGAATGAAGCACTTGAATTTTCAAAGAATTTTAACAAAGTTTCTAAAAGCGTATAGTATCTCAGGTGTTTTCCTTTTATCTGACTTCTGTGGTCCACAGCAAGCATTCAAACTGCTCATCATCCTGAATACAAAGCTCTCAAAGTAGCTGAGAATTGAGAGCATGATTCTGTGCATTATAAATCAAATATCTAGTGCTTATGCGCCGGTCGTGCATGCAGCCTGGTACAGTCGTTCCGATCTATTCTTTTACTTTCTTCTTCTTACTTTTTAATTTACGTTATTTTTTGTATTTTTTTTCTCACGGCAACACGTCGAAGCTGCACCCTCTCTAACATGCTGGTAGAGAGAGTTTTATTTGGGTTTTCTTTAGTGCTGGAAATGGTTACATCCCGACATGCGGACAGAAGCAAGGTCGCATTGTGTATTCCACGGACCAGCAAATTCCGGTTGGCTTAGCTAACAGAGCGGCGGACACCCCTGCTGAAATCCAGAGGAAAACACACAGAGGGGAATCATAAAGCCGAGGAAAGAGGACCGGGTCGAGACAACAGAGACTTTTGGAGCAGAGGAGTTTGGTGGGTAATACCGTTCCGCCTGACCGGAAGTGCACTGAGTGCGGTAAGCGGCGTGAAGGAGTGGGGTGCTTACTGATCTGGCTAACAATGGATGGTGCAATCCGGGGTATATTACGATCTAGGAAAGTGTTTGCAGACTGGATATTGAACTTTTTACTGTTGGACTTCGGCCACATTCCACCGTGATACAACACTTGGCGGCACAGGAGGTCGTTCCTGCCTGTGGCCATCGAACGTACAGTTCCTCCCGTGGAGGGTCAGACACCCTGAGCCAATAGACTGGTCCTGGACTTATTTTCCACCTGGCATAGTTTTGCATTTTGTTGTTTGATTGTTGGGGTTTTTTGTATTGCTATATTTACGCTCTACTCTTGGTTGGTGCGGCTGTAATGAAACCAAATTTCCCTCGGGATTAATAAAGTATATCTATCTATCTATTTAAATTTCTTTGTAGTTTTCATGTAATGGCCGGAAAGAGAGAGGGGGGCACCGAAGATGTGGACTGGGGGGGGGGGGTCAAGAGAGTGGTAACCCAGAAAATCTTGGGGACCACTGCTCCGAAGGCTCAAAGACAGTCTCTATGTCTTACTCTTTTCTATAAGGATGCATGTTGTCATTCTAATATATATATCAGAAATAGGTATTAGTACTATTTATATAATTATATCAAAATATTATCCAGATCTTTCACTGACCAATTGACACCTATTTGTTTCCTTTCCTCTACAGTTACTTCACTATGTCAGTCTATTAAGAATGAACAAGTCAATCAGCTGAATCCATTACAGAAATTGCACATTCATCAACTGCGATTGGATCTGAGGCAAATCAGACTGAAAGCCAGTCAACAGCTGCAGGCCATTTAAGGATCCACGGAATGCACACATTATTAAGAGCTCCATTCTATCAATCTGTCTGCATGCAGGATAGAAGTTAAGTACAGCTTTTGGATGATATTCTTCTATGTTAGATGCTTAAATAATGAATCTACAGGTTGCATGTAATGACAGCATTTCAGAAATTTAGGCATGGAGTCCATGATATTCTCCCATTATTAATTCTATGTTTGGAGAACCATGCCCTGCAAATGTGTGTATCATTGCAGAGTAGTCTGAGGGTGAGCTTAGCAGTGCAAGCCTTTCCCGCTGCAAATGCAAAGTGAGATTAGCTCTGTAATTTGAATGTAATGATGCAAATACAGAAGCACACTCAAGCCTACTTTACACAGACTGCAGAGCACCTCTGTAACGGTGAAGCTCCTCAACTAGCATCTGGACAATTGAGTAGAATTTTAACCCTTCCTAATGCAATTTAGTACAAGTATATAGATTTCTAAATTGTTCCGCAGCTGAGTAAAGCTGTAAATCAGCAGAAAAACACCGGAGAAGTATCTACATATACTATTTCTTTCAGTGCTTGATAGACGTACCCCTGGTTTGCCCTGGTTTATTCACTATTCAATATACTCCCATCAGCTGATCATTGAAAAATAAATTAAGGTATATTTTGCCACTTCTTGTGTCAGTTTTTTGCAAGTTATTCTTTTTTGTCAAGCTGCTGACATTTTCAATCTGTTTTTACTTTAAAATGATAATAAATTGTTTTAGTTTGCTCCATTTTACAAGTTTGCTTTCTGCTGTTCTCATAGTTCTCACACTAAAATAATGTTTGGGACCATGCTCCAGACTCCATCATTGCAATGGTACAATTGGAAGGGAGACAGGTATAGTTACCATCTAATGCAGTCAGCATTTCAAAGTTTGGGGACCTGGTATGAGCTGTATGCAGGCAAACTACAGTATGTACACTGCTGTCAGTCACATTTCCAAATGATAGTAGATATAAAATACAGATCATTCTACTACAATGTGTGTTTCCATAACACAAATTAGTTAGAATGTGATGGCATAGATTAGAGAACACTATTGCTTTATGCAGGCCGCATTGGTTATAGCGTGACTATGATCAGGAAAACCCACTTAAATCTATGCTTTGAAGGGAATTACAGCTTTTTCTGTTATTGTTAGAGGGGATGACAAGATGGCCTCCAGGGATGAGGTTCAGCACCTGGCTGCGTGGTGTGCCGACAACAATCAGGCCCTTAACACCTAGAAGACCAAGGAGATCATTGTGGACTTCAGGCATGCCAGGAGTCACACTCACGTCCCCATCTACATCAACAGAGCAGTAGTGGAGCGTGTATCAAGCTTCAAATTCTTTGGTGTCCACGTTTCCGAGGATCTCACCTGGTCCCTGAACTCCTCCATCCTGATCAAAAAGGCACAACAGCACCTTTATTTCCTGCAGAGCATGAAGAAAACTCACCTCTGTCCCAGAATACTGACAGACTTTTACCGTTGTACCATTGAGAGCATACTCACCAACTGCATCTCAGTGTGGTATGACAATTGTCCCATATCGGATCGCAAAGCACTCCAGCGTGTGGTGAAAACTGCCCAGCGGATTATCGGCACCCAATTGCCCACCATTGAGATCATCTACCATAAATGCTGCCTGGGCAGGGCGAAAAGCATTATCAGGGATGCATCTCACCCTAACCATGAACTCTTCACTCTCCTCCCATCCGGTAGGCGCTACAGGAGCCTCCGCTCCCGCACCAGCAGGCACAGGAAGAGCTTCTTCCCTGAGGCTGTGACCCTGCTGAACCGCTCATCACAGCGCTCAGCAGTATTGCATCCGTATTGTACTGTCTCAGTACTTTTATATTTGTGTGCTGTAGCACTTTTTTTATTCGCAGTTATTTTGTAAATAATACTATTCTTTGCATTTCTGGTCAGATGCTAAATGCATTTCATTGACTTTGTATCTGTACTCGGCAAAATGACAATAAAGTTCAATCTAATCTAATCTAATCTAACCTAATAATGTGACTTACTATAACACAAAGTTTCCAAGAGTATTAGGGAAAGCAGCACAGTAACGTGTCCTACAGCCCAAAATGTCAATGCCACCAAAGAGTCTTCCTGAGTTAGTCCTACTGCCTGCATTTGGCCCATATACCTGTAAACATTTCTTATCCATATACCTGTCCAAATATCTTTCAAATGTTATAATTGTACACATCTCTACCGTTTCCGCTGGCAGCTTGTTTCATAGACCCACATGTCTCTCAGTGCAGAGTGGCTCTGACTATCATGACAATATTTAGGGTAACTGCATCAGTCTGCACATGGTCTATATCCCTCCATCTCCTGTTCATTTTCCTATCTCATTCTACTCTCTTTGTCACTACACATGGGTTTACAGGCAGGGCTGCCAGTGTATCCATCTCTCTTAAGATTGTAACTATTGATTATAGCAGAAGATTAAATATTAATTTTATTTGTCACATGTACGTTGAAGTACAGTGAAATGCATCATTTTGTGTAAAGTCAAATCATAGAAACATAGACGAAACATATAAAACCTACAGCACAATACAGGCCCTTTGGCCCACAAAGCTGTGCCGAACATGGCCTTACCTTAGAACTACCTAGGCTTACCCATAGCCCTCTATGTTTCTAAGCTCCATGTGTCCATCCAGGAGTCTCTTAGAAGACCCTATTGTTTCTGCCTCCACCACTGCCGCTGACAGCCCATTCCACGCACTCACCACTCTCTGCGTAAAAAACATACTCCTGACATCTCCTTTGTACCTACTTCCAAGCAACTTAAAACTATGCACTCGCGTGCTAGCCATTTCAGCCCTGGGAAAAAGCCTCTGACTATCCACAAGATCAATGCCTCTCAATATCTTGTACACCTCTATCAAGTCACCTCTCATCCTCCATTGCTCCAAGGAGAAAAGGCTGAGTTCACTCAACCTATTCTCATAAGGCATGCTCCCCAATCCAGGTAACATCCTTGTAAATCTCTTCTGCACCCTTTCTATGGCTTCCACATCCTTCCTGTAGTGAGGTGACCAGAACTGAGCACAGTACTCCAAGTGGGGTCTGACCAGCTGCAACATTACCTCTCGGCTGCTAAATTCAATTTCACCATTGATGAAGGCCAATGTACCGTATGCCTTCTTAACCACAGAGTCAACTTGCGCAGCAGCTTTGAGTGTCCTATGGACTTGGACCCCAAGATCCCGCTGATCCTCCACACTACCAAGAGTCTTACCATTAATACTATATTCTGCCATCATATTTGACCTACCAAAATGAACAACCTCACACTTAGCTGAGTTGAACTCCATCTGCCACTTCTCAGACCAGTTTTGCATCCTATCAATGTCCTGGTGTAACCTCTGACAACCCTCCACACTATCCATAATACCCCCAACCTTTGTGTCATCAGCAAATTTACTAGCCCATCCCTCCACTTCCTCGTCCAGGTCATTTATAAAAATCACAAGGAGTAGGGGTCCCAGAACAGATCCCTGAGGCACACCATTGGTTACCGGCCTCCATGCAGAATGTCACCCGCCTACAACCACTCTTTGCCTTCTGTGGGCAAGCCAGTTCTGGATCCACAAAGCAATGTTCCCTTGCCTCCCATTCCTCCTTACTTTCTCAATAAGCCTTGCATGGAGTACCTTATCAAATGCCTTGCTGAAATCCATATACACTACATCTACTGCTCTACTTCATCAATGTGTTCAGCCACATCCTCAAAAAATTCAGTCAGGCTCATAAGGCATGACCTGCCTTTGACAAAGCCACGCTGACTATTCCTAATCATATTATGCCTTTCCAAAAGTTCCTAAATTCTGCCTCTCAGGATCTTCTCCATCAACTTACCAACCACTGAAGTAAGCCTCACTGGTCTATAATTTCTTGGGCTACCCCTACTCCCCTTCTTGAACAAGCAAACAACCCTCCAATCCTCCGGAACCTCTCCCGTCCTCATTAATGATGCAAAGATCATTGCCAGAGGCTCAGCAATCTCCTCCCTCGCTTCCCACATTAGCCTGGGGTACATCCCGTCCAGTCCTGGTGACTTACCCAACTTGATGCTTTCCAAAAGCTCCGGCACATCCTCTT
This sequence comes from Mobula hypostoma, assembly GCF_963921235.1. Lineage (NCBI taxonomy): Eukaryota > Metazoa > Chordata > Chondrichthyes > Myliobatiformes > Myliobatidae > Mobula > Mobula hypostoma. The sequence continues at coordinate 19,576,183 of NC_086112.1, forward strand.
TCTTAATGCTGAAGCAAAGTTTATTGAGGGGGGAGGAGAAGATGGCGATGCAACGCAGTGTGCACAGATCTCCGGGGAAATTATATCATATTTGTAAGTAGGATGCTGTGCACAGTTCTGATTTGATGGAGACAGACGTGAGAAGCAGAGGAACACTGGAGAAACTTCTGAAATGCCCGGTTCGCTGCCGCTGCTACTGTGCGATCGAGAATCTCCAGAGGGGAAGGCCCCAAAATCCCCGGCTTTGCCTGCTGCTGGCGGCCGAGGCTGAGGTTGAAGCATTCGGCAGAGATGGTGCTCGGTACTCGGTGTCGGAGGGCTGATCAGAGCTTGAAGTTTTCGGACGACTCAGAGTCTGACTGTGGTCGGGCGTGGCAGGGAAAGTTTTCTTCCTTCTCCCGTCTGCGTGAGATGTGGGACTTTCAAGAGACTTTGAATTTTTTTACTGTGCCATGGCCTGTTCTTCATCAAGTTATGGTATTGTTGCACTGTTGGAACTATATGTTATAATTATGTGATTTTTGTTAGTTTTTCAGTCTTGGTCTGTCCTGTGTTTCTGTGATATCACACCAGAGGAATATTGTATCATTTCTTATTGCATGCATTACTAAATGGCAATAAAAGAGGACTGCATGTCCTCATAATCTAATCTAATCTAAAGTATTCATTAAGTACCTCTGCCATCTCCTCCGGTTCCATTCACACTTTTCCACTGTCACACTTTGGTCCCATTGTCTCATGTCTTATCCTCTTGCTCTTCATATACCTGTAGAATGCCTTGTTGGTTTTCCTTAATCCTGCTAACCAAGGCCTTCTCATGGATCCTGCTGGCTCTCCTACTTTCATTCTTAAACTCCTTCCTGCTAGCCTTATAATCTTGTAGGTCTCTATCACTACTTAGTTTTTTGAACCTTTTGTAAGCTCTTCTTTTCTCTTGACTAGATTTACAACAGCCTTTGTACTCCACGGTTCCTGTACTCTACCATCATTTCCCTGTCTCATTGGAACGTATCTACGCAGAACCCTACGCAAAAATCAGCAAGGATTGTGCTGGGGGCAGCCCAGGTGTACTGTCTCACTTCCAGTACTAACATGGCACACCCACAACTCATAAACCCCAAACTCACTAACTACTGGGCTGCCCTGTGCAAAACCTACAGTATGACCTTACTACAAAAAAGTCAATATTTGGAACAAAAGGACGTCCCGATGAAGGATCTTGGCCCGAAGCTTCAACTGTTTCTTCCTCTCCACAGATGTACATCTTTGAAATGTGGAGGAAACCAGGGCACTCGGATGAAAGCTACGGGGTCATGGGGAGACTGTACAAACAGCCGTGGGAATCAATTCCCAATCTTCCAGCAGGATGCCGGAGAGCATTGCACTAACTGCTACACTACTGTGCTGCCCTGTACATAGCCTGCATTACCTGACCTTAGCAAAAAAGACAACATTTGGAACGAAAGGACGTACGGATGAAGGATCTTGGACCAAAACATCAACTGTTTATTCCTCTCCGTAGATGCTGCCTGACTTGCTGAGATCTTCCAGCATTTTGTCTGTGTTACTCTGAATTTCCAGCATCTGCAGAATCTCTTGTGTTTTAAATAGGAGAACCTGCAGTACTACAAAGGATTGCTCCACCTGCAAATCTTCAGACAGATTTCACTTAATCCTTACATCACAATTCTGGAAGGAAGGAAGAACTGCAGAGAGAATTTTAAGTCTGACGGTTTAAAAATTATTTTTGTTCTTTGAAGTTACCCTTCAGAAGTTGGCGTTCTCTTTTGAGAACAAGGAATTAAAACCAGACTGCATATTCCACAAAACGCAGTTAATGTTACCGGGACTATCAATTCATACTATTTCAAACGTCAGCTGCTGCTTCAGGGACGATCTCGTTAAAAACTTTAAAAACTGGATAGTGAATCCCTAGTCTGTTAGTGAAAGGACTTTAAATGTTCAGTAAATTTACTTAGTTCTTTGTTAAAGACAAAGGTAAATTGACCGACTAAATATGGACAGAGAGGAAACAATGCCATTTTTTGTCCAGACATTTGGAAATGCTGTCACCAGAGCAACACACACAAAATGCTGGAGGAGCTCAGCAGGTCAGGTAGTATCCAAAGAAATAAATAAAGAGTCGACATTTCAGTCCGAGACCCCTCCTCAGGACTGGAAAAGAAGGGGGAAGGTTCCAGAACAAAAGGATGGTGGGTGAGGGGGAGGAGAAGAAGGACTAACTAGAAGGTAAGAGGTGAAGCCAGATGGGTGGGAAAAGTAAAGGATTGGAGAGGAGGAAATCAGATAGGAGAGGAGAGTGGACCATGGGAGAAAGGGAAGAGGGAAGGGAACCAGGAGGAGGTGGCAGACACGTGAGGAGAAGAGCTAAGAATCCGGAGTGGGGAATAGAAGAGAGAAGGTGGAGGGAAAATAATTATGAGAAGGAGAAATTTATACTCACGCCATCAGGTTGGAGGCTACCTAGGTGGAATATGAGATGTTGCTCCTCCACTCTGAGAGTGGCCTCATCATGGAAAGAGAGGAAAGAGAGGCAGCCATGGACCAACATATCCTAATGGTAATGGTTTACTGACAATATTATTATTACATAGAACCATAAGACATAGGAGCACAATTAGCAATTTGGCCCATCAAGTCTGTTCAGTCATTCTATCATGGCTGATTTATTATCCCTCTCAACCCCATTCTCTTGCCTTCTCCCTGGATACTTTTACTAATCAAGAACAGATCAACTTTCACTTTAGATATACCCAATGACTTGGCCTCCACAGCCATATGTGGCAAAGGATTCCACAGATTCATCACCCACTGGCTAAAGAAGTTCTATCTCTGTTCGAAAAGGGCTAGCGTGAGGCTATCCCCGCTGGTCTTAGACTGAGCTACTTTAGGAGACATTTTCTCCATGTCCACTCTATCAAGGCTATACATTTCAATGAGAGTCCTGATCAACCTTCCAAACTCCAGGAAGTACGGGGCCAGAGTTGTCAAACAATCCTTTTACATTAATCCTTTTATTCCTTGGATCAATCTAATGAACTTCCTCTGGACTCTTTCCAATGTTGGCACATCCTTTCTCAGATAAGGGACGACAATACTCCAGGTGTGGTCTGACCAGTGCCTTATAAAGCCTCAGCATTATATTCTTGCTTTTATATCCTCACTCCCCCTGGTGTTGAGTGGTGAAGTGTAAAATTGCTCAATTCCCAACATTTGTTAAGCAAGTGATTTGAAAAATATGTCCTAAAAATTTTCATGTAAGAAGTTAATTACAAAGGATTACGTTAGGTGCTAGTGGTCTACATTTTACTGGTAACCATACAGAACAGACAGGGTATTAGTGTCCAGATGTACAAAGATTCCACTGCTAACACAGAGGTACTGAACTTACTGGGTGAGTTCTACCAGTAACTTGCCAATTGTGCTCTACTGTGTAACTTGAGGTAGGCCATGAACTATGTGATGGAGGAGGTGGACGACCTAGAACAGGTCACACAACCAAAAAGTATTTTCCCAGCTTTTTCAGCTGTTAAGTGTCACAAACATGAAAGCTGGAGTCATCAACTTAAAGCTTAAAGTAAAATTAACCTGAAACACTTAAAATTAAATAAACTAAATAGTTGAGAGTTCCTTTTTTTTTTCTGTAGCCCAGTAATTCCCATTTAAGCAAATTGACTTGTGGATCCTGTGCCAGCTTCAAACTTGGATAGGATTCCAGAAGTTTCTCCACCATAAATGCACGGGGACTTGAATATGCTTCTGTTCTGCACCCAGCACCTTTTCACTCCGCAGGTATCTGAGCAAGGAACATTGACTTTCTGGATTCAGCTATATTTGAGCAAATGGAGAAGGCAGATGGCTAGCAGAGGGGCCAGCACATCAGTAAATTGAAACAATTTAAACATTTACAAATAATTATTAAAATATGCATTTTGTGTTCCTTATTTCAATTTTTATTATTTTTCAAATTTTGAGTATAGCATAGTTTTCTTATGGTTTTTGAATGAACAAGACATCAGAAATATTCAAAGGTTTCGACAGCCTGCTAAACCAGGTGCCTAAACGGAGTCAACTGTCAGTTCATTTAATCTGTGTTGTTGGTAGACTCTTCCTGCTCGTTTCATTTGCTGGGGTTTAAGAGGAGGAGGGCACTGACAAACATACAATCTTCCCACTGAAAATGGAGCCAGCAACTTGCAAGATTTTTTTTATAGGGGTGCTGAAAAGTGTGAATAATTCTTGTAAGCAATATTGAATGTGGATGACATGCTACTGACCACAAAGTATGGTAAGTGGTACTGTATGTCAAGAAAAGTAACAAAACAATTATTGAAATTTAACAAAGCAGAAGCTAACTTGATATTTAATATCTTATTGAAAAGTCATCTTTATTATATCCTGCACCATGATAAAATTTGTTTTATAGTAAAATAATTTCAAAAAGAACATGTAATTACAACAGAACTTTACCTTTAAAATCTACATTATGAATTTCAATATTGCTGCTCAGTGATTAAAGGGAATTGGCAAGTCCTTGATTCAGTGGCAAGAATTACCTGTTATTTGCCTGGTTACAAACTAGATTCCAGCAGATTTCAATTGCCCAGTAGGGTTTCCTCTGAAGGCTCAAATCATTTCCAGTAATGCTAAATTGATGACTTACAAAGAAGTTAATCATTTTAAACTTCTTGATTTGTTTACAAGCTGGTATTTGGTGGAAAATAATTCTAAAAATAGAAACAAGGCCTGACAGTCTCCACAGGAAAGAAAATCCGGTCTACAATTTCTGGTGATTTTTCTTTTTGTACAGCAAAGCAAATTGTCCACAAAGTATTTGAAATTAGAGAAATTATGATGTTGGAGCAGATTATTTATTTTCTGGCAATTTAAAGTTTCTGATCAATTGGTAAATATCTGAGAATATGTTATTCCTGATATGTAAATTTCATAGTTAACAATCAATGTGAGGAATTTTACAAGCAATAAGTTAGGCAGAAATTCATACAGATTTGTAATTCTCACTTCACTATACAGAAGATTTCTTTATTTACAGTGTCTGCTTTTCCAGTTGAGGGCTTCTCGAATCATCTGTCTTAATGCAGCTTATTAGGAAGATGCTACCCTAGCAACACATTCAGAGATTTGCATTCTTTTTAAGCCACTGTTTAATTAGCTGGTTTGCAATGGTTTGCTGCGGAGGTATACTCATAGGGTGATCCTGTTCGGTCATAATTTCAATTATCTGTAAATATCAAAAGACAGGATTAGTTATCCACCCTGCTATTACAAAGCTTTATTATCAGTTAATAAAGCTATTTAACAGTCAAAATGTTTAACAGTCTTTCGCTTGACTGCTGTGTTTTAATACACTTCTTAATACTTAAGATTTGTCTACACAATTTAATTTTGGGTATTTTTTTAAATCAACAAGTCTGTGATATTTATATAAAACAGTTCTACTCGATGTTCAAATGAAGAAAATTTAAAAAAAGTCATAATTGGTAAAAACCCATGTTTTTGTGCTTAACTAAATATAATGCAAAAATGAAAATTATTCTGACTCAGTCTTTAACATCAAATCTGAGCAAGACAGTTAGCGAATTTTTTTTTACATAATGAGTGAGCTGGTTCCAACACATTCAAATCTCAGTTAAATTACACTATCTGACTACTAGGTTTGTTGGCTTGCTTTGGGTTTGGTAAGAAATTTCAGAGAGCTTAATTTTTGCATAAGTTTATCCACTTACCTCAGGATATTTAATAGAGTCCTACAGGAAGTATCTGTGATAGTGTGACACGATTTGATGATCCATTCTCACTCTAGCTGATACTTTATTTCACCAAGCAGCAAAAAAAGCAGCATCAGATAAACTGTTCTGAGTCCGATTCCAAACAGTCCAACCTACCTGCTGCCGACTGAACCATCGTGCATCTACAATTTCTGCCTTGTCCACAATAATTTCAGTTGATAGAGCATTAGCTAGGCAACCAATCATGAGTGATGATGGCAGTGGCCAAGGCTGACTGGAAACATATTGAACATGTCCAACATTGACTGTGGTCTCTTCGGCTACTTCCCTTCGAACAGCATCCTCTATTGTCTCTCCTTTTAAAAAAAAAACAGCAATTAAGGAACTTTGTATAGTGATATTTCCAACTTCTCCTTGTTATTATTCAGGTGTAGAAAGTGCAAAAGATCCACCAGATGTAGACTTCAACTGAGAGTCCTGACACAAAGTCAAAGCTTTTCTTCATGATACCTGGAGATGGCTGAGTGAACTGTACAAGGTCTAGTGGTTCTTCCAGTTATGGTTATTTTCAAAAAGCAAAGCTGTTTTGATAGCTAAACTCAAACCATTTTCTCTAATGGATTCTGAAATAAATACTGATGAATACTACACTAAATGGTGACCAAAAGACATAGGAGCATAATTAGGCCATTTGGCCCTTCGAGTCTGCTTTACTATTTCATTGGGGCTGATTTATTATCCCTCTCAACCCTGTTCTCCTGCCTTCTCTTGTAACATCTGATTCTCTTGCTAATCAAGAACTCATTAACCTCTGTTTTAAATATACACAATGACTTAGCCTCTGCCGCCATCTGTGGCACTGGTTATGGTTATGATTGAAAAATTCAAAACTCCTTCCTCTAGGGCCTTGCAATTAGGGGATCATGTCTTTGATGATTAGGATTGAGGTCACGTGCTGGATGTGGAGGGTGGCACAATGGAGGGACCTTAAGGGGATGAAAAATAAGCAAGGGGTTTCCTTGCTAAGGATCTCTGCCCATTACACACAAAGACCAGATTGTCTTGTACGCCATTCAAAAGTAATGTCTGTACAGAGAAGAACAGAAGTAAAGCATCCCTGATAATTATTAAAGGCACAATCAAGTCCCATGGATAAATTTCCATAGTAAGATGAGACATTGAGAAAATGGTGGCTATTGTACTTTTCTTCAAGAGAATAAAAAAGTTTAAAAAATCAGAATGCCGAGCAAATAGCCACATGTAATTAAATTTCTCAGCAAGTATCTTGTGGTCTAATCGGTGATAACTTTAACATTGCATTTTTGCCACATTAGTAAATGAAAAATTGGTGGCTTCCCCAACACAGGTTTGTCAAGGGGGTTGGGGCAGAAGTACTGGCAACACAGCTTTATCAAACCTTCCCTTTCATCATCTCATCATAAATCTTTTAATGTTTTGGTTCTCAGTGTGCAATTGCTGCCTTTATTCATCATTCCATATGAACTTGTTTCACTGAAAGCATTCTCATCCACTATCCATCTGTTTGTCTTTGTTCTTCTAATAGTCTCCTGTTGTGATGCCATGGATTTAATTATATTTTAGCACCTTCCTCCCACCCCTTCCCCCATATGTATGCTCTGGAAAGGACCTGAGGTGTTTTTTTTCATACTTTATTGGAAATGTAGGTTTTAACGAAGTCTTTTTTCCCCCCGAAAAAAAACGCCAGGTTGGTGCTTTATTCATTATAGAAAAGAACTTGCCTTCTAAATGCTTCAACGTGTGTGATGGCTCTTTTCGTGGAAAAAGATACTCTATCACAGCTGCTTTTGTGGTGGAAAGTTAAAGGTTCTATCAGTTTTGGACCTTCACAAGATGAAGTTTTTTTTTGCTCCCTTTTTGCTATATCTTTTGAGGTAAAAACTTGAGCTGAACTGCATTCTCAGTACTAAGGAGAGACAAGCCTCTTCTTCTATATTATCACTAAACCATCCTATATCTCTCTCAAACCACATCTACATTCTTGGTGAAATTCACATGCTCTTCAGATTATCAAATTAATTTTCCTGGCAGCATGATTTTACAGCTCCATTTTGGAGATTGTAGAACACTAGGGGTGACTGTTTATAGTCTGTGTTCACATTCTGAATAAAAATCTTGATGTGGAATTGAACTCCCTAATTGTGCAGTTTGTGTTTTTTTTAAAAAAACATTGCAAATTACTGGCCTGGAATATGAAACACAGCTGGATCTTACCCTGTGAAATTTTCTCTGAGCATAATTTCACTCTTCACTCTTCTAGTGGGAAGGACACTTTGCATTTTATCAATCCATGGAGGAATCATTCCAGTTACAAATGCTTATTAATGATAATATTTAATTCAGTTCATGTAAAGAATATTTTCCACCAGTCTCTTTTCAAAACATACATACCAAATGGGTGAAGAGTACAATGACCTAAACATTTTAATCACATTTCTTAGAAAAACTACCAGAAAACATGATCAGGGAGTCATGTATACCCCTTGTTCTCTGTAATTTTCTTGCTGGCTTCTCCGAAGTGAACTGATCTACTAACACACCGAGGCAGGCAAACAAACATGGACAGTGGCAGCCTGTGCGTGCAACACTTGTCTGGCTGACGTCGAAGATTTGTATTTGTACATTCATGGTCAGCTGACGATGTACGCTACCAGAGCAAGAGGAAACACTAAGGTTGGGGGCATAGTGAACAGCAAGGAAAGCTAACAAAGCTTGCAGCAGGCTCCAGACTAGCTGGAAAATTGGGCTGAAAAGTGGGAGATGTAAATTAATGCAGACAAGTATGAAGTGAATTTGGTGAGGCCTAATTTGAAGTATCGTATGCTGTTTTGGTCACTTACCTAAAAGAAAGATATTGATAAGATTGAAAGAGTTACAGGGAAATTTTACAGGATGTTGCCAGGACTTGAGGACCTGAATTATAGGGAAAGGGTTAAATAGGTTGGGACTTTATTTCCTGGTGAATGAAGGGAGATTTGACAGAGGTATACAAAATTATGAGGGGTATAGATAAGGTAAATGCAAGCAAGCTTTTTCCATTGAGGTTGGGTGAGACTAGAACTAGAGGTTATAGGTTAAGGGTGAAAGGTGAATTATTTAAGGGGAATCTGAGGGGGAAGTTCTTCACCCAGAGGGTGGTGCATGTGTAGAATATGCAGCCAGGGTAAGTGGTGGAAGCAGATTCAATTTCAACATTTAAGAGAAATTTGGATAGATACATGGCTGGGAGAGGGAGGGAGGGATATGGAGGGTCAAGGTGCAGGTCAATGGGTCTAGACAGAATAACAGTTTGGCACAGACTAGACAAAGGGCTTGTTTGAATGACTCTGAGACCTACCTAACAACTATAATTGGAGTATACGCCAGATTTTATCATTGACACTCAAAATAAATTTCAGGTAGGTTCACCTTCATTAAAACTTACCACTTGAGGCTGTTTAAAGATTAACTTTACTTGTCATGTGTACAAAGGTTCATTTTATCGTCAAAGTATGCATTATTTTGTGTGTACCCTGACTATCTGGAGAAGACAAATACCAGAGTTGTATTGTACATGCATACTTCAACAATAAAAAAAGTACATCAAAATATTGAAAGATATAATGAAATGCATCATTTGCATCAATGACCAACACAGTCCAAGGATGTGCTGGGGGCAGCCTACAAGCGGCGTCATGCTTCCAGCGCATCCTTGGACTGTGTTGATCATTGGCACAAATGATACATTTGTGCATGTCCACAACTTACTAACCTTAACCTGATGTCTTTGGACTTTGGGAGGAAACTGGAGCACCCGGAAGAAACCCCTGCAGTCACAGGAAGAATGTACAAACGCCTTACAGAGAGCAGCAGAAATTGAACACCGATCTCACAGCTGACTCTGTAAAGTGTTGCTCTAACCACTACGCTACCATAACACATCTCATCATGACTGTTACTCTGACCCGGATGTGATTCTCCCAACTGTGTACCTTCCCAAATCCCCACAATCCAACACTACTGCTGACCTGACATTCAACATCCACCAAAGCCTCCTACCTGTCACATGGCCTCAACTTAATCTGTCTTCCATTTCACGGTCCAGAGAGAAGCTATTTAAGAATGCTAAGCATGCAAGGGTTGTTTGACAACACTTTGAGCTTCATGCAACCTCTACAAAGAGACTCACCAGTGCCTGCCATATAGCTGACAAGGCAACCAAGTTCCAAGTATTGACTACGCTTCAGACTGCTGGCTGTCAAAAGCTTTCTAACAGTTTTTAAATGTCACAGATATCTGAGGACATTTGATACATATTCAATTTGATTTAAATTACTGAAATAGTGAAGACAGAAATTTAAAAATGTGTGTAATTGAAAGCGTATCAGACATTAAGAAGTCAATAAAAAGACTGAAGTAAAAGAACAGAATTGAGTACTACACCAACACTGGAAGAGTTCAGCAGGTCAGGCAGCATCAATAGAAGGAAATAAGAAATGAGCAGGTGATGCTTTGGGTTGAGACCCTTCTTCTGATTTGTCCATTTCCCGTTTTTCTGGCTTCTTTCCCCTTCCTTTTCAGTCCTGATGTCTCGGCGTAAAACATCAACGCTTTATCCATTCCCGTAGATGCTGCCTGACCCATTGAGTTCCTCCAGCATTCTGGTGTGTTGCTCTATATTTCAGCATTTGCAGTCTTTTGTATCAACATGGATGAGGGTGGAGCAGCAACACCTTACATTCCGTCAGGGTGGCCTCCAACCTGATGGCATGAATATCGGTATCTTCTTCCGGCATCAATTATTTTCCTTTCCCTTCCTCTTCTTCTATTCCCAACACTGGTCTCTTATCTCTTTTCACCTATCACCTCCCCCGGTTCCCCGCCTCCTTCTCTTTCTCCTGTGGTCCACACTCCTCTCCTGTCAGAATCCTTCTCTCCAGTCCTTTGCCTTTCCCATCCACCTGGCTTCACATCACCTTCTAGCAAGTCCTCCCTCCCCTCCCACTACCTTTTCATCCTGGCATCTTCCCCCTTCTTTTCCAGTCCTGAAGAAGGGTCTTGGCCTGAAACCTCAACTGTTTATTCATTTCCGGGGACGCTGCCTGTCCTGCTGAGTTCCTCCAACATCTTGAGTGTTGCTCAGCTTCTGTAGAATTTCTTGTTTCTCCCCGGCAGCATCAGCAAGCCACCCATGGGTGACTGTTGGTACACCAGCCTCACTGGTCATAGTGTTGTACTGGAAGCGAAGACCCTTCCTTCAGCCTGTTACTGCTCTGCTTCTGACTGCATCTTCCCCTTCGCCATCAGATTTCCAAACAGTCCATGAACGCTACCTCACTATTCCACTTTTGCAGTACTTACTTATTTTATATTTTTATGTTTTGCTCTGTACTGCTGCCACAAAACAATACATTTCACAATATGTCAATGGTAATAAACCTGATTTTGATTCTGCATGCAGTGGTGGGGTGCCAGAAAGATTTGCCAATATCTGACCTTGAGCTTCAGAGTTTTTCCACACTTTATGAAGTACAAGATATCCTGAGATGTAAGTGGCTTAAATATGCTTTTTCCTTCAGACCTAGTGGTTACCAATTGGCCTGATTATGTTCTCCCCTTATTGACCATTTGAATTACAACTACAAGTGCAAAACTAACGGACCCACTTGCTCATACTCTTTCATCTCTCTTAATCTGGTTGCTTCTGAGAAGCCGGTCATAAAGGAGCACAGCTAAACCACTTTAAGACTCAGTGGTCAAATGCATCACTTGCTCGAGCTTGTAAGATCATATTGGTTTAATAAAGACGTCTCAAAATAAAGCAGTAAAATCAATTTTGTCATGACACGAAACCTTCTCTCACCTGGTTCAATAAATCCAGCCAGACAGGAAAACATTCCTGGGGGGTATCGTCTCTGTCTTCCCAGAAGGCAATTATTACCATCAGGATGAATGACCAGCATTATTACCACTGGATCTACAGGGCATAAAAATACTCTTCTGCTATTATAAAATGTCTGCACACCTTGAAAGAAAATAACGCTTTTTAAGAATGTCCATATTGAAGTTGTACATTAAAAGCACTAGCGAGCAGGTGTACTGGTCAGCCGTTATTTCATTACTTGAAATGAGTGAACATTTAGTCCAAGTAATTGAAATACATGCACTGGTATCTGTATACCAAACTTACACCAATATTCAAACACAGGGAAAGATGGTAGCATCTTTTGAATGTGTTTTTAAAACAGAAGTGCCACATGCCATGAATAATTCAAATGGTCTGCAAAGTTTCTCAACCATTATTTGAAACTGCTTAGAATCTTGGAGGAGCTCATTTTTTTGGTCCTTACTCAAATCGCCCTTTAGCCAGAGGTGGGGTTGTGGAGGAAGATACCAAGGTGCCCTTTTATTTTACTTTGACTTTTATTTATTTAGAGACTCACCATGGTAACAGGCCCTCCTGGCTCATCAAGCCTGTGCCACCCAATTACACCTATGTGACCAATTAATCTACCTTCCCATACATCTTTGGACTGCGGGAGAAAAGCTGAGCACCTCACTGTCACCTCAAGAATGCACAAACTTCTCACAGGCAGCTCCGGAAAATGAATCCGAGTCATGGGCGCTGTAACAGTGGTACACTAACCGTTACGCTTTCATGCCTCCCAATTGTCTGCCACATTCTTTAGTTAACGTAGATAATGTACAGAAGTTTGCTTTATCCTTTTTCTGGCCCAATATTTTTCTGTTAAAGAAAACAGTTTTTATTTTTGGTTTTGGTATCATGCTACGTGCAGACTATTTGGCAAACTTGTCTATGTGACAGACGCTTCAGTGATTACTAATAGATGTCAAATAGTGCTACAAGTCTAATCCTTTCTTGATTTTCACAGATCAAATTGGGAATCAGAGTATAGAGATATGTGTATCTACATATTCCTATTTACTGCTTTTGATATGCTAAGCACAAGCTGTATATAATGCTAAAACTCAAATTGTATTTCCAGAATTTTAAAAAAGTACAAGATTAAAAGTATTTTATTAGTCATAAATGTCTTAAGTAAATTTAAAATTGCTTCCTGCTTCCTTTTGTGTAGTATTTCCATTTTCTGCATTAGGCCTCATCAGCAGCCTATGTGACCATTCCTCATCCTTCGGTAATCTCAGCGCCTGGATAGAGATGTATCACAGAAGCATGTAGTTCCTACCTCTCTGTACCAATGTATGTTAACAATCAGATACCACGGATGCCAGTCAGAACATGCCGCAAATCATAAAGTTTTCCAGGCATTTTTTGTTAAGTGGAAAATATAACATATGGACAGATGCAAATAGACTTTTATATCAAAGGATTTAATTAAACCTTTTTGGAGAAAAAATATATACCACTATCTTTAAGTAAGCGTGGTGATGCTCTGTTGTGTTTAAAATAGAACAATGAACATAAAAATAACATTCTAATTATCTTCCATTGTGACAGTTTTGTCATGAATTTAATCGCAAATCAAATCCTCATTATCTGAGAAATATTGTGCAAGATTGGAATCACAGCACAAAAGAAAAATGAGTATTTTCACTGTGAAGGTATGACATTCTAAAACTCCAGAATATTGTTTCAATCTTCCTGTACCATGACTTCCTAAACTAAATTTTAAAAAAAACAGAAACAATTGAAGTTGCTAGAATTCTGTAAATTCATATTCACTGTGATTTCACTGTGATATGCTGTGCAACTATTCTTTCAGAAGAGGGGATATAATTTGAACACAGATTATTTGCTTTCATGGAGTATTGCTCTCAGTTTGGAAGCATCACAAAATATTATTTAAAGCCCCTCACTCTCCTCGTTCATGACTATCAGTGAAGAGGATAAACATCATTGCTCCCACCTAATTTCCGTGCATCAAAAACATATTATTTGCTCCTCGGAGAATTCCTCACAGTTCTGGATTGTGCAACTGATTGTTCATTGAATGCTGACTGCTTTGCTACCAGCCTTTCCAACAATCATGCAAGTGATGTTCTTGGCTCCTATTCACTCTCTGAAGTTTTGCCAACATTGGGTTCAATGGGTATGAGAGAGAAAAAAAATCCCCAGGCCTTAGCAAGCACAAACTTTCCAAGTGATCTCTCAAAATTAACCAATTTTTTCTGCTAGGTTTTATAACAAGCAATAACATTTAAACAAATATTCAGAACAAAGATCTTATTCTTCATATCTTCTCCTTACCTACACGTGGATAGGAGGTGTTTTGAATTCCTTGTAGACTTGGACAGTTTTCCTTTAAGCATACCCTCTTGTACCCGCCCTCTGTAACTTTTGTATCGCTTCCACAGGTAGGGCAGAACCTGTATCTATTGTGCCAGTCAAGGACAGACCTGGCCTGTGCAACCACACCTGAATGCAAAACAAAACGGCTGGTTTAAACCTAAATAAAATTTGCACACAACACTAAATGCTGCAGATGCTGGAAATCTGAAAGAAACCGAAAATGCCAAGAAAAAAAACTCAGCAGGTCAAGCAGCTTCCAGGGAGAGAAAAATCACAGATTGATGTTTTTGACATTTCTTCATTCATATCCCAATGATTTTACTGGGCTGATGAAGGGAACAGAAAATGGGAACTGGAGATATGAAAGAAGCTATGGTTGAGGGAAGGGAAAATGCTTAAGTCAATGAAATGGTAAATCATCTCCCTGCTGTCTATCATTACATTTTAGAGCCACTGAGGCTTTTTCTGCATCGTTGGATTTTCTCAGCATTCCCCTCTCTCCGCTGTACACATCTCTTGCCCTGTATTGTTGCTTCCTGCAACAACATTCTGTTGGTTTAATCACGCCCTTGAACCAATCGCTAACTTTTTTTCCCCTCTGTTTTCCTTCCTTTGTCCATTTTCTCAGTCCATGGACCTTTACCTGTTATCAGTAACATCTCCAGTTCAGATAACAGTCAACAACTATTAACCCCAGGCTTCCCTACACAAACTACCCTTCAATCACCAGGCTCCTGAACCATCACAGGTATATCTTCACTCATCTCAACATTGGCCGCGGAATCAGTTCAGTGTTGCGACCGTAGAACAAAGAAACACAATAGAAGCAATGAAAAACTACACACAAACAAAGGCGGACAAACATCCAATGTGCAAATCCAAAAAAATAATAAATAAATAAATAATGTTGAGAACATGTTCTCAACATATGTACTTCTTTGTTCTGCAGTGAATGCCTGTAAGAAAATTAATTTCAGGGTAGTATATGGTGACATATATGTACTTTGACAATAAATTTAATTTGAATTGTGAACTTTGAACATATACGTACTTAGTAATAACTTTACTTTAAACTTTGAGTAACATGACAAAGGCTAAGCTAAAGGCACTGTAAATGCAGAAATCAGAAACTGTGGCAATAGTCTTCATTGAGTATAGATCAGCATTTGACAGATTTGGAAATGGCACTTACACTAACTGCTTAAAAAGAAATAAAAATGGAGATGGAATGAGGATAATGGAGTGTAAGGACTTGTGAAAATATAGTTTATGCAGCAAATTCTGCTTGGCTTTGATAAATTTGCTTTTGAACTTTTGAAACATTATCAGTTTTTATAAGCTTTTACAGGTCCACAGGATTATAGCATAATTTTTATATGAACACTGAAGTCTCACATTTATTAAAATTTATAAAGATAAAGGAAGTCCAAATACTTATGGTGAAATTATTTTTTATTTAGAGCTACAGTGTGGAACAGGCCCTGCCAGCAGAATGAGCCATACCACCCAGCAACCCACTTATCTAACCCTAGCCTAATCACAGGACAATTTACAATGACCTATTAATCTACTTGCTAGTACATCTTTGGATTGAGAGGGGAAACTGGAGCACCATGAGAAAACCCATGCCGATACAGGGAGAATGTACAAACTCGTTATTGATAGCACTGGATTTGAACTCTGTGCTCCTATGCTCTGAGCTGGAGTAGTGTCACACTAACCCCTACGCTATCGTGGCACCCTAGTCCTCACCGGTTGTGTGAAGTAGGGTTATAACAAATTGGTTGCCCACTTCACAGTGCGTCAAATTTCTTTTGACATTATGCCTCTGTGCCCCCATTGTATCCACCATTGTACCGTAGGATGCCCAAGAAATGATATTTCAAATTCACACTATGGAGCAACAACACCATTTGTTTTTAATTTTATAAGTTACTCCATTATTGATCTTGCTGCAAACAAATCTTGGTGCACCTTTAAGTAGGCCAAGGGCCCCAAAGGCTGAGGGCCTTTGGCCTATTTAACCTATAAACCTGAAAATGAATATGTGAAAGACCAAAGGACTGAACCATGTTCAGATTCCTGTTAAAGAGACTATTGAGAATCAAAACTGGATGAGATTGAACTTGGGCCATAAAACAATCTTCAAAAGAAGGCCTTCAGAATTTATATGTTCTAGGCACGATATCATTAATACTTTACAAGGTCGACGGATCAAATGAGCCCCATAAAACCTCTATGTTAATGCATAACTTCAAACTATAAATGTAAAATGTTTCCATCCGTGTCCATCATCCCTCTTATTGAGTCAATCTTAAATCCATTACAGGCATGTGTAGTGGAGCCAAACTGGGTTTCATTAGCAAACAGAGAAAATATGGACCAGGTTTTTAAAATGTTGAAAGGGGCAATGCAGATTGAACAATCATATTATTTGGACCGTGAATGTGGAACCGGAGCACATGAGGATAAAATGTACAAGTTTTTAAAAAGGTCCAGATGAGAAGAGCCTACAAGGAGTCTGGTGGTGGAGAGAACTGACATAGTCAGCCTCTGATTCGGTTAGGTGTCTTGGATTTAAATATTTCACAGCATATGGGAGAATGTCTGGGGCTTGCATCTATGAGTCACTGATCATCAGCAGTTCCACAGAACAGCCGGCCAAAACCTCCCACAGAACTTTTAAAAAATTATTTTGGCTACTACTTTAATGTTATATTATGTTCCAAAAGTAACTTTTTCCACAGTCTTGCTTATTTCTATCTCTGAGATCACTTTCATTCCTCAAAGGTACAATGTACTATAATGCAAACTAGGTTGAACCAATTACTGGCTCTGGTCGTCATGTAATAGGAAGGTGTGACTGGACAGGAGAGGGTGCTGAAGAGATTCACCAGAATGTTTGAAGCCAAAGTGCACATGACAACAACCAAGCAAATTCAAAAACCAACTTACAGCAGCAAAGTAGACAATTTAGAGTTGGCTGATGTTTACTGGGATCATAAACACAAGAAATTCTGCAGATGTTCGAAATCCAAAGCAACACCCCACAAAATGTTGGGGGAGCTCAGCCAGTCAGGCGGCGTCTATGGAATTGACTGAACAGTCGACATTTTGTGCCGAGACCCTTGTTTGGAACAGAAGAATTTTGTGTGTGTTTGCTGGGATGGAATGTTTCAGTAATGTGGAAAAACCAGATGGGCTGGGTTTATATTCCTTGGAGGAGGCTGGGAGGGGTGTGACTGGATACAAGAATACAGATTATTGATAAAAGGAAACATTTTCTCACAACAGAAGGATAAGGGGTTGAACAATTAGAGGACGTATGGAAGATTCTTTTTCACATAACAGATGGTTGGAATCTGAAATGCACCGCCTGAGGGAACGATGGAGGCAAACACTCTTGTATTACATTTAAGAAATATCAAGATGATCATCTGTATCAGCACAGCACTGGAGGTTACAGACTAAGTGCTGGTTCAAGTTCAATTGTCGTTCAACCATACATGAATACATCCAAAGGAAACAAGTATTCCTCTGGGGCTAAGGTGCAAAATGTAGTACAAAAAGTCACACACAGCACAAATCACACATCGCACATGTAAGACAGCAGTAAACATACAAAGCAGTAAAAAATGGCTTGGTGGGGATAGGTTCTTGAAGGTCGGTTTGGACACAGTCAACCAAAAGACCCAATTCTGTGCTGCAGGGCTCTTCGATGTTCAATTTTATTTGGAGGGCAATATAGGAGGGAATGGTTAGATTGATCTCAGAGCAGGTTAAAAGATTGGCATAACATTATGGGGCAAAGGATCTGTACTGTGCTGTAATATTCTATATTCCGTTTTATTAGTAACATTGCTCACTGCTACCCAAGCCTGACGATCTAGAATTCCTTCTATGAACCTCTCAGTCTCAATATCTCTCTTTCCTCCTTTTAGACTTTGCTTAAAACCCACCTCTTTGACCAGGCTTTTAGTTTTCTACCCTACTAATTCACTTGTGGCACATTGTAAGTGCAAGTTGGTGCGCTTTGCAAATCAAATACAATGCAAATTGAAATTCAGGGGGAATATCCCACAGTGGTGATATATCCAGAGGGCAACTAAGTACCAAACGCTTTCATACTCACCGGCCTCCTCCTGATTTAAGTTCAGTAGATGTGGCAAAACTGGTTGGAGAAAGCGACAACCTGGGGATTTAATCTTAAAGTTATCGGCAGATTCATAATTTGAATTCAATGCAAACCAGGCAAGAAGCCCGTCATCATCTGCTGAATCTTTGCTCTCCAAACATTTCATTTGTGACCCTCCAGTTCTGTTCTGCTGCTCTACTCCGAGAAAAACAGAAGTGACTTCTGGTTTGGCCAAGACCTGCTCAACATCTTCATAGTTCAACCTGCAGAGTTGAATGTCAGGCTTTCTGGACTCGTTATATTTTGGTGAAATAACCAATGGATTTAAGTTGGAAAATAAGATGTAGACAGTGGCTGGGTGAATCTGTTTGGCTTTTAGCCAATCGGAATCACTTCTTTTTTCACTTAGTTTATTCAGCAGCGTTCTGCCGAAATAGTTTTCATTCTCTTCCTGCAGCCCATCAGGCCTTGTTCCAGTTCCTGCAGCATGTGTAGGATTTGCCAATAAATCAGCAATAGTTCTGTAGCCCCAGAATTTAGCAATGTCCTGTGCAGTTTGTCCTGATTTATTTGAAAGAGATTGATTACAGCTGGGGGGGAAAAAAAAGCACAAAATTAAATTCAGATAACGTCTAACAGTCAAGTCATGTAAAGTAAAATTTACTTATTTATTTAGAGATACAGTGTGGAGCAGGCCCTTGCGGCCTAACGAGCCAAATCGCCCAGCAACCAACCTATTTAACTCTAGCCTAATCACAGGACAATTCACAATAACCAATTAACCTAACCTACTAACCCATACGTCTTTGGACTGAGGCATGAAACTGGAGCACCTGGAAGAAACTCACGCAGTCACAGAGAGAACGTGCCGGATAAACTCCTTATGGAGGGCAGCAAGCTCCACTGCCCCGAGCTGCAATAGCATAGCGCTAACCACTACGCTACTGTGGCGCTCTTTTATTTAGAGATGCAGCACGGTAACAGGTCCTTCCAGCCCGGTAAGAACGCGCTGTCCAATCACACCCATGTGTCCAGTTAAACTAATAACCTGCACACCTTTGGAACATGGGAGGAAACCAGATCACCCAGAGGAAACCCACACGATCATGGACAGAATGTAGAAACTCCTTATTTTTCTTGTCAATAGATTACTTTGTGATTGACAAAAGGAGAAATATTGTTACTAAGAAAGGCTTAAATATTTTAAGCTTGGTTCCATGAAAGTCAGAAATAACAGGATAAATAAATCAATTAATCTAACAACGATAGCTATTTAATCATGAAGTGATTCTAGATTCCCCA
This sequence comes from Mobula hypostoma, assembly GCF_963921235.1. NCBI lineage: Eukaryota > Metazoa > Chordata > Chondrichthyes > Myliobatiformes > Myliobatidae > Mobula > Mobula hypostoma. Next base: position 19,595,681 of record NC_086112.1, read on the forward strand.
GTGGCTAACTGAACAGCAGCTCAACACCACCAAAAATAAAAGCTCCCAGCTTTCATTCTTGAATTAATTTGCCTCTGCTATAACAGCACCAGGAGTGTTCAAACTGGCACCAATACACAAGGATTTATCAGCAGCAAATTGCCTAAAATTTCCAGAGTTCAATACCTGTCACGTAGATGGTTCAATCCATGGACTTGGCTAAAGGCAACTCAATATCACTGAAGTCTTGACTGAGTAGATGTAGAATGAATGTTTCCTCTGATCTAGAGTTAATACCGGAGTCAATTTTACAAAATAAGAGGGCCAGTTATTGGGACTGAGAAAAAATTTCTACATCAAGCTCCAGTGAATCTTTGGAATTCTTAATCCAACTGGGCTGTGGAGGATACTTTGCTGAGGATACGTTCCATCAGGGAGGAGGTACAGGAGCCCGAAGGCACACACTCAATGATTCGGGAAGAGCTTCTTTTCCCCTCTGTCATCAGATTTCTGAATGGACCTTGAGCCCATGAACACTACCTCACTATTCATTTTCACACACAACAGTAAGTAGTAGTCTGTGTGTACGCGTGCACTTTTTACTGTAATTTACAGTTTCTATTATGTATTACAATGTACTGCTGCCACATAAAACAACAAACTTTAAAGACACATGCCAGTGATATTAAATCCGATTCTGATATATATGGCACAGACTAGTAGATTTTTGGATATTTAGGGAATCAAAGGATTGGTACAGAGATCAGTGCTAAGGTAAAACATTAACCTGACTCTTATTGACGGAACAGCAGAAGTGGACGAATTGCATTCAGAGACTTCTGGGGGTGGGGGGGGTGGTGCAGTGGATGAATACTTATTGGCATTGTAACAGGATTACAATCATTTGCAAAACTTACCCCTTTTCAAGTAGCAGGCGGGCCACCTCAAAATGTCCATTCCTGCTGGCATACATCAAAGCAGTCCAGCCCTTCTCATCCACTTCATCAACAAGAGACGTAGAGTAAGTTAGCATAGTGGATAATTTTGCTGCATCTCCTTTAGCAGCAGTCTCATGGAACCGGGCAACCATTTCTTTCTTTAGAGTGTTTCCAGAATTCGCCATCCTTACGTTTTCTGAACTGGAAACAATGTGAAAATTAGATTCAATGTGGATTATGGTGCACATGAGGAATTAATGTTAGTCAGTTCCATCATGAGCACTAGACTCCATAGTATCCAGGACAGTTTCAAAGATCCATGCCTCAAAAAGGATCCCTAGTGCTCAGGTGATGCTTTGTTCTCATTGTTACCATCAGGAAGGAAGTACAGAAGCGTGAAGGGACAGACTCAATGATTCAGGAACAGCTTCTTCCACACTGTCATCTGATTTCTGAATGGGCATTGAATCCATGAACACTACCTTAGTACTTTTTTATTTCTATTTTTGCATTACTTATTTAACTATTTAATACTGTACATACTTACTGTAATTCAGTTTTTTCTCTAATTATTATACATTGCACTGCTGCCAAAGACAACAAGTTCCATGACATGCCAGCGATATTAAACCCGATTCTGATTTGATTAATATACTGTACAATTGCAGCTTTTGTTTCAGTAACTGTCCTCAATGGGTGCTCTCCATATGAGACAGTTTAAACAGTTTTTAAATTTTAAAAAATATAAGATGATTTTTACAATTTATATCTGTAACTTGTCAGTGTCTACATCAAAGGCTTTATTAAAATACTTACAGGGCTCAATATAAACATTTAAATATTTAAAGTTAGATATCTGGATGAAGTGCTTATGCTCTTAAATCCTTCCAGTAAGGCAATATTTTTCCCCTCACAATTCTTTGACTGAAAATATTGATCACAATTTAGTCTCCTCCATTTAGTAGATTCCAAAGAGTGTGATTCATTGCTGAATGTCTCCATCCTGATTGCAAGTGCACCCCTGGTAAAATGCTGCTCTGGGATATTCCACTCTCAGCTAGGGCTCTGGCATTCTACACTTTTCCAATGTAGAGGAGGCCATTGCACACACTGTATCCTCTCGTTATGCCTCATTTATCTCAGGCAGTGCGCTCCAAACACTTGTATCCTCTAAAAGAAATCTTCTATTTCAGCCCTAAATGCCAGATACCTTTCTTGAGACTTTGCTGCCCAGATCTAAGTTTGCTCACCTGGGGAAAAACCTCTAAAACAAGGGTTCCCAACCTGTTTTTAAGCCACGGACCAATACCATCAAGCAACGGGTCTGTGGACCTAGGTTAGGAACCCCTGCCCTAGAAAGCATCAACACTTTCAAGACCCTTCAGAATGTTTTCTCAATGAGCAATATTGTTCCGGCCTCTAAAGGCACAGTTCATTTTGTATGAATATCACTTCTTGTACATAAGCTGTTTTTTTTATATAATTTCCTGCCCGGATTAATTTGGATTTCAATTTGAAGCAAACAGTGGAAAGACATCCATCTCCATTCTCTCTTTATTTGCTATTGGAACAGCAATATTTTTCACAAGCAAGATCTCATTAAAAACCCTGAAGGAACTTCAATCTTGGCTAATTCTTGAGAAGATCTTTTAACTCACTGCATTGCTTTGAACAGATGCACTGCTAGTGCAGTAGAGTAAAAAGATAACTCATCTCCTAAGGCTTTGCCCACAGACTGGAGATGCATCTAAATACCATACACAGCAATGTCAGCCTCTGACTCAAGCAGCATCGATTGCCAAGGCATGGAAATGAGGTCAGAATGCAAAATGACTCTAGTTTTATGCTCTCAACTTCTGGTAACATCATTCAAAGAGAGATCTACAACACAAGCATGGGAAATCAGAACCCTATCACGGTCAACAAAACTGAAGTAGAAAACTCCATCATGAACCCTGATAAACAATGCCCTGTCCATAAGAAACCCCACTTGTTAACGAAATGCAGAAGATTCAGAAGAAAACCACTTGCGGATTGAAGACACTTCCTAAAGGCGCACTCAATATGTTTCAAGGCAAATCATGCTCTAAAATATATCTAGCCAATATCCACCAAAAGTACATTCTGAGCAAAAAATTAAAAGCATATGTGATATCGGTTGATAAGAGCAATGTGTTTTTGGCAAAATCAACATTCAGTATTTAAAGTTCTGGTTCCCCCGTACATACTAAAGACAAGTTCTGGAACACCAGAAGTTGCTGGAAGAGCCGCCAAGTGGATTTGTTGCAGAGTCAAGATGGAGGGAGATCTTCTTACCCCAGCCAATTCTCATTGAGTGTAACCATATTCCCAGTAAGTGAAGCTATCCCAACTCCTGAAGCTGCACACAGTCATTCACATTTTGAAGACATAGCAGACAAGATCCCCCTACTTGATTCTTCTGCCGAGATTCTTTTTTTTTTGCTTGGCAGATACATCATCCATGTACATAAGGTACATGAACAGCAAAGTGCACCCTATGCCCAACGACTGGACCTGGGCTGGGTCACGGTGGGTGAAGTCAGACTCGATGGTGCTCATCAGCCCACTCTCAGCACATGCAAGACTAATGTCCTGGAGAACGGGCGCCCCACTCATTTGAGACCCTGTGAGAGTAGAATCTGTATGACAGAGAATATCGGAGGTAAGCTAACCAAGCACCCTGACATATTTATCTCTGCTCAATCTGATTTAAGCAAGCATCAACTGAAGCCATTGCTGCTGCTGCGTACTTGAAGGTCACAGATACTGCTGGATATACTGAAGTTAGATTCATCCTGGGCAAGGCAACACTTGCTCCCATACCAGATCTCATGATATCAAGGCTTGTACTAGGTGCGGCTAGGTCCTTAATGTTGTAATAGCCAAGAGTGGGGGCGAGGGGGGGTGGTAGTGGGGACAAGCCACCACTGCCTATTAAATGCTCCCAGTGGTGCCCGCCTCAAATAGCCTCTGACAACCAAGACCAGCTCCTGGCCTTCACGTGTGGCTTAGCTACTAAGTCCAGAGGAACCATTTCTATTGATAGGAGAAGGGGCAAAGGCAGGATACTGGCGCCTTAAAACCAGTCAGATGGGGCAGATGGGGCTTGTCAGCCGCGGCTGGTAGCTGATCTAAAAGGAAAACTCTGGTATCAAACCTCCACAGCCTTGCTGCTATACCCACTCATGGGGAAGGCCTCGGGAGTAAACCCCAAGGGAAAAATCCAGAGCTGGAGTCCCTAAGGCAGTCCTACATTGAGTTCAACGCTGCCTGGCAACTCCTGCGATGCTGCTGGTACCAAACTGTATCGGTCTCTGCCGTTCCTTTGGGTTCATCAGATGCGTGGAGAGGGGGAGCTTGCCACATGGGCAACAGCTTGCTCTCCATATCGTACTCTCCAGGTCTGTGTATCTAGATTAGATACAATATCCATGCTCGACCCTGACTGACAGAGGGCCTCACTCACTCACCAAGTGCTGTTGCTTAAGTAGTTGAGATGGCAGAGAAGTAACCAAAGGGCTGGACATAGAACTAGATGTTATCAAGGTCTTTACCAACGAGCAAGGTTGTGCTCAGCTAAATATTTAATGAAACAAGGAGATTCGATGTTTATGTACACCATAGAATCCGACATATCAGGCAATCAACCCAGAACAGCCAATGGAACTATGTCAAACTGGTTAATCATGCCACAAGATGGCTTCAAGTTGATCAGCTCACTCTCCCCTCAAGGTTAACTGGCACACCTTTTCTTGCTGATCTCCAATAGGCACATAATCAAAAACGGTATTTTTGATGTGAGAATGGTTAAAGACTGTGCAGTAAGACTGTTTCCAGACCACCCTCTGAGACTATCCTTCCTTTACCAAAGACTTAGTGAAAAGATCTTTTGACTTTAGTTTCAATAGTGAAGCTTGACATCCTATGGATGCCAGGCAGGGAGTGTGCTGACCTCTAGAGGCACAGTTTGTTTTGTATGAACATCACTTCCTATATGTAAACTATTTTTATATCATTTCTCGTGCAGGGTAATTTGGATTTCAACTTGAAGCACATGGTGGAAAGACATCCATCTCCATCCTCTCTTTATTTGCACCTTAAACAGCAATATCTTTTCCTGAATAAGATTTCATTAAAAACCCTGAAGCTTCTGCCTCAGTTGATTTTTGAAAGGTGTTTAACTCACTGCATAGCTTTGTATATATACACTACGAGGGCAATAGACATATAATCTCCCATAGATCTAAACACCAGAGAATACAAACTCAACTTTTCCTCTCATTCCAGGAAAAAGATCTAGTGAACTATCAAGCACAAATCCAGTGACTGAAAGTCACACCGAACCTCTGTATCAACCACAGCCAGAGTATCGTGTCCACTCTTGGATATTGTATTTTCTGAAAGGTGTGAGGATGTTGTAAAGAATACAGAAAGGATTTACCAGAATTATTTTAGAGATGAGGGACTTTGGTTACATGAATGGTTGAAGATACTTAGGTTGTTCCCCATGGAGCAGATGAGACCGAATGGGGTAACACAGAGAATAATCATTTTATTTGGACATTCTATGATGTGGAGGATGATACAAGTTTTTAAAATCATGAAGGAAACTGCTTGAGATACTTTCATGCACTTTTTGAAACTGATAAAATTCTATGAAGACTCAAATGCATCATTCAGTAATCAACTCAAGAATATTAGGCATGACATTGCTTATTTGTCAGAATTATTCGCAAAGTTTAATAAAGTCAATCTTCAATTGCAAGGAAATGATGTGAATCTTAACAAAGGCAAATCATTGGTCTCCACATTTCTGTCCAAGTTAATCCTATTTAAGTGCAACATAGACTATTGCTACCTTTTTCAATTTCCAAGTCTCTGAGTTGGAAGAAGAAGTGTATCAGATGCTCTTCATGCACACTGTGGCCACCTGGGTGAGCTGCATAAGGACATATCAGAGAGATTTCAGGATCTTCTCTCGATCCAAATTCCAGATTGGGTAATAAATCTACTAATGAACATTTATAGTGAGGAATTAACAGGAAGAATGGAAGAACAACTGATCTCACTACAAACTGATATCAAGACTTTTGGTTAGCTATGGAAAAAGGTCAAGATGTTCCTTATTGCCTTCCAGTTCTCCGCCTGTTGTGATATGTAGAGGAGAGCGATTTCAGTGAAGTCGCCTAACTTTTTTCAAAGCCGCAAAACAGACTGCAAATTACTCAACGTGGGGATCTGAGACTCCTTCTGACAGACATGTGGCCTAATGTAAAGAAGCTGATATCATTGCACCAAGCCCATCCATCTCACTGAAAGGTGAAAAAGCAATGAAGGGGTGAATAGTTGGAGTATTAGTATGCTTTAAAGTTGATTAAAATTGTTTTTATTGTAATTAAATAATTTGATTTGTAGCTTTAAGCAGATTTGAACAACTTTTGCAATTATTTGTCTATTTTCTTTCTCCATGCATCGCAAATCAAAATTCTTTATAATTTTTATGTAATACCCAGAAAGGGTTGGCGATGTGTTCTGGGATCCAAGTGGCACTAACTGAAAAAGTTTGGGAGGGAACCACTGTTCTAGATGGGTCAGGGGTCCTTGTGAAAGCAAGGGTGAGGGGTGGCAGCACATGAATGGCAACAGTCTGAAAGGCTTTAAGGAATGTACAGAACACAATTTAAAGCATTGACTACGAACGCAAGAACAAAAAGCCATGCAGTTTATTCTTGTAAATATTTTTCTTATCAGGAATAAAATTCTGATACAAGAACATTGCATTTTAAAGAAAGCTAAATAAATACTTAATGGAGATGGGGGATGGGGGGAGGCAGGTCTGTACTGTCCTTTCCATTGATCTGGTAAAAACTCAATGGCCCAAACCACACTCACAAATTTCTACAGATATACCGTGGAGAGTATTCTAACTGGCAGCATCACCATCTGGTATGAGGAGGGGGTTCTACTGCACAGGATCGAACTAAGCTGTAGAGAATTGTAAATTTAGTCAGTTCCTCATGGATACTAGTCTCTGTCGTATCCAGGACATCTTCAAAGATCAATACTGCAAAAAGGTGGCATCTGTCATTAAGGATCCCCATCATCCAGGGCATGCCCTCTTCTCACTGCTACTATCAGGTAGGAGGTACAGGAGCCTGAAGGCACACACTTAGCTATTCAGGAACAGCTTTTTCCAGTGGCATGCAAAAGTTTGGGCACCCCGGTCAAAATTTCTGTTACTGTGAATAGTTAAGTGAGTAGAAGATGAACTGATCTCCAAAAGTCATAAAGTTAAAGATGAAACATTCTTTTCAACATTTTAAGCAAGATTAGTGTATTATTTTTATTTTGTACAATTTTAGAGTGGGAAAAAAAAGGAAAGGAGCACCATGCAGAAGTTTAGGCACCCCAAGAGATTTGAGCTCTCAGATAGCTTTTACCAAGGTCTTAGACCTTAAATAGCTTGTTAGAGCTAAGGATTGTTCACAATCATTGTCAGGAAAGGCCAGGTGATGCAAATTTCAAAGCTTTATAAATACCCTGACTCCTCAAACCCTGTCCCAACAATCAGCAGCCAAGGGCTCCTCTAAGCAGCTGCCTAGCACTCTGAAAATTAAAATAAATGATGCCCACAGAGCAGAAGGCTATAAGAAGAATGCAAAGTGTTTTTAAGGTAGCTGTTTCCTCAGTTCGTAATGTAATTAAGAAATGGCAGTTAACAGGAACGGTGGAGGTCAATTTGAGGTCTGGAAGACCAAGAAAACTTTCCGAGAGAACTGCTTGTACGATTGCTCAAAAGGAAAATTAAAACCCGTGTTTGACTGCAAAAGACCTTCAGGAAGATTTAGCAGATCCTGGAGTGGTGGTGCACTGTTCTACTGTGCAGCAACACCTGCACAAATATGACCTTCATGGAAGTTATCAGAAAACCCTTCCTGCATCCTCACCACAAAATTCAGCGTCAGAAGTTTGCAAAGGAACTTCTAAACAAGCCTGATGCATTTTGGAAACAAGTCCTGTGGACTGATGAAGTGAAAATAGAACTTTTTGGCTGTAATTAGCAAAGGTATGTTTGGAGAAAAAATGGTGCAGAAGTTCAAGAAAAGAACACCTCTCCAACTGTTAAGCACGGGGGTGGATCGATCATGCTTTGCACTTGTGTTGTAGCCAGTGGCACAGGGAACATTTCGCTGGTAGAGGGAAGAATAAATTCAATTAAATACCAGCAAATTCTGGAAGCAAACATCACACCGCCTGTAAAAAAAAGCTGAAGATGAAAAGAGGATGGCTTCTACAACAGGATAATGATCCTAAACACACCTCAAAATCCACAATGGACTACCTCAAGAGGCACAAGCTGAAGGTTTTGCCATGGTCCTCACAGTCCCCAGACCTAAACATCATCGAAAATCTGTGGATAGACCTCAAAAGAGCAGTGCATTGAAAGACGGCCCAAGAATCTCACAGAACTAGAAGCCTTTTGCAAGGAAGAATGGGCGAAAATCCCCCAAACAATTGAAACAATCTTAGCTGGCTATAGAAAACATTTACAAGCTGTGATACTTGCCAAAGGGGGTGTTACTAAGTACTGCCATGCAGGGTGCCCAAACTTTTGCTTCAGGCCCTTTTCCTTTTTTGTTATTTTGAAACTGTAAAAGATGGAAAAAAAAGTAATCTTGCTTAAAATATTAAAGAAATATGTCATCTTTAACTTTATGCCTTTTGGAAATCAGGTCACTTTTACTGGCTTAGCTATTCACAGTAACAGAAATTTTGGGCACCACTGTGTGTGTGTATGTGTATGTATATATATATATATATATATATATATATATATATATACACACACACACACACTTACTGTAAATTCCATTTTTCTCAATTATTATTGCAACGTGCTGCCACGAAGGCACCAAATTTTGCAACATATGCCGGTGATATTAAACCTGATTCTGATCAATGCTTTCTTTCTGCGATCTGACTCATGGCTTTAACAGCGCTAAGAATTTTTAAAACCACCCGTCTCTCCCCTACTGCCGACCCTACCTCTTTCATTGTGGTATCACACTGATGTGTTCCAAATGCTCAGTTTAGAAAAGAATCTTGACCTGGTTATACGAATTGTTAATCTGAAACACCCCGTCAGCGACCAGGGATTTTTGGCCGGAGTCCGGCGTTCCTTGCTCCGCAGATGCTGCCTGAACTGTCAACTGTTTTCAGCATTTTCCATTTATGTTTCAGACTTCCAACATCTCTACTATTTCCCTTTTTAGCAAATCACTCATTCCTTGAAGTCACCTGGGCTTCCTCCTCCAACAGTCAGGTGGAAAGACAAAGGTTGGTTTATTTTATGCAGAAACGATCAATGCTGCCTGCTGGGAGGCTGCACTGAGGTGAAACATAGCGTGCAATAAAGCAATTTAAACCAGCATATCCAATTCCTTACTTGGCTGAGTCGAATAAAAACGCCTTGAAATCTTGCCCAGATATTTATATTCAAAAGCAAACGTCTATTCATATCTGCTTTATTCAGGCAAAGCCAGGGCACTCCCGGCATGAGATTACTAACGTTAGTTACCATCTCAATAAATTGGTTAGCAACCCTGAGAACTGTAGGTTCAAGCGCATACAAAGCAAAGACGTGTCAATGCTTCTGCTGGAATGGGTGCTGGTTGGGTAAATGGAATGCAATTCCAGCCGTCTATTTACGGAAATCGGGCGTATTTTTACCGTTTGCATTACTACCACCTACGCCTTTCGGTCTGCGGCGGATTCAGGCCGATTTAAAGTGGTTATTGGACCCCCCCCCCACCCTTTTAAACTGAAGCCAGCTGACAGTCGGCCGTCCGACCGAAGTTCAGGGACTCGGCCGCCTGCATGGCTGCGGGGAGGAAGGGACCCAGTTTGCGTCTGAATACGCCGAGCAGGCGGGAGGCTCGGTGCTGGAGCGCCCGGCCGACAACCAACCTTTCAGGGCACCATTAACTACTAAAGGCGGATATAATCCTGTCATTTTAAATATATTGATTTACCACCAGCGATCCCCTACTGCTTCCTTAGTCGTTGCATTTGCAGTCCCAGCAATTGCAGTTCCTACCATTGTACTTCCTCGTTGGCTGAACTGAGAGTCACGGCACCTCCCACCGGCGTCGTAGGGCCACTCTGATCAGGATCGGGATTCCTTCTTATTTATCGCGTTTGCATCAAGGTATACATCGTTAACAACCACCACGCCCAAGAATGAGCTGGGATAACCAGCATAGGTCGCCACACATTCTGGCCCGTACAGAGTGTGCCCACAAAGCTCGGCAGAACACCAACTGCAGCAACACGAAACAAAATAGCAATAGCACAACCAGGGCCATTTCATCCTGTGTGCTTGGGACGTGGGTGCCACACAAGCAGACACCCTGTGCTATTGCCTAAAATCTCTCTCCATATCTTAACTAACTTCTCATTCATATTTATTTACAAGTTACATAGGATTTGCCTACAGACTGCAATTTCTAGGGTAACTGCAACACCACTTTCGGCATTTTTCCCCCTGTTAACTCATAATAGGAAGGGTATGGAAGCTTTAGAGAGGGTACAGAGGAGATCATGAGGTGAGGTTGAGAGAGATAGTGCTTTTTTCTTTGGAACAGAGAATGAGAAGTGTCTGAGATGATAAAGAGGTATAGATCAGATGGGGAGCCAGCACATTTTCCCACAGTGGTGACAACTAATTTCAGAGGGCAAAATTTTAACAAGATTGGAGGAAACTATAGGAGGATGTCAGAAGCTTTTTTCTACACAGAGTGGTAAATGCATGGAACACTCTACTGTGAGCGGTGGGAGAGGCAGATCCATTACAATCTCTTTGATAGACAGTTGGATGAAAGAAACATGGTTGCTCTATGAGAGGGAAGCATTAGGTTTATCTTGGAATAGGTTAAAAGGTCAGCTGAAGGGCCTGCAATGTTCTACGTTCACGGTGCACGCTCACGGGACTGGACGCAAGTGTGGAAAAAATGGCAGACTCTCTCTGTCTCTGCATGGCACGCAATCAAAAACTTTTTGTAGTATCTCGGTATATGTGACAATAATAAAACTATTACCAGTTTTTCCGGAGAAGGGACTGCCGGAGACAGAGCCCTGGTGAGGAGGAGTGTAGGAACTGGGTCCCCTGCAAGCTGACAGACAACAGGAAGGCTTCTCATAAATTTTCCAAATTATACAAGGTAGCCTGGATTATTGTGTCTAACTCACTGAGCAGCTATACAAATGAATGTCCCTTTAACACACATAAAAATTGCTGGTGAATGCAGCAGGCCAGGCAGCATCTATAGGAAGAGGAAGGGTCCCGACGAAGGGTCTCGGCCTGAAACGTCGACTGTTCCTCTTCCTAGAGATGCTGCCTGGCCTGCTGCGTTCACCAGCAATTTTTATGTGTGTTGCTTGAAATTCCAGCATCTGCAGATTTCCTCGTGTTTGCGATCCCAATAGAGGTGCCAGTCTTTGTTTAATGTCATTTCCAGTACAAAAATGTAAAGGAGAACAAAATAATTGTTACTCTAGATCAGATGCAGCACAAAAAAATCATAATAAGATAATGAACACAATAATAATAAAAACATAATAAATATAAATACACAAGATGGGTTATATACATAGATTGATTGTATGCCATAATGTGAAGATAGCACAGGAGTGTTTGTACATAAGGTGACTCTGACAAGAAATGATAAAGTAGTGGTGGTGGGGGGTGTGGAGGGGTGGATTTGTATTTGGAGGTATTGATCAGCATTACTGCTTAGGGGAGTAACTATTTTTCAGTCTGGTGGTACTGGTGTGGATGCTAAAGCCTGATTTATACTTCTGTGTCAACTCGACGCCGTAACATACGCAAGTGGCCTACGCACGTTGTGAGCATTTATACTTGTGCATTGCTGTGTCTGCGTCGCTCTGCAATTCGGACACATCACGCATGCGCACACACCTGCCCGTGCAAGGCTTCATGTTCATGGTAGTCTTTCTCGGGGTAAACAAGTTTAAAGCGAGCGTATTTTTTCGTAAAAGTGAAATGTCCCCTCCATAATTTCGGAGGTCTGTAAAGCTTTATGGAAAGCATTGCAGCCAGAGTTCCTTCCCTGCCCATCAGTCGCCCAATGGGAAGCTATTGCAGCGTAGGAGGAAATGCGATGCTACCAAGCTGACTAATCACAGCTGTTGCGGTCTGCGTTGCCGCGACGCGTGGTTACATTTTGGGAGAGGTGCGCGTCAGGCTCTCGTGTAGGGATCCGCGTCGGCTCTGCATTGGGTTTGCGGTGACGCAGTACTTACGGCGTCGAGTTGACGCAGAAGTATGTATCAGGCTTAAGTGGTCATCTCCCTAATTGGCGGGGAACAAACAGTCCCTAAGCAGGACGGGTGGGTCCTTCATGACGTTACTGGTCCTCTCCTGGCATTTTTCTGCATATACGTCCTTGATGGAGGGTAGGCTGGTGCTGGTGATGTGTTGGGCAGTTTTAACCACTCATTGTAAAGCAGCAGGGCAGTTTCCACACTATGCAGTAATGCAGCTGGTCAGGAAGCTCTCTACTGCGCATCTATAGAATGACATGAGTATGGCTGTGCATGGCCCAGCTCTCTTCAGTCTCCTCAGAAAGAAGAGGCATTGGTGAGCTTTCCCGCTTGTGTAAAATGTGTTACTAGTCCATGAGCGGTTGTGCGAGATGCCCACTCCCAGGAGTTTGAAACTGTTCGCAGTTTCCACTGCTGTGATCTAACTTGCAGCAATGGCTACAGATTTGCAGCTGCGGGTATCAGCCAGTGCTTGGGTTGGCCACAAGTGAGGACCATAATAAAACACATTCTGATTGATTGTGCTTCATGACATAAAAACAAAATATTGAAAATGCTTGAAATATAAAATAAAAACAGAAAGAAAAGCTTGCTAGAAATATTTGGTCAATTCCCACGTGTCAATTGTTTTTGGCATTTTATATTTATCCTTTAATCCATTTGAAGGCAGCAGTAGTAAAATGTCTTGGGAATCAATATGAACCTAGGCAAGCATGATAATATTATTACCACTCATACCATTTTTCCTTGGTCTCAACACTACCATAAAATTAAGTTTATACTGGTAAGATGATCGCAACATTTGAGAGCAGTAAAACCTTCGTTGTGCAAGTATATTGAATTTCCCTGTTGTTATTGCTTTCATACGGTACACTAACTTCTCAAAGGCCTGATGTTGTAAATGAGCAAAAACTTGTTTTAATTATATTGGAGCACTTGAGCATACTCCAGTATACCGAGGCTCAAGACTTACAAAGAAGGTGTACAAGATGATAAGAGGCATTCATTGAGTGCTCAACAGAAACTTCTTTCCCTAATGATTATGATTATGATATAGTTGGGATCACAGAGACATGGCTCCAGGGTGACCAGGGATGGGAGCTCAACGTTCAGGGATATTCAATATTCAGGAGGGATAGACATGAAGGAAGGGGAGGTGGGGTGGCGTTGCTGGTTAAAGAAGAGATTAACGCAATAGAAAGGAAGGACATAAGCCGGGAAGATGTGGAATCCATATGGGTAGAGCTGCGTAACACTAAGGGGCAGAAGACGCTGGTGGAAGTTGTGTACAGGCCACCTAACAGTAGTAGTGAGGTCGGAGATGGTATTAAACAGGAAATTAGAAATGTGTGCAATAAAGGAACAGCAGTTATAATGGGTGACTTCATTCTACATGTAGATTAGGTGAACCAAATTGGTAAAGGTGCTGAGGAAGAGGATTTCTTGGAATGTATGCGGGATGGTTTTTTGAACCAACATGTCGAGGAACCAACTAGAGAGCAGGCTATTCTGGACTGGGTTTTGAGCAATGAGGAAGGGTTAATTAGCGATCTTGTCATGAGAGGCCCCTTGGGTAAGAGTGACCATAATATGGTGGAATTCTTCATTAAGATGGAGAGTGACATAGTTAATTCAGAAACAAAGGTTCTGAACTTAAAGAGGGGTAACTTTGAAGGTATGAGACGTGAATTAGCTAAGATAGACTGGCAAATGACACTTAAAGGATTGACGGTGGATATGCAATGGCAAGCATTTAAAGGTTGCATGGATGAACTACAACAATTGTTCATCCCAGTTTGGCAAAAGAATAAATCGAGGAAGGTAGTGCACCCGTGGCTGACAAGAGAAATTAGGGATAGTATCAATTCCAAAGAAGAAGCATACAAATTAGCCAGAAAAAGTGGCTCACCTGAGGACTGGGAGAAATTCAGAGTTCAGCAGAGGAGGACAAAGGGCTTAATTAGGAAGGGGAAAAAAGATTATGAGAGAAAACTGGCAGGGAACATAAAAACGGACTGTAAAAGCTTTTATAGATATGTAAAAAGGAAAAGACTGGTAAAGACAAATGTAGGTCCCTTGCAGACAGAAACAGGTGAATTGATTATGGGGAGCAAGGACATGGCAGACCAATTGAATAATTATTTTGGTTCTGTCTTCACTAAGGAGGACATAAATAATCTTCCAGAAATAGTAGGGGACAGAGGGTCCAGTGAGATGGAGGAACTGAGCGAAATACATGTTAGTAGGGAAGTGGTGTTGGGTAAATTGAAGGGATTGAAGGCAGATAAATCCCCAGGGCCAGATGGTCTGCATCCTAGAGTGCTTAAGGAAGTAGCCCAAGAAATAGTGGATGCATTAGTGATAATTTTTCAAAACTCGTTAGATTCTGGACTAGTTCCTGAGGATTGGAGGGTGGCTAATGTAACTCCACTTTTTAAAAAAGGAGGGAGAGAGAAACCGGGGATTATAGACCGGTTAGCCTAACGTTGGGGGTGGGGAAACTGCTGGAGTCAGTTATCAAGGATGTGATAACAGCACATTTGGAAAGCGGTGAAATGATCGGACAAAGTCAGCATGGATTTGTGAAAGGAAAATCATGTCTGACGAATCTCATAGAATTTTTTGAGGATGTAACTAGTAGAGTGGATAGGGGAGAACCAGTGGATGTGGTATATTTGGATTTTCAAAAGGCTTTTGACAAGGTCCCACACAGGAGATTAGTGTGCAAACTTAAAGCACATGGTATTGGGGGTAAGGTATTGGTGTGGTTGGAGAATTGGTTAGCAGACAAGAAGCAAAGAGTGGGAATAAACGGGACCTTTTCAGAATGGCAGGCGGTGACTAGTGGGGTACCGCAAGGCTCAGTGCTGGGACCCCAGTTGTTTACAATATATATTAATGACTTGGATGAGGGAATTAAATGCAGCATCTCCAAGTTTGCGGATGACACGAAGCTGGGTGGCAGTGTTAGCAGTGAGGAGGATGCTAAGAGGATGCAGGGTGACTTGGATAGGTTGGGTGAGTGGGCAAATTCATGGCAGATGCAATATAATGTGGATAAATGTGAAGTTATCCACTTTGGTGGCAAAAATAGTAAAACAGATTATTATCTAAATGGTGGCCGATTAGGAAAAGGGGAGGTGCAACGAGACCTGGGTGTCATTATACACCAGTCATTGAAAGTGGGCATGCAGGTACAGCAGGCGGTGAAAAAGGCGAATAGTATGCTGGCATTTATAGCGAGAGGATTCGAGTACATGAGCAGGGAGGTACTACTGCAGTTGTACAAGGCCTTGGTGAGACCACACCTGGAATATTGTGTGCAGTTTTGGTCCCCTAATCTGAGGAAAGACATCCTTGCCATAGAGGGAGTACAAAGAAGGTTCACCAGATTGATTCCTGGGATGGCAGGACTTTCATATGAAGAAAGACTGGATGAACTGGGCTTGTATTCATTGGAATTTAGAAGATTGAGGGGGGATCTGATTGAAACGTATAAAATCCTAAAGGGATTGGACAGGCTAGATGCAGGAAGATTGTTCCCGATGTTGGGGAAGTCCAGAACGAGGGGCTACAGTTTGAGGATAGAGGGGAAGCCTTTTAGGACCGAGATTAGGAAAAACTTCTTCACACAGAGAGTGGTGAATCTGTGGAATTCTCTGCCACAGGAAACAGTTGAGGCCAGGTCATTGGCTATATTTAAGAGGGAGTTAGATATGGCCCTTGTGGCTACGGGGATCGGGGGTATGGAGGGAAGGCTGGGGTGGGGTTCTGAGTTGGATGATCAGCCATGATCATAATAAATGGTGGTGCAGGCTCGAAGGGCCGAATGGCCTACTCCTGCACCGATTTTCTATGTTTCTATGTTTCTATGTTTCTAAGGTAGAAATGGCAAAAACGAGGGGCGATGTCAAAGATAAGTGTTTTTTTTTACATAGCGGCACAAGAAACTGTGCAGATACTGGCAATCCAGAGTTCATTCAGCCAGAGACTCATTCCACCAGGATGCAGCACTGAGCGTCACAGGAAGTCATTCCTGCCTGTGACCATCAAACTTTGCAGCTCCTCACTTGGAGAGTTGGACACCCTGGGCCAATGGGCTGGTCCTGGACTTATTTCCATCTGGCATGGTTTACATATTATTATTTGATTGTTTGTGGTTTTGTATTGCTATGTTTGTACTCTGTTCTTGGTTGGTGCAACTGTAGTAAAAACTAATTTCCCTCAGAATCAATAAAGTATGTCTATCTATCTATCTACCTATCTATCTATGTAACACACACAGAGTGCTGGAGGAACTCGGCAGGTCAGGCAGCATCCATGAAGAGGAAAGGAAGTGATGCCGAATCGGGCTGAGAAATTTTACTCAGACGGGTCGGCGCGTGGAATGCGTTGCCAGGAGTGATGGAGGGAAATATACAAACCCAACGAAGAGACTTTTAGATAGGTACATGGATGAGAGCACAATAGATTGCTCTGTGGGAGGGAAGGGATAGATTGATCTTGGAGTAGGTTAAAGTGTTTCCACTGCATTGTGGGCTGAAGGACCTGTACTGTGTTGTACTGTTCTATCTTCTAAGTAAAATGTACAAAAGAAATATCATGAGCTGGTTCCAACATCTGATAAGGAATGTCCCCTCAAAGTTGCTTGTCAGCCTTTCTTTATTTTGCTCCCATGTGTACCCAAGTTGTCCGCGTCCTGCTTTCATTACTGACAGAGAACAAACCAGGAATACTGTGGCCGTGACTGTATTTCAGCTATCATACCTGTGGTAAGTTTCGCATGGCTTCCAAGTGGTTTTGTACTTCTGAAGTGATTTGTTTGGTGGAAATGAAGACCAAAGTTGGATTGAATTGCAGGGCTATTGGTAGAATGGTGATATTGGAATTATTTCATCCCTTTCACTGTTTTCACCCCGTCAAGATATGGAGCAGAATTCTTTTTTTTAAACATCTGATGTGTTAATGACTTGAGACACATAGGCAGGTAGCAGTTTGCTAAAAAAAAAATCAATTAGCTTGGAGGTTAGAGGTGACAAGGAGCAAACTTGTTTTATAGTCATCACCAACAGCAATGAACACTGCACAGGTCAATATCACGAATTCCTCATGAGAAAACACTAGACCAGAGGGCAAACTGGTCAGAGACTAGCAGACATTTGTTGTGACGAGAAGGGAGGTGAACAAGATTTGGAATGAATCATATATTGTTCAGCACTAGTTCCAACTCTGTTCCTTTCCCTTTAGTAATTGATGCCATTATTGTCAAACAGCGGTTGTAAGTGACAAACAGTAAGCGACTGATGTAGCACATTAACAACCTACTGCCTACCAACTGCTCATCGAAAGTCTGAATACAACAATTTTTTATATCATATGTTAATGATAATAAACTTGACTTCAAATTCCACTGTGGCAACCTCCCCCGACCTCTTTATTCTGGCATTTCCCCCCTTCCTTTCTAGTCCTGAAGAAGGATCTTGGTCCAACTCATCGACTGTTTATTCCTCTCCATTGATGCTGCCTGACCTGCTGAGTTCCTCCAGCATTTTGCATGCGTTGCTGTGGAATTTTAATGCAGTTAATAATCTGGGATCTAAAAAAAACTGCTAGCCTCATTAATAAGTGCACTATAAAAACAGTGAATTGTAGTAAAAATCCATTTGGTTCACTAATGTTCTTTGGGGAAGTATATCCACCAACATTACTTGGCCCAGGCCTACCTTTAAATCTAGGGTCATCCCAGCTGATTATCTCTTAAATGACGTTTGATGTGGTTTATCAAGACTATAATTGTACCATTACATTCAAACAGAGATGGAACAAAACAGAACAGATCACCTAGAATTGACCTAGCACTGAATTCAGATCCAGCAAAGTTGCTCCACTCCCAGATGACTATGCAAAGTCCTGCTCACATCTGAGAACTGGAGTCTAAAGTGGGAAAGCTACACTGATTGAGCAGTAGCTTGACCAGACTTATTCATAGAACCTGTGTCAGACTTCTGTCATAATCCCTGGTTTGTCCTGTCTCACCAGCACAACATTGGAAGCATTTAATAGGTAGTAGGATCTTGTCCCCGTTACAGCCCCTGCCTATAACAACTTTAAGCCTCTGACAGCCAAGTGCAGCTCCAGGCCTTAACATGTGGCTCAGCTACTAAGCCTGATGGAACCAATCCTACTGTCAGAAAAAAGGGCAAAGGTGGATTACTGGCGCCTTAAAACCAGTGGCTTCAGCCAGATGGGGCTCGTAGTCATGGTTGGCAGCTCATCTAGGGGAAGAAAAACTCTGATCTCAAACCGCCGCTGCCTTGTGGCTATACTAACTCATGGGGAAGGCTTCAGGAGTAAACCCTGAGGGAAAAATCTGGAACTTGAGTCCCTAAGGCAGTCCTACCTTAAGTCAACGTTGACTGGCAACTCCTGTAACACTTCTGGTACCTAACTGTATCGTCTCTGCTGTTTCTCTGGGTTCATTGATGCATGGAGAGGGGGAGCTTGCTGCACGGGCAACAACTTGCTCTCCATATCGTACTACTCAGGCTTGCGTATTAGACAGCTAGGACGCAATATGCATTGTCAACTCTGACCAGTGGAGGCCCTCACCTGTCCAACCAAAAGGGTAGAATCACATTAGCCATGGGCCAGGAAACCACCTCCTCGTTACCACTCACAGTTCTCCTTTCATCGACGAATTGGTGGTCCTCAATACTGGACAACAGGGGAAACACTAGGAATAGCTTGGACATGGAATAGACATCGTGTGGAAGATTTCAATATCCAATATCCAACACAAAGAAAGGGTTGGTAACAGCACCACAGACTTAGTCAAAGGGCACAGCTGCAAGATTTGGGTCTTTGCAGAAAGTGAGTGAATCACCTTGAGGAATAAATCTCATATTGGCTCACTCACTTATGCCAATGATTTTAGCTGCTTCACCAATAACCTCCCTTCTATCATAAAGTCAGTTGTTTGTAGATGATTATATAATTTTCCATTCCATTTGCCACTCTTTAGGAATTGAAATAGTTCATGCCTATTTGCAGCAAGATCCAGACCATATTTAGGCATTGGCTGGTGTTTAGCAAGTAACTTTCATGCCACATAAAGTGGTCGAGCAATGACCTTCTTCTGCAAGGCAGAGACTAACCTCTTACCTTTGACTCCAATGGCATTACCATCATTGAAACTGCTACCATCAAAATCCTGTGGGTCGCCAATGACATGAAATGAAACTGGACCATTCACATGAAGGTCATAGATTCAACTGCAGGTTAAAAGCCGGTGAAGATGATGGGGAACAAAGTGAGTGAACCAAACCTTTCCACTGACAGATCACATCTTAGGACGATGATGGAACATTCATCGCATCCCAAATGAGTGCAGTGGCAATAAGTTTGATTTCAATACCATTCAGGTTGAAACAGACCATTTATCTGTTGTACCATCTATCATCCTAAAGTTTCATTCCCTTCGTCATCTGCACTTGGTAGCAAGTGATTTTTGCGGACAGCATCTCCCAAATCTGAAACCCCTATGATAAAGAACAGTAGGAAAATGGGAATATCACCGTTTGCAGGTTTCCTTCCAAATCACACATCATCTTGGAATATATTGTTTATTTCCTTAATATTGCTGGGTCTAATTTCTGGATTGCCTTGACCTAAAGTGGGAGCACCTTCACCAGAAGGATTACTGTGGTTCTCAATTGTAGGTGAGAATGAGTTTAAAATTCTAGGCTTCTCTGTGATACCCTAACCCTGAAAATGCATAAATAAACACCTGTTTTCTCCACTGAATGTACTGTAAAATAACCACTTATTTACCATAAAGTTCCTTCATTGGTTTCTTACTTTCAAATGTTTATGTGCTATGCATCGAGGACAGCATCCAAAGGCACATATCCAAATTATATAGGTCTGCAGCAACTTTCTGCTTTATCTTAACAACTCTATTGATCAAAAAAATCCATACTCCAATTCCCCGAGACATTAAATTGTTGATTATGAAAGTTAATAAAAGTAAGGCCATTGCACAAATCCTGCTGTCACTACAACATCTTTAACACTGAGTTTAACATCCTTAACTATTGTTTCATTAAATATAGTCTGGAGTTAGAGGGTCAGACCCTGGAATATTAAGCTTTCATTTCCTGACCCACTGCTTGTTGTGTTTTCTGTATCTTGGGCAACATTATCAATCATCAGCTCTCCCTCTCTCCTTTTGTAGCTAAAATACCTTTGAGCTAGATCTCATTTTCAGAACCACCAACATACAATCTTTTCAACTGCAGTAGGTATCTTTGCAAGCACTGTGAAACGGCAAGATCTGCAGTTACAGATGTATTTGGAAGGATGAATCTATTAATAGTGAATCTGAATTGAATTAAGTTTACTGCTTACATCCTTCAAATACATGAGGAGAAAAATCTTTACGTTACGTCTCCATTCAAATGTGCAATGTGCAATTTATAGTAATTTATAACTTAAATATTATGTACAACAGGATGGTCAATATAACAGAAATACTGTTGTGTCAGCATGAATTAAGCAGTCTGACGGCCTGGTGGAAGAACCTGTCCCGGAGCCTTTTGGTCCTGGTTTTCGTGCTGCAGTACCATTTCCCAGATGGTAGCAGCTGGAACAGTTTGTGGTTGGGGTGACTCAGGTCTCCAATGATCCTTCAGGCCCTTTTTATACACCTGTCTCTATAAATGTACTGAATCATGGGAAGTTCACATCTACAGATGCGCTGGGCTGTCTGCACTACTCTCTGCAGAGTTCTGCGATTAAGGGAGGTACAGTTCCCGTACCAGGCAGTGATGCAGCCAGTCAGGATGCTCTCAGTTGTGCCCCTAAAGAAATCTGACATTCAGAATTCTAAAAAAATTATCAAATTGAAATGCATGATTAGAAAAATAAATTACTCTCATTTAAGCAGGACTGCATAGAAGAAGTAAATTATATAAAATATATCTTTCCCTCCTCACTTTAAACACTTTAATTTTGGATTCCACTATCCTGGGAAAAAGACCGTGTTTATCCGTCTTACCTATTCCCTCAGCCTCAGTCTTCTTTAATCCAGGGAAAAGAGACCCACATATTCCAGTTTCCACTTTAACTCAAACCTTTTGTTCCAGCAACATCCCTATGAATCTTTCCTGTACTCTTTCTTGCTTACTGACGCCCTTGCAAAGGTTTGGTGGCTGGAGCTGCGTACAATATCCCAGGAGCAGTCTCTCCATCATTCCATATGGGTGCACAAGCTCCAGTACTCAGTGCTATGTCATTGTCTGTCTGTGTCACTGCTGTCATGAAACTATGAAGCAGAATCTGAATCAGGTTCATTATCACTGTCATATGCTCTAAAGGTTGTTGTGGGTGAGGCAGCAATCCAGAAAACTTCACCGTGTTACAATAAGAAATATAGAAAAAAGTCAGTAGTGCAAATAAAGAGCAAGAGAGTGAGGTAGTGTTCGTGGGTTCACAGACCATTCAGAAAACCGATGGCAGTGGGGAAGAAGCGGTTCCTAACAACTTGAGCGTTTGTCTTCAGGCTCCTGTACTTCAACCCTGATGGTAGTAACGAGAAGAGGGCATGTCCTGGATGGTGAGGGTCCTCAATGATAGATGTTGCCTTCTTGAGGCATTGCCTTTTGAAAATGTCCTCGGTGATGGGGAGGCTAGTGTCTATGATGGAGCTGCTGAGTTCACTCTGCATAGTACCCCTAGGCCTCTCTGTTATTTTACAACACCCCCCCAGGGCATTTTAATTTCCTGTCTATGTCCTGACCAAGTTTAACTTCCCAAAAATAGGAAAGAGAAGACTCCAGAGAGAAAAAAAATAAAGATTACTAATGTTCCATGGACACCCTGGGAAGTTCACAATTTATCTCTCATTCACTATCAGGGTCAGGAAAAGTATGGACTGACAGATGGAAAGGGGAAAAGCTGAGCCATGTGAAAGGTCTGGAAAATTATCACTCATCTTCCTTAGCTAGATTGACACAGATTTTGATGTCTTCAATTATAGAAACTAAAGCTATGATTGATTCTCAAATATCACCATTACTGAGCATACAGCTAGGAGAGCAGGAAAAGAAGCTGTGTGTGCAATTGTAATTGACCATGTCATCAGTGACAATTTAATACAAACGCAATAGACCATTAACCATGTGCCCAGAGGGAAGACCAGCCAGGTTTGATTTATCTTGAAAGGATGAAAGGATATTGAATTAGGTTTGATAACTTTATAATGTGAACGGAGACAATCTGTGGCTTCATTTTAAGAGAAAAAAATTACAGATAATATTGCAATTTTGTCTTCAGTAATGTGAGTGTGTGTGTGGGAGGCAGATGATTGAGGATGCTATGTCCAATGAATGCTCAATCTTATTTAAAATAGCAGTAATTCTTAAAACATAGTCATTCTTTAATATATGTGGATTATTTTCATGTAAAACACTCTTTCTACTAATTAATGCCATTACTTGTTTATTTTGTAAGATGGGAACCAGTGTGCCAGAACAGATAGTGGAGAGGTTGTTGAGACAGATGTTGTTAAGATCTTAGACAAATTCAAGAAGCAAAAGGTTGAGCATGGTGCGACTAATGTTCTGAGTTGTGTACATTTCAATGCAAGAAGTATTGTAGCAGAGGTGGATGATTCAGGGCATGGATCAACATATGGAACAGTGACATTGTTGCCATTAGTGAGACTTGGTTGAAGAAGGGGCAGGACGGGCAGCTCAATATTCTGGGGTTCCGTTGTTTTAGATGTGATAGATTGGGAGGGATTAAAGGGGAAGGGGTGGCATTACTAGTCAGGGAAAATGTCGTGACAGTACTCTATCAGCATAGACTGGAGAACTTGTCTAGTGAGGTTTTATGGGTGGAACTGAGGAATAAGAAAGGTATGATCATGTTAATGGGGCTATATTACAGACCACCGAACTATCTGTAGGATTTAGAGGAACAAACTTGTGGAGAGATCACAGACTGTTGCAAGAAACATAAAGTTGTTATAGTAACATACATCAAAGTTGCTGGTGAACGCAGCAGGCCAAGCAGCATCTATAGGAAGAGGCGCAGTCGACGTTTCAGGCCGAGACCCTTCGTCAGGACTAACTGAAGGAAGAGTGAGTAAGGGATTTGAAAGTTGGAGGGGGAGGGGGGAGATCCAAAATGATAAAATGATAGGAGAAGACAGGAGGGGGAGGGATAGAGCCGAGAGCTGGACAGGTGATAGGCAAAAGGGGATACGAGAGGATCATGGGACAGGAGGTCCAGGAAGAAAGACAAGGGGGGGGGTGACCCAGAGGATGGGCAAGAGGTATATTCAGAGGGACAGAGGGAGAAAAAGGAGAGTGAGAGAAAGAATGTGTGCATAAAAATAAGTAACAGGTGGGGTATGAGGGGGAGGTGGGGCCTTAGCGGAAGTTAGAGAAGTCAATGTTCATGCCATCAGGTTGGAGGCTACCCAGACGGAATATAAGGTGTTGTTCCTCCAACCTGAGTGTGGCTTCATCTTTACAGTAGAGGAGGCCGTGGATAGACATGTTCAGAATGGGAATGGGATGTGGAATTAAAATGTGTGGCCACTGGGAGATCCTGCTTTCTCTGGCGGACAGAGCGTAGATGTTCAGCAAAGCGGTCTCCCAGTCTGCGTCAGGTCTCACCAATATATAAAAGGCCACATTGGGAGCACCGGACGCAGTATATCACCCCAGTCGACTCACAGGTGAAGTGATGCCTTACCTGGAAGGACTGTTTGGGGCCGTGAATGGTGGTAAGGGAGGAAGTGTAAGGGCATGTGTAGCACTTGTTCCGCTATAGTAGGTGATTTTAACTTTCCACATATTGACTGGGATTTCCATAATGTAAAATGACTAGATAAGATAGAGTTTGTCAAATGTATTCAGGAATATTTCCTTAATCAGTACATAGAAGTCCCAATGAAAAATGTGCAATGTTTCATCTGTTATTGGGGAATGAGACTGGGCAGTTACAGACATTTGTGTAGGGGAACACTTTTCATCTAGTGATCATGATGCCATTAGTTTCAAGATAATTATGGAAAAGGTAAGTTTGGTTCTCAGGTTGAGGTTCTAAATTGGAGAAAGGCCAATTTAGATGGCATCAGAGAGGATCAGGCAAGTGTGGTTTGGGACAGGCTGTTTTCTGGCAAAGGTATAATCGGTAAGTGGGAGGCCTTCAAAAGTGAAGTTTTGAGAGGACAACGCTTCTGTGTGTCTGTCAGAAAATAGGCAAGGATAATAGGTTTAGGGAACATTGGTTTTTGAGCGATATTGAAGTTTTGGTTAAGAAAAATAAAGGAGTTTCATTGCAAGTATAGGCAGGTAGGAACAAGTGAGTTACTTGAGGAGTATAAGAACACTTAAGAAAGAAATCATGGAGGGCTAAAAGAAGCCATGAGGTTGTTCAAGCAGTCAAGGTGAAGGATAATCCTAAGGGCTTCTACAAATATGTTAAGATCAAAAGGATTGCAAAGAACAAACTTGGTCCTCTGGAAGATCAGAATCTATACGTGGTGCCAAAAGAGATAGGGGAGATCTTAAGTGGAATTCTTGCACCTGTATTTACTTGGGAGATGGACATAGAGTCTATAGAAGTGAGGCAAAGCATCAGCAAGGTCATGGACCCTATTCAGATTACAGAGGAGTAGGTGTTTGATGTCCTGAGACAAATTAGTGTGGATAAATCCCCAGAGCCTGTCAAGGTGTTCCTTCAGACCCTGTGGATGGCCGGTGCAGAAATTGCAGGGGCCCTAGCAGAGATATTTAATTCACCCTTCGTGACAGGTGAGGTACCAGAGAATTGGAGGATAACTAATGTTGTTCTGCTGTTTAAAAAAGCTTCTAAGAATAAATCAGGAAATTAAGGCCAGTGGGCTTGACATCAGTAGTGGGAAAGTTACTGGAAAATATTCTAAGAGACTGGAGAAATTAATATTTGGATAGACAGGGATTGATTAGGGATGGTCAGCAGGGCTTTGTGTGTGGTAGGTCGTGACTAACCAATCTTACAGAGTTTTTGAGGATGTTATTAGGACAATTGATGAAAACAAGGCAGTGGCTGTTGTTTACGTGGACTTCAGCAAAGCACTTGACAAGGTCCCCTGTGGGAGGTTGGTCAAGAAGGTTCAGACACTTGGCATTCAAGATGAGGTAATAAATTGGATTAGGCATTGGCTTTGTCTGAGAAGCTAGAGAGCGGTAGTATTTGGTTGCCTCTTAGACTGAAGGCCTGTGACTAGTAGAGTTACGCAGGGATCAGTGCTGGGTCTGTTGTTGTTAGTCATCTATATCAATGATGTGGATGATAATGTGGTTAACTGGATCAGCAAATTTTCGGATAATACCAAGACTGAGGGTGTAGTGAACAGCGAGGAAAACTATCAAAGTTTGCAGCAGGATCTGGACCAGCTCGAGAAATGGACTGAAAATTGGGAGATAGCATTTAATGCAGATGAGTGTGAGGTCTTGCACTCTGGGAGGACCAACCTGAATAGGTCTCACATTGTGAGCAGTCAGGCACTGAGAAGTGCGTTAGAACAACGGGATCTATGAATACAGGTCCATAACTTATTGAAAGTGGCGTCACAGATCGATAGGATTGTAAAGAAAGCTTGTGGCATATTGGCCTTTATAGATCAAAGTATTGAGTACAGGAGATGGGATGTTATGTCGGAGTTGTATAAGACGTTGGTGAGGCCTAACTTAGAGTATTGTGTGCAGTTTTGGTTACCCACCTACAGGAAAGATGTAAATAAGGTTGAAAGAGGACAGAGAAAATGTAAAAGAATATTGCTGGGAATAGAGGAGCTGAATTAGAAGGAAAAATTGAATAGGTTAGAATTTTATTCCTTGAATGTGGAAGATTGAGGGGAGATTTGATAGAAGTATAGAATATTAGGAGGGGTACGGATAAGGTAAACGCAAGCAGGCTTTTTCCACTGAGGTTGGGTGAGACTACAACAAGAGATCATTGATTAAGGGTGAAAGGTGAAATGTTTAAAGGAACATAAGAACAAACTTTACTCAGGGGTGGTGAGAATGTAGACCGAACTGCCAGTGCAAGTGCTAGATGCAATTTAAATTCCAACATTTAAGAGAAATTTGGATAGGTCCATTGATGGGAGTGGTATGGAGGGCCATGGTTGATGGGAGTAGGCAGTTTAAATGGTTCAACATGGACAAGAAGGGCTGAAGGGCCTGTCTCTGTGCAAATCACAAACAAGAGAAAATCTGGAGATGCTGGAAATCCAGGCACCATGCACAAAATGTTGGAGGAACTCAGCAGGCTAGGTAGCATCTGTGGAAAAGAGTAAACAGTCAACATTTTGGGCTGAGACCTTTCATCAGGACTGGAGAAAAGAGACGAGAAGTCAGAGTAAGAAGGTGTGGGGGAGGTGGTGGAAGAAAGAAATGCAGAGTAGTTGGTGAGAAGTGAAACCGGGAGGAGAGAGGGGTGAAGAAAAGAATTGGGAAATTGTATGGTGAAAGAGATAAAGGGCTGGAGAAGGGGGAATTCCACCCATCAGCCTTTGAATCCTCCAGCACATAGTTCTCCATAACTTCTACCATGTCCAGTGGGATCCTGCCACCAAACACATCTTTCCCTCACCCCCCCAACTTCCTGCTTTCCGCAGGGATCGCTCCCTATGCGACTCCCTTGTCTATTTGACCCTCCCCACTGATCTCACTCCTGGCATTTACCCTTGCAAGTGGAATAAGTGCTACATCTGCCCCTACACCTCTGCCATCCAGGGTCCGAAACAGTCCTTTCAGGTGAGACGACACTGTACCTGTGAGTCCGTTGGGGTCATTTTCTGTGTCTGGTGCTGCCGGTGTGGCCTCCTGTATATCGGTGAGACCCAATGTCGATTGGCAGACCACTTCACCGAGCACTTACACTCCATCTGCCAGAAGAAACAGGATCTCCCAGTGGCCACCAATTTTAATTCCACTTCCCACTCCCATTCTGATATGTTCATCCATGGTCTCCTCCACTGTCGCGGTGAGGCCACACTCAGGTTGGAGAAACAACACCTTATATTCTGTCTGGCTAGCCTCCAACCTGATGGCATGAACATCGATTTCTTGAACTTCTGGTAATGGCACCCCTCTTCTCCATCACGATTCCCCATCCCCTTTTCCCTCTCTCACCTTATCTCCTTACCTGCCCAGCACTGCCCTCTGGTGCTCCTCCCCTTCCCTTTCTTCCCTTTCTGTCCTCTCCTATCAGATTCCCCCTCCTCCAGCTCCTTATTTAGAAACATTCAAATGTAGAAACATAGAAAACCTACAGCACAATACAGGCCCTTTGGCCCACAAAGTTGTGCCAAACATGTCCCTAACTTAGAAATTACTAGGCTTACCCGTAGCTCTCTATTTTTCTAAGCTCCATGTACCTATGCAAAAGTCTCTTAAAAGGCCCTATCGTATCCGCCTCCACCACCGCTGAGGGCAGCCCATTCCACACACTCACCACTCTCTGCGTAAAAAACTTACCCCTGACATCTCCTCTGTACCTACTCCCCAGCACCTTAAACCTGTGCCCTCTTGTGGCAACCATTTCAGCCCTGGGAAAAAGCCTCTGACTATCCACACGATCAATGCCTCTCATCATCTTATACACCTCTATCAGGTCACCTCTCATCCTCCGTCACTCCGAGGAGAAAAGGCCGAGTTCACTCAACCTGTTTTCATAAGGCATGCTCCCCAATCCAGGCAACATCCTTGTAAATCGCCTCTGCACCCTTTCTATGGTTTCCACATCCTTCCTGTAGTGAGGTGACCAGAATTGAGTACAGTACTCCAATTGGGGTCTGACCAGGGTCCTATATAGCTGCAACATTACCTCTCGGCTCCTAAATTCAATCCCACGATTGATGAAGGCCAATACACCATATGCCTTCTTAACCACAGAGTCAACCTGCGCAGCTGCTTTGAGCGTCCTATGGACTCGGACCCCAAGATCCCTCTGATCCTCCACACTGCCAAGAGTCTTACCATTAATACTACATTCTGCCATGATATTTGACCTACCAAAAGGAACCACTTCACACTTTTACCAATCAACTTCTCAGCTCTTTACTTCACCACTCTCCCTCTCAAGTTTCACCTATCACCACCAACCTTGTATTTCTTCCTTCCCTCCCCCCACCCTCTTACTCTGACTTCTCATTTTTTTGCTCCAGTCCTGGTGAAGGGTCTCGGCCTGAAATGTCAACTCTAAACTCTTTTCCACAGATGCTGCCTGGCCTGATGAGTTCCTGCAGCATTTTGTGTGTGTTGCTGTTTCTGTGCCCTCGTTTTATATGACTCTAATGACAAGGTTTGGAATGTACAGGGTGTCCAGAGAGGGAGGGGACTGGTGAAGGGGCTTGTCAGGTCCATTCTGGGGCAGCTCACTCACCTTTGGTCGCCACTGGACTTTCACTCTCTCCTGCGGCTCCAAGTAGATATTTGGATGAGACAGCGGCCGCACGCCAGTACACTGCTTCGATAGGCGGGCTAAACCAGGTGAGAGTAGGCAGCAAGCCTCATGCCCCAGTGAGATAGGACCATGCCTGTCCTGGCATGCAAAGTCGGCTCTATTGGACTGGGTGGATGAAATCTACTGTGAGATCCCATGGACAGGAAGGTGGTTCTGCAATGCTCTGTGGAGAACAAAGGACATTACAAGAAACAGACAAAGTCATGCTCATCAGCTACAACTAAGAAATATCCCAGTTATGATGACTATTCGTATCACTGGACCTCTGATGTCAAGAGAATGGAACTGCCCCAGTGCAACAGCTTTTCCACTTTAAACAACTCACCTGCACATTTCCTGCCATCATTGGATATGACAGACCATCTCCAGTGGCAAGCTTTAACACTCCTGAAGCTTGTCAGATTTTTTTTTACTCCAACAAATATCACTTACTGACATGTAATCACCTACTGACACGTGAGCAGAATTTACCTCAAATTTCAAACTTCAAAGTGAATTTACTATCAAAGTATGTACTGCATATGTTACCAAATACTACCCTGAGATTCATTTTCTTGCAGGTATTCACAGTAGAACAATGAAATACAATAGAATCAGTGAAACACTACACACAAACAAAGACTGACAGGCATATGTTTGCACCTATAAAATATGTTTGTAATATCTTTCTCCATGGATATTATTAATGTTCACCCTACACCTCTGGAGATTATTTAAGAACATAAGGACATAAGAAATAGGAGCAGGAGTAGGCTGTCTGGCCTGCTGAGCCTTCGCGACCATTCAATAAGATCATGACTGACCCGGCCACGGACTTATCCCCACCTACCTGCCTTTTCCTCATAACCCATAATTCCCCTACCATGCAAAAACCTATCCAACCTTGTCTTAAATATATTTACTGAGGTAGTCTCCACTGCTTCATTGGGCAGAGAATTCTTTATTTCTTGTGTCCTTCTACATTACATCCCTTTGTATTCCAAATCTGTGGCCGGCCTCGTTTATTTTCTTTTTGTTCCTTTCTCTGGTTCATCTTCTATCGTCCATGTTACAGACTTTAGGAGCTCAACGCTTGAATATTGTAATAGGTCATCCAATTTACCTAAGCAATCTTTATATCCACTTTTGAAAGATTTCCAATCAGACCACCAGGGTGATGTTTTGCCCTAGACCTTCATAGTAACTGTTGTCTCTCTCTTTCTGACCAGTCTAGGCTGTTGATAGTGGATATCCACTGCATTTTCCCCTGCTAACTGAAAAGATCCATGGAGTTGTCTTTCCTGTTCTATTGTCTTGCATTCTATATTAATGCCAACCTATTCAAATGTGTTCACTTTATGGCCAATGACTCCCTCAAACATTTATCAAAGTCTATCAGACCACACAACATTATGCTCACAATTTATGTATTTATTTAGCTCAATTGAACAATTGTTTTATCGTTATGATCTTTCTGATTTAAATTAAGCAATAAATATCTTGTTGGTTACTCTCTCTCAAAGCCACCATTATCAATTATTTCCAGCTCTCTCATAAGTTTAGCTAGCTGTTTGGAGTTCTGCCAACCTTCGCACTAAAGCTGTGCTGGAAATTGTGGACTCTACTAAAATTCCACCTAAATCTGTTAATTTTTTCTCAAGTATAACCAAGAGTATCCACGTCTGTCGTTCAATGGCTACATTCTGAATCCCTGTTCGGCCTTCTTGTTTTCAGTGGCGTAGCAGGTTATGCAATGAAGCGCAAGTGATTCCCAGTGAAATAGAAGGGACCGATCCCATCAGACCCAGTGAACTGAAGCAATGCTGGTGTTACTGGGATGGGAGCGGACAAGTGGGAAAGCAATAACTCCGATGAAATCTGAAAAACGAGCAGGGGATTGAGTAACACACATCAAAGTTGCTGGTGAACGCAGCAGGCCAGGCAGCATCTCTAGGAAGAGGTACAGCCGACGTTTCAGGCCGAGACCCTTCGTCAGGACAGTCAGGACAGGACGTTATGGGCCAGGCCAAACTGGAGCTGGGGCACAGCCCAAACATGCAGTGCTGATTGAAAATTAATTAGTAATACATACATCAAAACGTATAGTGAAAGGCATCAATGGGTTTAATAACCAACATTGTGTGCAGATGTGCTGAGTGCCATGCTTTCGGAGCCAACGTAGCCTGCTGATAACGTTCAGCAGGTGAACATGCAGCCAATATACAAGACAGACACTACCACAGCAATCCAAACCCGTTCCTAAACCCCACCCTCCACATGCTTGGGGCACCCAGAACTCTTGACCTGTCGAACTCAGGCCTCCAACCCTAAGACAGGCCACCTTTAGGCTTCCAACCTCCAGACCTCGGCCCTGGACTCGCCAACCTCAGACCTCCAACATCTGGATCCGCTGTCTGATCTTTGACCTCGGGACCTGTCAACCGACCTCCATCCTGGGATTTGCGGACATCAGGAGTCACTGGCCCCCGTCTTCTGGGCCCATTTACATTGATTCTTAACCTCGGGTACTGCAGGTCTTCGCCCTCAGTAGCTGCCAATACATCCTCCCTCCTTGTGGAATGCTAAATTCTGAGCCATGGTCAACACAAACAAAACAAATGATTCAGCACAGAATATTGGATGTAGAACATCGCATTGGTACACTGTCAAGTGAGGTTTATTGCTATGAACAACAGGGATTTAAAAAAATGAAAAAAGTCTTCATAATCTTCGATCTACAGTAAGCTTGGATTTTAGATTTAGATTTAGAGATGTACTATAGAAGCAGGTGTAATGTGTTGTAAGGTTTCACTGCTGATGTAATAGTTTCTCTGTAGCAGCAATGTTTGGGTTATGACTAGAGACAACTGGGGCATTGGAATTTGCGCCATCCAATGAGAAGCATGTTGTTCTTTCTTGTGGGTCTGGGAGAAAGTATTTCATGGTCTTCTGTCGGCGAGAGATGAAGAGCGAAGGTGCGAGTGGAGAGAGTTGGTAGACCACCGGATGGAGTGGACTTGGAGCGAGGGTCCGAAGATTAGTGACGCTCGGAGGAGGTCGTCGGGGGAACAAATGGACGGAACAGTGAGCTCCAACGTGCGCATTAGACTTTTTCTTTAAAATGGGCCCCTTTTCTTTTTATTTTCTCTGCTAACCCTATAGTCAGATTAAGATTTATAAAGTTTAATCGTTTAATTGCATATGGTGTACTGTCTGATATTTTGCGGTTCAAATTTGTAACCGGGCAACATCACGCAGCATCCACACAAACGAGATTTCTCAGTTTGGCAGGGCCAGAGGCTGTCTTCCCCTAGACAAACACGTGCTGGCCGAACCTGAGGGTTACAAAGGCTTTTCCAGCCCAGTGAGCATGCACCATCCAGTTAGACCAATGTGACCAATAAACCTATCGAACCATACATCTTTGGAACGTGGGAGGAAACCATAGCACCTGGAGAAACACATTCAGTCATGGTAAGAACATACAGACTCTCACTGGTAGTGTCACAACCATGGATGCGGCAGTGCAGTAGATATGGCAATTGTGCTTGTGAATTTGCACGTGTCAGCCAATTATTATTTAATTGTGATAGTATTTAACTCCACAGTTGTTGTCATAATGCTTGTCGAGACTTGGACAGAGAACAGCAACGCTTCGCTGCCTGTTTGCTTTCGGTCTTTTCCCTGAGAAATTGGACTTTTGAGTCAACTGACTTCCAAGGCTAGTGGTATTCATTTGGTGTTTAGAGTTTCTTTTCAGCTGCAGTGTAGGCTTTGTTTCCCATTTGAGAGTTTTAGTTAACGGCCCTATTTGGCCTAGCATTTATTGCTTATTTTCCCTTTAACACTGTTTGCAATAAAGTTTGTGAACTATCGACCTGCTTCAGTGTCTCTCACTCCGCACTCGGGCCATATCTGAACTGGGTAACGGGTAGTGCCAGCAGGGTGCTCAGTTAATAACAACTTTCGCCTCCACATTGGGACTGAGTATTGGAGACTTCTTCAAACACTCCGACATAAAGACCTATGTGATCTCGAAAACAGTTGCACTACTAAAACTGCTCCTTTGAGGTATTAAACAATTTCCTGTCTGCTCTTCTGGGTGAACAGAAAAAGTTCATGGCACTCTTTAATAAAGAACAAATAGGTCATGCCTGACGAGTAATTCTCGCAATTTGTAAAAACTGATTAAAGATTAGTTTTATTTGTCATGGAATCGCTACATAAACATTGAAGCACACTGTGAAATTGAGTCAGTGAGGAGAGTACTGCGGTTAACCTACAAGTACTGCCATGCTTCCGGCACCAGCATCACATGCCAACGACTTACTAACCCTAACCCGTACATGTGAAAGCTGGCTGCTTCTTTGCAAAATCACAACTTCATTGCTTGCAAAATGTTAAGGATATGGAACTTACTTACTTCCTGCCCATTATGCTGCTAGCTTTTAGGGCAGCAATGAAGGTTCTCCGTCACTGGTGGTGTTCAGGGATTCCTTCATCGTGTCAGTAGCTTCCTCTTGGTTTTCACTACTGTCAGTCATGCAAGTTCTGGGTGGAGACTCACAGATACCATCACCCTCAGATGTAGAAGGATTCTTCATTGCTGTTTCCATAATAATTTTGTTTTATGGTCAGGGTTGTTAGCCCCTAGCTGAACCCCCAAAACCTGGAGGTTTGGTGGACCACTCATAGTCTAGCCTCTACCCTTTGACCTGTTTGGCATGGATGACCCTACCAAGAGCCAAAGTATAAGGGCCTGACTCCAACCAGCATAGCTCTCCAGGTCACTGAAGCACGTACGCTTCCAAACCACAACATGGTTGTGGTCCTCTTGGAGGAAGGAGATGGAAGGTGTCATAAGAATGTATCCCTTTCTTTTTATCCTTACCACCATCTATTTAACAAACTCAGACTGAGCACAAGCACAGACCTTGCTCATTTGCAGTACACAATTAGCAGAAGGTATTGGCTATTCAGCAGAAAGTAGGAAACTTTGACAGCAATCAATTAACACATCCGGCAGAAAGTTGCAAACTTTTCCCAGGAAGGTCAGTTCATTGCCAGATCATTTAACAATATCTAGGAATTGAAACAACACACAGATGTAATAGCTATCACTAGCCCAGCAGTCACAAACATAGCTGCACAAAACTCACAAGAAGTTACATCATTTGATTTTCAATGTTTCAATCATTTCATTGACTTTCACCACTCATTAAAAATCAGTAACGTTTCTGATTATAATGGAATGCTTCTCAAGCAGACTAAACTCAATGATATTCATAATTCACTCAAAATTCTGCATTGGGGAAGAGTTCTAAACAGCAAGCCGTTAGAATTATCTGTCCCTTTGGAAATAATGAGCACCATTCAATCAGCATAATAACCTCATCCATTCCTCTTTCTGAACCAACTTTCTCTGGCCAAATCAATATTTGTGATTATGTTGCCAGAGTTTATCATCATAACAGTGCACAAATATTACTTCATCTGTTGTTGATACTCTCGTTCATTCCTTCTTATATTGAGGCCTACCTATAAAAATGTACTATTTACCACCTATCCCCTGAAATTATGGTCATCTAAAACTCTGTTCCCATATCCTCTCACTTGCAACCAGTCCACAGCTGCTTGCCTCAATTAGCTTCTAATATTAAAGAACACTTCAGTTTCAATGACTTCATTCTTACTTCCAACTCTCTCTATGACTTTTTTCCTCCTTATTTCTGAAGTACCCTTCAGTCATATATTCTTAGTAACTCCATTGTGCACTGAGTGGCTACTTTTATAGGTACACCTGTACACCTGCTTGATAAAGCAAATATCTAATCAGCCAAACATGTGGCAGCAACCCAACGCATGAAAGCATGCAGACATGGTCAAGGGATTCAGTTCTTGTTCAGGCCAAGCATCAGAATGGGGAAGAAATGTAATCAAAGTGACTTTGAGTGTGCCAGATGGAGTGGTTTGAGTATCTCAGAAACTGCTGATTTCCTGGGGTGTTCACGTACAACAGTCTCTAGAATTTACAGAGAATGGTGTGAAAAAATCAAAAGGAACATCCAGTGAGCAGTAGTTCTGTGGGTGAAAACACCTCGTTAACGAGAGAGCTCAGAGGAGAATGGCCAGAATGGTTCAAGCTGACAGTAACTCAACTAATCACGCTTTACCACAGCAGTGTGCAGAAGAGCATCTCTGAACGTACAACAGATCTAAACATGAAGTGGAAGACCACGAACATATAGAAATGCACTTAGCGGCCACTTAATTAAGTAGCTCCTGTACCTAATAAAGTGGCCACTGATTGCCCATTCCTAAATAAATTGGGAATTATAATTTAAACTATTATGAAAGATTCTTCATTCATAAAACCACTTAACAAAGCCACTAGGCATGCTTATAGCTGTTTTCTTCTGGAATTTTCTGTTCCCAACCTCCTATAACTCTCTGTTGCAACGTAGGAAGCAGTTAATTACACATAGCCACGAGCACTGTAAAAGCTATTACAGTCTATAGCCTGATATATATTTATTATATATATGTTCCTTACTTTTAAACCTTGAAATTTCTTCCTTAAACCTCCTGACCTCTCTTAACATGCTCATTGAAATCTATAACTTTGATATCTCTTAACAAATTTTGGTCAGCTACCTTGCTATCTGTTAATGGTGTTCAGTCAAATCTAGTATTATAAGGTAACATACATCAAAGTTGCTAGTGAACGCAGCAGGCCAAGCAGCATCTGTAGGAAGAGGTGCAGTCGACGTTTCAGGCCGAGACCCTTCGTCAGGACATTTATGTTTAGTAGTTTTTTTCTTGGTGATTTCAATGGTTTTGTATTTTCAGTAAACAGTTTTAAAATATGAGCAAAGGCTTTACTTGCTGATACACATTTTAAATTGTTTTCTATCAACTTCAATTATACTTCTCAGTTACTGGCAGTAAAATTTAGAATCAAAATCAGGTTTATTATCACCGAAATATGTCGTGAAATTAGTTGTTTTGTGGCAGCAGTACATTGCAATGCATAAAAAAATACTGTAAATTATAATAAGAAAAATATTTTAAAGGAGTAATTAAGTAGTGCTGAAAGGGAGAACGGCAATGGTGAAGTAGTGCTCATGGGTATATTGTCCATTCAGAAATCTCTGGGTGGAGGGGAAGAAGCTGTTTCTAAAACATTGAGTGCGTGTTTTTAGGCTCCTGTACCTCCACCCTGATGGCAGCAATGAGAAGAGGGCATGCCCTGGATGATGGGGGCCCTAAATACTGGCTTTGTTCACACCAATTCAGTCCAGTTCAGTTTACTCTATTACATTGAGGATTAATGAGCTCCTAACAAATCCTGTCTTTTCAGAAACACCATATTACATCACAGACAACAGGAATTCTGCAGACAACAGGAATTCTGCAGATGCTGGAAATTCAAGCAACACACATCAAAGTTGCTGGTGAACGCAGCAGGCCAGGCAGCAT
The DNA here is from genome assembly GCF_963921235.1 of Mobula hypostoma. Lineage (NCBI taxonomy): Eukaryota > Metazoa > Chordata > Chondrichthyes > Myliobatiformes > Myliobatidae > Mobula > Mobula hypostoma. The sequence goes on from NC_086112.1 coordinate 19,631,944, forward strand.
CTATAGGAAGAAGCGCAGTCGACGTTTCAGGCCGAGACCCTTCGTCAGGACTAACTGAAGGAAGAGTGAGTAAGGGATTTGAAAGCTGAAGGGGGAGGGGGAGATGCAAAATGATAGGAGAAGACAGGAGGGGGAAGGATAGAGCCGAGAGCTGGACAGGTGATAGGCAGAAGGGGGTACGAGAGGATCATGGGACAGGAGGTCCGGGAAGAAAGACGGGGGGGGGGGGTGACCCAGAGGATGGGCAAGAGGTATATTCAGAGGGACAGAGGGAGAAAAAGGAGAGTGAGAGAAAGAATGTGTGCATTAAAAAGAGTAACAGATGGGGTACGAGGGGGAGGTGGGGCCTAGCGGAAGTTAGAGAAGTCAATGTTCATGCCATCAGGTTGGAGGCTACCCATACGGAATATAAGGTGTTGTTCCTCCAACCTGAGTGTGGCTTCATCTTTACAGTAGAGGAGGCCGTGGATAGACATGTCAGAATGGGAATGGGATGTGGAATTAAAATGTGTGGCCACTGGGAGATCCTGCTTTCTCTGGCGGACAGAGCGTAGATGTTCAGCAAAGCGGTCTCCCAGTCTGCGTCGGGTCTCACCAATATATAAAAGGCCACATCGGGAGCACCGGACGCAGTATATCACCCCAGTCGACTCACAGGTGAAGTGATGCCTCACCTGGAAGGACTGTTTGGGGCCCTGAATGGTGGTAAGGGAGGAAGTGTAAGGGCATGTGTAGCACTTGTTCCGCTTACACGGATAAGTGCCAGGAGGGAGATCAGTGGGGAGGGTTGGGGGGGTAGAATGGACAAGGGAGTTGTGTAGGGAGCGATCCCTGCGGAATGCAGAGAGAGGGGGGGAGGGAAAGATATGCTTAGTGGTGGGATCCCGTTGGAGGTGGCGGAAGTTACGGAGAATAATATGTTGGACCATATATATTTGGATAATATATTTGGACCTTCTGAGGATCGCAGGTACTCACATTTCATTGACTCTGCCTCTCGCCGCTTCTCCCGTCAAGCTCTGAAGGCGACGCTCTCCGCCATGAGGAGGTACTTGGTGTCCCTATCCCAGACCCTTCCACACCTTCGGGACACTTTCTTCGCCGTCTGTAATGGTCCTACCCGTTATTTCATCCTCCGTCAGATCCACGCCTGCAATCGCCGTTTCTTTGACTTTGTCATGTTAGGCAAAGATCGCAAGATCTTACATCTACGGACTGCAGAGCCTGCCGGCCCCGACGCTAGCAGGCATGAACTTTCGGTTGCGGCCCCTGCCGTTGGTCTCGGCGGCTCCAACACCTCAGGACATATTCAAAACCCGGACTCCAGCAACAACCATGGAGACATTCAAAGCGATCGCGCAACCACCAACTGCGACTCCAGCCTTGAACTCCAGGCCGGGTCTTTATGTGCTGCTGTTGTGACTCCCGTCTCCCCTTCCCCCACCACCACTCCGCAGCCCCGTCTTCCTCAGATCCCACCGTCAGCTCCTGGGCCCTCAGAGGCTCCATCTTCCTCTCACCCCAACCCTCCCCTCTCCATTGACACCCCCAGCCTCCCCCCTCCCTCCTCTGATCCCAGCTCTCATCCGTGCCGGGTCTTTACCATCCCCTCCGACCTTCAACTGTCGGAGGCAGAACGTTCTGTTCTCAGTAAGGGCCTCACGTTTGTCCCCCTTCGCCCACACCTCAGCGAGTTCCGTGTTCGCCACGATGCGGAACTTTTCTTCCGCCGTCTCCGTCTCCGAGCCTACTTCTTCGGCAAGGACTCTTCCACCCCCACCGATGACCCCTTCTCCCGTCTTCAACCCTCCTCTTCTTCATGGACACCCCGCTCTGGTCTTCTGCCTGCTCTGGATCTCTTTATTGCCAACTGCCGACGGGACATCAACCATCTCGACTTCACCGCACCTTGTCCCCATTCCAACCTCACTCCTTCGGAACGCTCTGCTCTCCACTCCCTCCGCACTAATCCTAACATTATTATTAAACCCGCTGATAAGGGGGGTGCTGTTGTAGTCTGGCGTACTGACCTCTACCTTGCCGAGGCACAGCGACAACTCGCGGATACCTCCTCTTATTTACCCCTCGATCGTGACCCCACTAAGGAGCACCAGGCCATTGTCTCCCACACTATCAACGACTTTATCCGCTCAGGGGATCTCCCATCCACTGCTACCAACCTTATAGTTCCCACACCCCACACTTCCCGTTTCTACCTCCTACCCAAGATCCACAAACCTGCCTGTCCTGGCCGACCTATTGTCTCAGCTTGCTCCTGCCCCACCGAACTTGTTTCTGCATACCTCGACACTGTTTTATCACCCCTTGTTCAATCCCTTCCGACCTATGTTCGTGACACTTCTCACGCTCTTAAACTTTTCGATGATTTTAAGTTCCCTGGCCCCCACCGCTTTATTTTCACCTTGGATGTCCAGTCCCTATATACTTCCATCCCCCATCAGGAAGGTCTCAAAGCTCTACGCTTCTTTTTGGATTCCAGACCTAATCAGTTCCCCTCTACCACCACTCTGCTCCGTCTAGCAGAATTAGTCCTTACTCTTAATAATTTCTCCTTTGGCTCCTCCCATTTCCTCCAAACTAAAGGTGTAGCTATGGGCACCCGTATGGGTCCTAGCTATGCCTGCCTTTTTGTTGGGTTTGTGGAACAATCTATGTTCCGTGCCTATTCTGGTATCTGTCCCCCACTTTTCCTTCGCTACATCGACGACTGCATTGGCGCTGCTTCCTGCACGCATGCAGAACTCGTTGACTTTATTAACTTTGCCTCCAACTTTCACCCTGCCCTCAAGTTTACCTGGTCCATTTCTGACACCTCCCTCCCCTTTCTAGATCTTTCTGTCTCTGTCTCTGGAGACAGCTTATCCACTGATGTCTACTATAAGCCTACTGACTCTCACAACTATCTGGACTATTCCTCTTCTCACCCTGTCTCTTGCAAAAATGCCATCCCCTTCTCGCAATTCCTCCGTCTCCGCCGCATCTGCTCTCAGGATGAGGCTTTTCATTCTAGGACGAGGGAAATGTCTTCATTTTTTAAAGAAAGGGGCTTCCCTTCCTCCACTATCAACTCTGCTCTTAAACGCATCTCCCCCATTTCACGTACATCTGCTCTCACTCCATCCTCCCACCACCCCACTAGGAATAGGGTTCCCCTGGTCCTCACCTACCACCCCACCAGCCTCCGGGTCCAACATATTATTCTCCGTAACTTCCGCCACCTCCAACGGGATCCCACCACTAAGCATATCTTTCCCTCCCCCCCCTCTCTGCATTCCGCAGGGATCGCTCCCTACACAACTCCCTTGTCCATTCGTCCCCCCCAACCCTCCCCACAGATCTCCCTCCTGGCACTTATCCGTGTAAGCGGAACAAGTGCTACACATGCCCTTACACATCCTCCCTTACCACCATTCAGGGCCCCAAACAGTCCTTCCAGGTGAGGCATCACTTCACCTGTGAGTCGACTGGGGTGATATACTGCGTCCGGTGCTCCCGATGTGGCCTTTTATATATTGGTGAGACCCGACGCAGACTGGGAGACCGCTTTGCTGAACATCTACGCTCTGTCCGCCAGAGAAAGCAGGATCTCCCAGTGGCCACACATTTTAATTCCACATCCCATTCCCATTCTGACATGTCTATCCACGGCCTCCTCTACTGTAAAGATGAAGCCACACTCAGGTTGGAGGAACAACACCTTATATTCCGTATGGGTAGCCTCCAACCTGATGGCATGAACATTGACTTCTCTAACTTCCGCTAGGCCCCACCTCCCCCTCGTACCCCATCTGTTACTCTTTTTAATGCACACATTCTTTCTCTCACTCTCCTTTTTCTCCCTCTGTCCCTCTGAATATACCTCTTGCCCATCCTCTGGGTCACCCCCCCCATCTTTCTTCCCGGACCTCCTGTCCCATGATCCTCTCGTACCCCCTTCTGCCTATCACCTGTCCAGCTCTCGGCTCTATCCCTCCCCCTCCTGTCTTCTCCTATCATTTTGCATCTCCCCCTCCCCCTCCAGCTTTCAAATCCCTTACTCACTCTTCCTTCAGTTAGTCCTGACGAAGGGTCTCGGCCTGAAACGTCGACTGCGCTTCTTCCTATAGATGCTGCCTGGCCTGCTGCGTTCACCAGCAACTTTGATGTGTGTTGCAGGAATTCTGCAGATGCTGGAAATTCAAGCAACTTTGATGTATTACATCACAGGCAGTGTTCACAATTTAGAAAGTGGATTCCTACTAAAAAAATTCTCCTTTTGTGCATCAGAACCCAAACAGTAGTTGAAACCTTAGTCTTTGCTCCTTCCTGACACTATCTGTAAGGAGATTCTACGTTCTTCCTTTCGTGGCCAAGTGGTTAAGGCGTTCGTCTAGTTATCTCAAGATTGCTAGTTCGAGCCTCAGCTGTGGCAGCGTGTTTGTGCCCTTGAGCAAGGCACTTAATCAAACATTGCTCTAATCTGTGCGAGGGGTGGCGCCCCACACAAACTTCCAATCTACTCCTTGTAAGGCATGAAAATTCCCGACACAGGCCTCTCATGGTCTGAGTCGACGTTCTCCCCTCCTCCTTTGACTGCATGGGTTTCCTCCCATATTCCAAACATGCACAGGTTAGTCCATTAATTGGTCAGTGGGTGTAATTGGGTGGCATGGGCTCATTGGACTGGAAGGACCTGTTATTGTGCTGTATCCCTAAATAAAAATTACTCATCTCATATGCAGTTATAGTTGCAGATAGTTTTGTTACTCATCTCTGTACTCTGTCAAGTTCGTATTTTTTGTAGCCCGGTGATCAAATCTGAATACGTATTCTATGTGGGTGGAATGATTGTTTTAGTGATAAAGCCATGAAGCTGCTGTGATTTCACTGAAGTAATTGTCAATGAAAATATCCCTATGATGCCTGTACCTTATGATGTGATCCAATGTTAAAGGTGCTTTATAAATAGACACTTTTGTTATGAGATATATATTTCTACTAATAAAACTAGTAACTTCAGTTCATATAAAATCACTTTACATATCATTGTATCAAATCATAGCTCTGAATTGACTTGTGCTTTGGATAAAGCTGGAATTAAAGAACCATTCATTCTCAAGGTTTAAAGATAAATATAAAGATTAGCTTAATTTCCTCAGCGGGAGGAGGAGATAGCAGCGCGCCATGCGCGCGCAGCCCTCCGGTGAAAATGATATCGTATCCGTTAAATAGGGGCCATGAACAATTCTGATTTGATGGAGACAGATGTGAAAGCACAGAGGAACATCTGGAGAAATTTCTGAAACGCCAGTTCTCTGCCGTTGTTACTGTGCGATCGATAAATCTTCCGGAGGGAAGGCCCCAAAATCTTCGGCTTTGCCTGCTGCTGGCGACCTAGATTGAGGTCGAATCGTTCGGATAGAGATGGTGCTCTGTACTCAGTGTCGGAGGGCTGATCGGAGGCTTGAAGTTTTCGGATGACTCAGTGTTGGACTGTGGTCGGGCATGGCGGAGAGAGTTTTCTTCCTTCTCCCATCTGCATGAGATGTGGGACATTAGAGAGAATTTGAATTTTTTATTGTGCTCATGGACTGTTCTTCATCAGGTTATGGTATTGTTGCACTGTTGTAACTATATGTTATAATTATGTGGTTTTGTTAGTTTTTTCAGTCTTTGTTTGTCCTGTGTTTCTGTGATATCACACCGGAGGAATATTGTATCATTTCTTAATGCATGCATTACTAAATGACAATAAAAGAGGACTGCATGTCTTCATAATCTAATCTAATCTAATCTAGTCTAATTTGTCACATTTCATAGTCATTGAAAACCAGAAACAGGCCCTTCAGCCCATCTAGTCCGTGCCGAACCATTTAAACTTCCTAGTCCTGTCGATCTGTAGCCCTCTATGAGCCTCCCATCCATGTACCTATCCGAACTCCTCTTAAATGTTGAAATCAAAATTGCATCCGCCACCTGCTCTGGCAGCTCGTTCCGCACTTTCACCACACTCTAAGTGAAGAAGGTTTCTCCAAAATCAGTGAAATCAAAACAGAGGGTGAAATGCATTGTTTTGTACCAGTGACCAATACAACCTGAGTGTGCTGGAGGAGGCGTGCAGTGCTGCCATGCTTCTGGCACCAACATAGCATGTCCACAAATTACCATACGTCTTCGGACCGTGGGAGGAAATCGGAACACCAGAAAGAAACCCAGTGTTCGTGGGGAAAGCATACAAGTTCTTTACAGATAGCAGCGCCAATCAAAACCTAGTCAGTGATCGCTGGTGCAGTAAAGCAATTGTGCTACTGCTTCGTTATCATTTAAAATTTGTCAGCTGATTTTGTCCTTTCACCGTGACGGTAAGCATTTTCTCTCAATCAATGGCATTAATATTACAAGATATAACGTAACCAAATGGAACTGATATTATCTGAATTGTGGACTATCTGAGACATATCTAAGATCATTGATCTTAATAATTCAATTCTATTAATCAGATGTCATCATCAGACAATCGAAGTGTGAAGGCCTCAGGATACATCATTCTAATTCACAGATACTGGTACATACTGTTCTGAACACAAAATAACCTTTTATTTGAACTTTATTCTAAAGGACTGCCTGGGGATACTTAGTATGGTTTCGTACATGTTTCATGAATTTGATTGCGTTTTTTTGAAGACTCAAACCCCAAAATATTGACAAGGCAATATTATCTACATAGGACTTTAGCAAGGCATTTGGTAAGGTCCCACATGGCAGATTGGTCCAGAAGGTCAGATCACATGAAACCCAGGATATGCTAGCTGATTAGATATAAAATTAGCTTGGTGGAAGGAGGCAAAGGATGGCAGCAGAGGGCTGTTTTCCAGATCAGCGGCCTGTGACGAGTGGTGTGCCACAGGGATTGGTACTGAGCTCCCTGTGGTTTCTCATATATATTAACAGTTTGCATTCCTCCAATTGGACTTCCACTGTACTTAAACAACCCACATCAAAATTACAAATGAAAACTTAGGTGTTTATGACAGTGATTAAATGTCCGGTCTCATCTTCTTTGGACTATTATGGTTGACCATACCATCCTCCTTTGAGCATTTTTCTTTCTCATGGTCATTGGAAGGGGTTACCTTGCCTGTGTCTCAACCACAATGGCGTCTTTTGCCACTTCTGTACTGTTGCTGGTGCTCTGAAGTATTCTATCATTTGTTCCTCTAATTTTTCATGCATATGCAATTCATACTGAGCATACTGAATTGTGACCTTGTTCATCTGGCTTCTGCCAGCACGTCAGCAGTAGGAAATACCTCCCTGTCTTTGAACATCAGTAAGTTGAAATCACACTGTTCCACAATGTTGGTGGGTGGAGCTGTTTCAACCCTTCAAGATAAGGATACCTTCATTACCATTCTATAGATGTATACTGGAGAGCATTCTGACTGGTTGCATCATATGGAGTCTACAATGCACAGGATCCCAGGAGGCTGTAGAGGGTAATAAACTCAGCAAGCTCCATCCTGGGCACAACCCTCCCCATTATCAAGGACACCTTCAAGAGGCTGTGCTTCAAAAGGGCAGCATCCACCTCGAAGCACCCTAACCATCTGGCATATGGCCCCTTCTCATTTCTGTGCATGTCTTTACATTGGTAGGGTTTTATTTATTTATGCCATTTCATTTATTTTATTTAGAGCTACAGTGTGGAACAGCCCTTTCCTGCCCAATGAGCCGCACCACCCAGCAAAGCACCCATTTAACCCTAGTCTGATCACAGGACAATTTACAATGACCAATTAACCTACTAACCTGGGCCTGCACAGCAAATGCCACTACAAAGAAAGCACGGAAGCACACCATCCAGGTAATGCTCTCTTCTCACTGCTGCCATCAGGAAGAAGGTATAGGAGCCTCAGGACTCACAGAACCATGTTCAGGAACAGTTGTTACCCCCCCCCAACCATCATGCTCCTGAACCAGAGTGGATAACTTCACTCAACTTCACCTGCCCCATCCTTGAACTGTTCCCACAAACTATGGACTCACTTTCAAGGTCTCCTCATCTCATAGTCTTGATATTTGTTGCTTACATTTATTATTATGATTATTGTTATCATTATTTTGCAAAGTTTCTTGTCTATTGCATATTGGTTGCTTGTCCATCCTGTTGGGTACGGGTGCTCATTGATTCTATCGTGTTTCTTGTAGTTACTATGAATGGCCACAAGAAGACGAATCTCAGGCTTGTACTGTATATGGTACTTTGATAATAAATTTACTTTGAACTTTGAACTTTTGAATCAGTATGTCTTTGGACTCTGGGAGGAAACCAGAGCACCTGGAGGAAACCCACCTGCTCATGGCAAGGACGTACAAACTCCTTACAGAGGACGCTGGAATTGAACTCCAAACTCTGACATCCTGAACTCTAATAGCAGTGCTACTGTGGCACCCCTATTTGGGTAGCTTTCTGTAGTGTATTTAATATTTCAGTGATATTGTAACTATATTGTTTGATTAAGCATTCTTTGTTTATTCACATAATTCATTATGAGTTATATGCGAGAAGTACGTGAATGGTATACGGCATTATGTCACTACGTCATATGTGCCCGCCTCACTGAAATAAAAACTAAATGAACATGAGCTCCATGTTTTTCTTTCAGTTAGTTTTATGTTTTGGATTTACAAAACATAACAATTTCCATGGGTACAAGTGCTCCCCCTCAAAGAGAGGGAGATTAAAGAGAGAACTCAACGATATTTAGGCTTCTCCTGCGTAATCAAAGACCTGAGAAGTTTTCCTGATGCTCATGAACTCCTATAGGGTGGGGGGTACAGGATCACTCAGGCTGACCCTGTAACCCTTTCGATCACAGCTAGCCCTTCCTCTTTTCAACCATTATTTTTCCTTCTCAGTCCCAGATTATCCAGCCTATTTTCTGAACTCCTTTCTCTCCAGCCACGGTTACTAGCCTGTCCTATGATCTGTGATTATCACTGTCAGGACTAACTTTTATTGGCTGTTACCAGTTTTTATCGATGCACTGTAGAAAGCATTACACCTGGATGCATAATGCTTTGGTATGGACCTGCTCTGCATGTGACCATAAGAAACTGCAGAGAGACGTTCAGCAGAGCCAGCCTCCCCTGTATGCACTTCTCGCTGCCTCAGCAAAGCAACTGGCATAATCAAAGACCCCACCCATCCCAGGCATTCTCTCTTCTCTCCTCTCCCATCAGGCAGAAGATACAAAAGACTGAAAACCTGTACCTCAGCAGCCTGAAGGACAGCTTCTATCCCACTGTTATCACGGACCTCTTGTTTGAAAAGATGGACTCTTGGCCTCTTGATCATTGTTATGCTCTTGCACTTTATCATGTACCTGCACTGACTCTTTCAGCAGCTTTTACACTTTATCCTGTGGTCTTATTTGTTTACTTTATCCGAGCTTAATACACGGTGTAATGATTTGATCTATATAAACAGTTTACAAGAGAAGCTTTTTACTGTGACTTGGTACCAAAATAAACCAATACCTAGTGTTCCGGGCTGCAGCCTTCTTCGGTTAGATGGTTCACTCAGCGGACAGCACAGTGTAACTTCAACAGAACCTCTATTTGTAGCCTTGTTAAGTTCCTCCCACAATACCAGGCTTCCCTCCAGTCAAACACTTACTCCCCGTAGGTATCATTCTCCATAGCTTTTGAGGCCTTGGGCTAATAACCATTGTGATGAGGGGGGAAGAATAATCATTTCAACTCTTTTTCATTAAAAGCTATGTTTCGATTTTTTAAGTATTTGTCAATGTGGCACTGAATATTTCTGATGTTCTTTAATTCTTATATAGTCAGAATAACGTTGATGCATAACAGTATTATGAAAGTTTTCCAGATAATTATTTATACAGGCATAAATGTGTCATATAAATATAATCTAGAGGCATTTAATGAACTTTGTGTATTTTTCCTGGAGTGACCCATACAAAGCTGTTTAAATTAATGCTCGCTGTTTTATGTGAAGTTTGTTGGCATTCAGTAGGTGATAATAAGACATCAGAGAGATTTAGGCTATTTGACCCATCGAGTGTGCTCCATCATTCCATCATGGCTAATTTATCATCCCTCTTAACCCCATTCTCCTGCCTTCTCCCCGTGGCCTTTGACGCCCTGACTGATCAAAAACTATCCATCTTCACTTTAAATATACCCAATGACTTGACGTCTACAGCAGTCAGTGGCGGTGTATTCCATAGGTTTACCACCCTATGGTTAAGGAAATTCCTCCGCATCTCTGTTCTAAATCAGTGTGTCTAAATCAAGGCCAGTAACAGGTTTGTTGGTCATTAACCAGAACAAAGCATAGAATATGAGTGGTAACTGAAACCCAGTTGTAATTTAACCTGTCTGGTAAAAATCTGGAATAAATGGTTCAGAATGAGCTGCAAGCCATCTTGCCTTATTCCTGCCAAAAGATTTAGGTTTAAATCAGCACAGTACAATATCCTGAAATCAATGTTTGCCTAGTAAAACAAAACTATTTGCTATTGCTAAGAATTGGGGGGAAATTCCTCAGGTTGTAAGTTAAAGTACTACAAGTAAACTATTCAAATCTAGCCATCCCAGTGGGTGTTTCTGTGAAAGACAACAAGAAACTTCAAACATTGAAAGTGCCTTGTCTTAAATGTCTTTCTTGATTAGGTAGACAGTATTTCATTGGGAACCATGAAATACCATTTGTATTCTATTAAGGGTGAGGTGACCCAATAATTCATAAGTAGCAATAGTTTTCCTCTACAAATGCTTTCATTTATATTTGTCAAAGTTTACGACACTTCTTTCCATTTGCTTAGACTTTCCAATATCCAAGGGCTCGGTTCTCAGGCGGATTTAATAAAAAAAACAAGTGAGAGACATTGTGATGAATTTTAAGGCTGTTGTGTTCTGGGACTGGTGTGGGGTGAGGGGAACGGAAGAATGCAGGGTAGGCAAGGGTAGGTGTTGGGCAGGAATGGATGGGTGTAAGCACATGGAAGGAGGGGTTGGAGGTTGGCAGAAAGCTTGGTCACCAGTGCAGGTATTTATGAGGGAATGAAATTAATGTAATGGCCAACAACACCAAAACTAAATTTAAACATAGCTGCGTTGTGTCTGGGGCCCGCTAAATTGCTCACAATAGGGATCTACCATTGTAGATCTTCTGTAAGGTAATGGAAGCTGGTGATGGTACAAGGACGTGCCCCACCCACAGAAACAGCATAATGGACTGCTACCTAAACACACAGCCCATGGCTTAACACCATCACTCAATTTTTCTGAATAGTTTTGTTATTAGATTAGATTAGATTATGAGGACACTCAGTCCTCTTATTGTCATTAGGTAATGAATGCATTAAGAAATGATACAATGTTTTTCCAGAATGATATCACAGAAACACAAGACAAACCGACTTAAAAACTAACAAAAACCACATAATTATAACATATAGTTATAACAGTGCAAAGCAATATCATAACTTGATAAGAACAGGCCATGGCACGGTAAAAGTCTCAAAGTCTCTCGAAAGTCCCATCATCTCACGCAGACGGTGAATCTGCAGCGCCGCAAACTTGCCGATGCAGCATCCTGGAAGCATCCGACCACAGTCCGACTCCAAGTCCATCCGAAAAACTCCGAGCCTTTGACCAGCTCTCCAACACCGAGCACCATCTCTGCCAAGCGCTTCGACCCCGGCCCCGGCAATAGGCAATAGGCAATAGGCAAAGCCAAGGATTTGGGGCCTTCCCCTCTGGAGATGCACAGTAGCAGCAGCAGCGAAGAAGGCATTTCAGAAGTTACTCCAGGTGTTCCTCTGTGCTTCTCACGGCTGTCTCCATCAAATCTCGATTGTGCATGGCACCCCTACTTAACAAACACGATATTCATCCGGAACGGCCGCGCACGCTGTGTCGCACCGCCATCTTCCTGTATTCAAACATATTCAAAAAAATTTAAATAGTCTTTTACAAAATCTTAAAATGTAATATTTTAATACGTAGCTAACGCAAAGATTGATAAACATACACTCAGTAGCCACTTTATGAGGTACACCTGTACACCCGCTTGTTAAGGTAAACATCTGATCAGCTGATCATGTGGCAGCAACTCAATGCGGAAAAGCATGCAGGCATGGTCAAGAGGTTCAGTTGTAGTTCAGACCAAGCATCAGAATGGGGAAGAATTGTGATCTAAGTGACTTTGACCTTGGAATGATTGATGGTGCCAGATGGGGTGGTCTGAGTATCTCAGAAACTGATGATCTCCTGAGATTTTCAGGCACAACAGTCTCTAGATGTTATAGATAATGGTACAAAAACAAAAAAAAAGTCCAGTGAGCAGCAGTTCTGTGGGCGAAAATGCCTTGTTTTATGAGAAAGGTCCAGGGAGAAACATGTCAAACCCTAAAGTGGATGACCACAAACATACACTCAGTAGTCATTTTATTATGTACAGGAGATACCTGATAAAGTAGCAACCTAGTGTATTTGAATATAGTTAAAAAATGGAAATTTAAATTGTCTGCTACTTCTCATGGATCTTTTCATGGATTCCTGTGCTTTGAAAGGAATATGAGTTCAGGTCCATCTTGGCACAGGATATTCATATGGGTTCCTTGTGTAAGTGCTTGGAAGTGCTCTAATGTCCGACCATCTGACTGCCTGATGTGTCCAATATTGGAGTGTATTTGGAACAGTGGCCAAACATTGGCAGCAGCTTTGCAACTTTGGAAATCCCAGTGTTGCCTACAAATGTTTGGAACCATGGCCAACGTTTCTAGTTTCCGGACAGCTGAGATGAAGAAGTCATGAACCAATTTTCAATTCCACTATCAAAAATTAAACTTGATTGGTTCTGGAATTGGGTCTCAGCACAAAGTAGTTAGAAACCAGACTGAAGTCCAAGTGGGGCACACACAGCAGAACCTGGTTGTAAAACTCAAGACATTAAAGTTTCCAGACTATTAATATTCCACAGCTGTTGGGAGGAATTTATCTGCCAATGAAGCAAAGAAAATATGAGTGAAGTTGTCCACTCCTAGATCAAGACCACAAGATGATCAGAAGATTAGGAAAGGTAAGAACAGTGGTTTGTGCACCTAGATATTGATGTCTTTATCACTTCAAACTGCTCACCTACTTTCTCAGTCTATTTCATTACTCCTTTCACGTTGTAAGTCAGTGCCACAGTAGCATAACGGTTAGCAGAATGCTTTACACCAGCAGTGACCCTGGCGTTATCTGTAGGGAGACTGTACGTTCTCCCTGTGACCATGTGGGTTTCCTCCCACATTGCAAGGATGTATGGGTTAAGATTAGTAAGCTGTGGACGTGTTACTTTGGCACCAGAGGTGTGGCCACACTTGTGAGCTGCCACCAGCACATCCTCAGACCATGTTGCTCAATTAAGACAATGAGGATTTTGCTTTCTGAATACTTTTGGGTGTATCGTATGGATTTTGGGCCGCTGATAATGAAAATCACCATGAAATTTCCCTATCACACACCATTTTTTAAAAATTGCCCGTATTTGTTATTTCAGTTCATAATTCGTCAATTAACATGTTGCCCTCAATGTAAGCTGAAAAGATTTCTATCTGGGCATGCTTAGGTAGGGTGGATGCTGCATGGCAGGACAGGTTTGAGAAAGGTTATAAAAGCACCAAGCACACACCGTCCTATGTACTGCTTTACATGTATATCAGTTTGCAATCACATTGTTGTACATGCTATACATGCATAGCATTGTCTGTGCTCATTATAATGACCGTTGAAGCAAATGGCACCATTTCATTGTATGTTTCAATGTACTGTACATGTGAGAAATGAAGTTAATCTTTATCTCTGTGTGTGCACTTCTTCACGTCTGTACAGCTTCCCTTTAACCTTGTTGCTTTACTATGCCTGGCCTGTCTCCCACTGTAACCATAATTTGATATTTTCCATCCATTAACTTACTTTATAACTCTCATTAAGTTTTATACTTCTCTCAAGGGAAGACAGCACAAAGCCCAGCAAGAGAAAGAGACTCAGAAATGGCTCTCCAACTATCTTGGAACTGACATTTAGAGTGCTGTGTTTCTCAAATCTGAATGCATTCCCATTAGAGATGTTCGGTGATCGGCATTCCCTGGGATCGATGCCGAGGACTGAGGTCTGAGGGTTGAATCGGAAGTCCAGAAGTCAAAGCCTTTTGGTCAGAGACGAGTCTGTGCAACCCTGCAGGTCTGCTGCTAAGGTCAAAGCCCAGTGTCCGCAGGCAACCGGAGGCTGGAGCTCGAGGCCTCACCTGGTGTTAAATGACAGTGCAGGTGCGTGAGTGCGGGATTTGTTTTTGCTGTTGCCGTTTGTTGCCGGTTGTATTCTGCGTTGTTCAGTCGATCATTGTGGGTATGCTATGTTGGCGTTGGAATGTGTGATGACACTTATGGGCTGCCCTCAGCATACCCTTGAATGTGTTGGTTTTTAATGCAAATGGCATATTTCACTGCATGTTTCGATGTATGTGTGATAAATACACTTAAATCTTGATTCTAGACATTGGGTAATAGACGCACTGCAGTCATCCATTGACAAATTCTGCAGACTGCATACAGTATTCACTCAGAAGAACTGAGTGAAAAATGATTATGTGCTCAGTGATAATCTTAAGTATTATTTTCTAATCTATTTTTTAATCTGCAATGTGGGACAAACTTAACCTTCCACCCACAGGACAAATGGAGGCTGATGTCTACTCTTCCCAGAAGATGTCACCCAAGAGGCTCTCAGCTGCCAGTGCATGGATCTGAGTGGGCTGTATCCATCTGCTAAAGCCAGGCGTTTCCCCACGGAGGGAATTGTTCAGTGACTGGTAAGTGGCCTTTTAACTTGTGTGGAAAATGCTGAGCAATGGGATTGTGCAAGGCAGACATTGCTACATATGGCTGGTTAATATGGAAGAGACGCTTTCTCCTCCTCCTCCTGCCAATATTCTCCTGCTTCTTCTGGTGCTGAACTCTTCTGAAGAGGTCCTGCCATTTCTAGCTTGATCCACCGGAGGAGAGTAGGGGATCAAAGCAGCTACACGTAAAACAGCACCTCCGAATAAATTAATGCTGATGGTGCATTTTCGGTACATTGATGGCCTGTACACTGATAGACACACACGCACACTCAGATGCACACACACATGCATGCACAAATGCAGACATCCCACCTCTCCCGGAAGTTCCGGGAGTCTCCCGCATATTAATAGTGGCCTCCTGATGCCCGCAAATTATATACATTGTCACGGAAATCAATTTTTTGAGAGAGCGAGCGAGCGAGAGAGAAAGCAAAAGAGAAAGCATGAGAGCGACCACGAGAGAGAGCGAGAGAGAGAGAGAGAATGAGAATGACCGAGCAAGAGAGAGAGGGTGTGAGAGCAAGCAAGTGAGAGCGCGCGAGTGAGAAAGCAAGCGAGAGAGAGAGAGAGAGAGACCGACCGACCGACCGACCACGAGAGAGAGAGAGAGAGAGGAGAGAGAGAGAGAGAGAGAGAGACCGACCGACCGACCGACCATGAGAGAGAGAGAGAGAGAGAGAGAGACCGACCAACCGACCGACCACGAGAGAGAGAGAGAGAGAGAGGAGAGAGAGAGAGAGAGACCGACCGACCGACCATGAGAGAGAGAGAGAGAGAGAGAGAGAGAGAGACCAACCGACCATGAGAGAGAGAGAGAGAGAGAGAGAGAGAGACCGACCGACCGACCGACCACGAGAGAGAGAGAGAGAGAGAGAGAGACAGAGAGACCGACCGACCGACCGACCATGAGAGAGAGAGAGAGAGACCGACCGACCGACCAACCACGAGAGAGAGAGAGAGAGAGAGAGACCGACCGACCGACCACGAGAGAGAGAGAGGAGAGAGAGAGAGAGAGAGAGAGAGAGAGAGAGAGAGAGAGAGAGAGCGAGCGAGAGCGTGCCATGGGAGAGAGTTCCAAAAAAGGAAAATATAAATCGTACGTCACCCCAGACTACACTAAAGTGTACCCCTGCCTAATAGGGGTCAAAAATAATGACAGTGTTGCTCGCTGCACTGTTTGCAACAGTGACTTTTCTATTGCCCATGGTGGGTTAAGACTGTAAAAGACATGTTGAGGTGAGTTTAACAGCTGTCATTCATACATTAGCATAGCTAATGTTATTTAAACTAGCTGGCTAGCTGCTAAGGAGCTACTCTATTGCAGACATCCCACCTCTCCCGGAAGTCTCCCACAAATTGATGGTGCTACCTCCCTGAAATAAGTTTTTGCAGGGTGGGATGTCTGCAAATACAACATATATACATACACATACGCATGCACACAAGCATGAATGCACAAGTTCGGCACACAATCTGAAACACACACAAACATGTGTGCAAGCTGACATGCACATGTGCACATACAGTCACACAGACACGCACACATGCATGCACACACACACAAACTTGCATGCATGGACACACACACACACACACTCACATGTGTCCAATACACATATACACACATGCATGTATACACGGATGCACACACAGATCCATATCTGTTCTGTTTAAATTAGAGTTTTATCATGGCATCACATGCACATGTATGAATACACACAATAAAATTGCTCTCACATACTATCTTCCTCTTTAATCCCTATGTTCCAAGCAGTGCAATACATAGTATAACAGAGATATGGCAAACGATAACAGGATCTCTATTTTAATCTTGTTGAATCCCTTCACAAATGTGATTTATTATATTTGACCTTGTTAATCACTTCTGTACTGAAACTGTACGTGACTTTTAAACCCCATGATTGCCCTCTCAACCTCTTCCAGCTGCTTTATTGCTTTAGGAATGTATCTGCCTTCGATCTCTTTAACAAGCCAGGTAGACTGTAGCAGGCACATCCATAAGCAGTTTTAACTCATTGTGCGCTGATTCTGCAGCCTGACCAGGGGACTGAGTTGCTCAGGGAGTGAGAGTTTTCAATCAGACAGCTTGCTCAATCAGATTTCTCACTGAGGAGTGGTTTTGGTCATTCTCAATGAAGTGCCTCTTGTTTTAGAGCAGCCAGTCGTTAGTGTGAATGGAAATGTGAAAAGGTCAATGAGGTTGGACTGTTGTCGGGTGAATGCATTTTAACAGCTGCCCAGGTATTTTGCACACAGCTAAGGCAAGATGTTCTGGTGATGTCAGACCAGCTGCCTGTTGACAGAGTTTAAGGGTCCTCATTG
This sequence comes from Mobula hypostoma, assembly GCF_963921235.1. NCBI lineage: Eukaryota > Metazoa > Chordata > Chondrichthyes > Myliobatiformes > Myliobatidae > Mobula > Mobula hypostoma. Next base: position 19,649,210 of record NC_086112.1, read on the forward strand.
ATGAACACCTTGGAGTGGTCTTGGAATAATTTGAGAATCATCTGTGCACAGCATAGACACCCAGGGTCTGTGAGGAACCAGCCAGAGCTACGTCACTGTGGAAGTTTGTACGTTCTCCCTTTGAACACATGTGCTCCCTCTAGTGCTGTGGTTTCTTCCCACATTCACAAGATGTACGGGTCAGTAGATTGTGGGCACGCTGTGCTGGTAACAGAAGAACAATAACACATGCGGGCAGCCCCCAGCACATCCTCAGACTGTGGCTTGATGACAAAATGACACGTTTCACTGTATGTTTTAATGTTTCGATGTACATGTGGTGAAACTAATCTTAAAAATAAAACAGTAGCCCAATCATTTTCACTGATAGGCAGCAAAACTGGTTTGGAGGCTGCCCTGGAAAACAAGATATGGTCATTTGCCTGATGCACTTGTGTATGTGCAAGTGAAATCGGGGCATCGTCTGGTATTCAGGTACCTGTATGTGGAGGAAAGACTGAGGGCAGGTGATCCACCAGGGCGAAGGTTCTCTTTGCCTATTCCTCCTCTGTAGGTTGGGGGATGTGAGGAACAACTAGCATTATTTCCAAGGCTATTGAAGTTCGTTATCCTGGACTACATCTGGTTCCCAGCAGACTCTCCGCCCACAGGAGTGGAGCAGTGACACACGGAAAGGCCACATGATACCCAACTCTGGGCCATCCCAGAGGAGGCAAGCAGGAGCTCAGAGCCTTGTCTTCTGCCAGACCTGGGGGGTGTTGTTGGCAGACTTCGAATCTCTCCATTCTTTCTCACCTAAGATCAATTAAGATGGCTGTAAAGAAATTTAAATGATTATTTAATTCTGAAAAATAAAAATCAAAATTAATTACCAGCACATTAAAACACTGAAGAGCAAATATGTGATATAAATTAACTTAGACACATGAGGTTCAGTAAATGCTGTAAATCTGGAGCAACACACACAAAGTGCTGAAGGAACTCAGCAGGCCAAGCAGCACCTATGGGAATGAGTAAACAGCCGTCGTTTCAGGCCAAGACTCAACAAAGGGTTTTGGCCTGAAACATTGACTGTTCATTATCCTCCATAGATGTTATCTGATCTGCTGAGTTCCTCCAGCATTTTGTGTGTATTGCTTAAATAAAATAACTTCACTTTTGCCTCCTAATCTCCAGGTTAGGAATTCCTATTTGAATTCTGGAATATCCATCATGTTCATGCAGTTCAGAGACAGAATGCAGTGCTGAACCTGTCCACTTTTATTACTAACTCATCCAGGACCTACAGTGGGACCTTGAACCCAGTGCTCACCTGGGAGCAACTGAATAAAACATAAAAGCAACGATGTAATACTGAGACATTGGTCCACTGCACTTGGAATATGGTGTGCAATTTTGGGGCCTTATCGAAGAAAGGATGTGCTGGCATTGGAGAGGGTCCAGAGGAGGTTCACGAGAATGAAAGTGTTAATGTATGAGGAGTGTTTGTTGGCTTTCAACCTGTACTTGCTGGAGTTTAGAAGCATGATGGGGGATCTCACTGAAATCTATCAAATATTGAAAGGCCTAGATAGAGTGAACATGGAGAGGATGTTTTATATAGTGGGGGAGTCTAGGACCAGAAGGCAAAGCTCAGAGTAGAGGGATGTCCATTTAGAACAGAGATGAGGAAGGATTTCTTTCGCCAGAGGAATTCATTGCCACAGATGGCCATAGAGGGCAAGTCATTAGGTGTATTTAAAGCAGAGACTGATAGGTTCTTGATTAGTAAGGGCATCAAAGGTTATGGGAAGAAGGCAGGAAAAGTGGGGTTGAGAGGGATAATAAATCAGCCATGGCGGAATGGCAGAGCAGACTTGATGGTTCAAATGCTTCTTGGTCTGTGTTTAATGGTTATGTTCATATGGTCTAATACATCTGGTTAGGACAATCAACCAGCATGATACGACGACATGGAATTAGAAACAGAGATACAACGGAGCTGATCTTCAGAGTGCTTCTGTTACTAATTTCCAGCCACATCTGGCCTTATTTCAAACCAGTTGCTTTCTTTTCTCCGTTTCTCAGCCAGGTTTGCCTTTGCTTCCAGGTTCACTGGTAAGAAACAGCATCAAAGGCTTCTCTCTCACTTTCTTTCAAGAGAGCGGTAATTTTGCAACAGTGCTTTTTTCTCATATTTTTTAGTTACATTAGGTGTGCATTCCTCCACATTTGCAGGTTAGTTGGCCTTGAAATTGGATGATGTGGCGCAGTGTTTTTCTGCACCAGGTGATTTAATTTCCAAAAAAAAATCAATCACGGAAGGAAGTCACAGACTTACTATGAGTGCCACAGAGCCTCTGATTTCTGTCCAGTTCTTTGCACCTGAGTTTACCTCACAGCCAATGAAGTACATAGTCACAATGTCTCCCTCAGGCATTTATTCACAGGTCCCTACCACCACCACCCTCTCACACACAGTTGTCACTACAACAGCAAGTTCCGTTAGACCATAAGGTGTTAAGATATAAGACCAGAATTAGGCCATTTGGCCCATCAAGTATGTTCCACCATTCAATCATGGCTGATCCTTTTTCTCCCCTCAGTCCCACTCCCCGGCCTTCTCCCTGTAATCTTTGATGCCGTGTCCAATGAAGAACCTATCAAACTGTGCCTTAAATACACCCAAAGACCTGGCCTCCACTGCTGCCTGTGGTATCAAATTCCACAAATTCACCATCCTCCGACGTATGAAATTTCTTCGCATCTCTGTTTTAAATGGATACCCCCTATCCTGAGGCTGGGTTCTCTTGTCCTAGACTCTCCCACCATGAGAAACATTCTTTTCACATCTACTCTGTCTAGCCCTTTCAACATTCGAAAGATTTCAATGTGATCCCCCCTCAGCTTTCAAAATTCCAGTGAGTACAGGCCCAGAGCCATCAAATGTTCCTCCTATAATAATCCTTTCATTCTTGGAACCTCCTCTGAACCATCTCACATGCCAGCCCAGCTTTTCTGAGATGAGGATCCCTAAACTGTTCACAATACTCAAGGTGAGGCTTCACCAGTGTCTTATAAAACTTCAGCATCACATCTTTGCTCTTATATTCTAGTCCTTTTGAAATGAATGCTAATTTGCCTTCCTCACTACCAACTCAACATGCAAATTACCCTTCAGGGTGTTCTGCACAAGGACTCCCAAATCTTCTTGCATCTCAGATTTTTGGATTTTCTCCCTATTTAGAAAGTAGTCTGCACATTTATTTCTTCTACCAAAGTGCATGACCATGCATTTTCCAACATTGTATTTCATTTGCCACTCTCTTGCCCATTTTCCTAATCTGTCTAAGTCCTTCTGCAGCCTTCCTGTTTCCTCAACACTACCCGCCCCTCAACCAATCTTCGTATCATCTGCAAACCTGGGAACAATGTAATCTATTCCATCATCTAAATCATTGATAAACAGTATAAAAAGAAGGGGGTCCCAACACTGACCACTGAAGAATACTACTAGTCACTGGCAGTCAACCAGAAAAGGATCCTTTTATTCCCACTCACTGCCTCCTACCTGTCAGCCAATGCTGTAACCATGCTAATAACTTTCTTGTAATACCACAACCTCTTAATTTTGTAAACAGGCTCATGTGTGGCAGCTTGTCAAATGCCTTCTGAAAATCCAAATATACAGCATCCACTACATCCCCTTTATCTATCCTACTTGTAATCTCCTCATAGAATTCCAACAGGTTCATCAGGCAAGATTTTCCCTTAAGGAAACCATGCTGACTTTGTCCTATCTTGATCTGTGTCACCAAGTACTCCATCACCTCATCCTTAACAATTGACTCCAACATCTTCCCATCCACTGAGGTAATGCTAATTGATCTATAATTCCTTTCTGCTGCCTACCTCCTTTTTTAAAGTGTGGAGTAACATTTGCAGATTTCCAGTCCTCTGGGACTACAATCTCTACCTCTTTCAGAACCCTAAGGTACAGTTCATCTGGCCCGGGTGACTTATGTACCCTTAGATCTTTCAGCTTTTTGAGCACCTTCTCCCTTGTAATAGTAACTGTACTCACATCTCTTCCCTCACACAATTCAACATCAGGCATACTGCTAGTGAAGATTGATGCAAAATATTCATTTAGTTCATCTGCCATCTCCTTGTCCCCCATTATTATTTGTCTGGCCTTATTTTCTAGCGGTCCTATATCCACTCTCATCTCTCTTTTATTTTGATATACTGTAATTTTTGCGATTTTTAAAAGCTTTCTGTAATTTTTAAAAGCTTTTAAATTCTCTATCTTGCTAATTTTTGCTTTGTTGTATGCTCCCTCTTTTGCTTTTGCATTAGCTCTGAACTCCCTTGTCAGCCACAGTTGTACTATTTGGCCATTTGAATATTTCTTTGTTTGGAATACATCTATCCTGCACCTTCCTTATCCAGCCATTCCTGCTCTGCTGTCAGCATCTCCTTCCGATTTATTTTGGCCCACTAATCTCTCATACCACTGTAATTTCCTTCACTCCACTGAAGTACTGTTATATCAGACTTTACTTCCTTCACATCAAATTTCAAATTGAACTCAATCATATTGTGGTCACTGCCTCCTAAGAGTTCCTTTACCTTAAGCTCCCTGATTGCCTTTAGTTTATTACATAACCCCCAATCTAGTGTACCTGATCCCCTAGTAGACTCAGTGACAAACTGCTCTAAAAGGACATCTCGTAGGCATTCAACAAATTCACTCTCTTGAGATCCATTACCAACCTGATTTTCCCAATCAACCTGCATGTTAAAATCTCCCATAACTATCATATGCCTTTGACACCCTTTTCTATTTCCTGTTGTAAACTGTAGTCAATATCCCAGCTACTATTTGGAGGCCTGAATATAACAGCCATCAGGGTCCTTTTAACCTTCCAGTTTCTTAACTCAACCCACAAGGATTCAACACCTTCTGGTCTTATGTCACATCTTTCTTATGATTTGATGCCATTCTTTACCAGCAGCGTCTCAGCACCCCATCTGCCTACCTTCCTATCCTTCTGATGCAATGTCTAATCTTGGACATTCAGCTTTGAACTGCAACCATCCTTCAGCCACGATTCAGTGGTGGCCACAACGTCATACCCGACAATTTGTAAAAGTGCAACAAGATCATCTACCTTATTTCTTTTACTCCTTGCTTTGAGATAGAACACTTTCAGTTCTGTATTTGCTACCCTTTTTAATTCTGTATCCCTAATGCACTGATACTCACCTTGCTGGCTGCAATTTTGTCCTGTCATCTGTCTGCCCTTCCTGATAGTCTGACTGCACACTATCTTTGATTTTTTTCCATCCATCGTAATCTGAGTCCCTTCCCTTCGATTCCCATCTGCCTGATATTAAAGGCATCCTGATGGACCTCTCATCCAACATCTTCCTCCTTCACATGAATCTCCCCTTTCAACAATCCCCACCAACCCGCCACCCTACAGGTCCTCAGACTAATTCTCAGTCAATGTCCCACAGCCGACTGTGGACCTCTCAGCAATGGTAGTGGCTAAACCAAGACTGATGCCCTGATGTTTGTATCCCTTTGAGCAGCCCCGTGACTCAATCTCAATACTTTCTTACTGCCCGTTTTGCCTTTTTGTTGGCACTTAGGACAGCAAAGTCCTCCATCTCTGGGTGGTGCATTGTGTCAGTATCTTCCTCTCAGGTTTCAGTACTGTCACCTATGCAAGTCCCAGGTGGAGACTCAGGAACACCGTTGCACCCAGATAGAGAAAGATTCTTCATTGCTGTTTCTGTAACAATTTTGCTTTATTATTCTGTGCTGTTAGCCCTGAGCTGAACCCCTAAACCTGGAGGACCAGTGGACCACTCAGTCTGGCCTCGACCCTTTGACCTTTTTGGCATGGGTGACCCTACCAAGCATGAAGCCCTGACTCCAGCCAACATAGCTCTCCGGGCCATCGAGGCATGCAAGGCTCCAAACAATGATCCTCTTGCAGGACTCAATCTCAGACCTAGCATTTATTTGCTTCTGCTGTATCTTCAGAATTATAGCTCTCCTTCTATAGTGCACAATGTCTTGGATCTGTGTGATTCAGTGTGTTCAATGGCTCTTTCCCGGTATACTAGTGGATTTCTCAGCTATTTTCATAAAACCTGTTTTATGCCACCAGGGGGCACACAGACACAATGAAATGAGTCTTCCTACTTTTCCCCGACATCATGGGGAAGAAAATCTGATTTTATTAACACGGCTACATAGACTTGTGTTTCTCCAAGGCACCAGCAAACAATCTTCCAACCACTTCAAATATTTTGTCTCTTTCAATATCAGAAAGATAGTAGATTCAATGACATTAGTTTGAAGTAATTCTTTAATCATTCATAAGATATTTTATCAGATTTATTTACATTATTAAATAGTAATGTGTAATACATTGTAGTTTTAAATCTTTTGATCATGTATGGTCATAAAAAAATTCAAGCAATCATCTGCCGTTGAATAAAAAAAACAAAGAGATTCTGTTTTGATTCATTATACTGAAAGTAATCAATTCAAATTTGTTGAACCACTGCCCTCCAATGGTGTCTGGTAAAAATGAGTGGCCAAGTTCGATACGGTAATCAACTACAAATCAGTCGTCAGTGTATTAAACTAATCTCATGTGATCACTGTCCCTGCAACAATTACATTGGATAGCCCCCGTACATTATTCCTGCTTAATTATAAAAATATATTCTAGTATTACTCCTGGTAGCACTTAATGTGTTCTCACAAATTCTGGGATAGAGTTTTAACTGAGTAAAAAATTCTTACACCTTTATGAAGCTTTCAAGCATGGGCAATGATCGAACTGCTCATTTACAGAATGGGCTTGGAATCAGCTTTGCTAATAAACACCTTTGCCTGTGGCATCAGTATTCACAGAGCTGCTGCCAACAAGGACTCCAATGTGATATATTGAAAATTAGTGGTTACTAGTCATAGGGCCTGCATGAAGTAACTGGATTGACTAGTTTTGCCTGGCAGTGAGTCAAGCATATTCAAAGACAGTCAATTCATCACTGGTTGGCCTCATTTCTGTGGTTAGTGCCACACTTTACAGCACCGGCAATCGGATTTCAGTTCCCGCCTTTGTCTGTAAGGAGTTTGAACGTTGCCCTTGTGACTGTGAGGGTTTCCTCTTGATGCTCAGGTTTCCTCCCACATTCCAACGATGTATGGGTCAGGGTTGTTTATTTATTTATTTTTATTTGGAGATACAGCACTAGAATAGGCCCTTCCGGCCCTTTGAGTTGTGCCACCCAGCAGCCCCTGACAACCCCTGATTTTAACCCTAATGTAATCACAGGACAATTTACAATGACCAATTAACCTATTAACCGGTATGTCTTTTGGACTGTGGGACTAAACCAGAGAACCCAGAGAAAACCTATGCATTCCACATGGAGGACATACAGTTTCCTTACAGAGGACCATAGAGCATAAGTCCATAAGATCTAGGAGCAGAATTAGGCCATTTGGCCCATCGAGCCTGCTCTGCCATTTTATCATAGCTGAGCCAATTTCCCTCTCAACCTCAATCTCCTGCCTTCTCTCCATATCCCTTCATGTCCTGACTAATGAAGAATCTATCAACCTCTGCCTTAAATATACCCAATTACTTGGCCTCCACAGCCGCCCATGGCATCAGATTCTCAGATTCACAGCCTCAAAGGGACACCACTCTATTCTGAGGCTGTATCGTCTGGTCTAGGCTCCCCCACCATGGGAAACCATTCTCCCCACATCCACTCTATTGAGGCCTTTCAACATTTGATGAGTTTTATTGAGGTCACCCCTGACTCTTTCGAATCCCAGAGCGATCAAACGCTGGGATTGAACTCTGAACCCTGACTCTCTAAGCTGTATTAGTGATATGCGCTAACTGTTATGCTACCATGGAGTTGTGGGCATGCTATGTTGGTGCCAGAAGTGTGTGGTGACATTTAGAGGCTACCCCCTGCATATATTTGGGCTCAGATGGTCGTAGACACAAATTACATATTTCACTTTGAGTTTCGATGTGACAAATACTGGCAATCTTTGAGAAATGACCATTATTTAAGGAGGAGAGTGCTTGGGCATTATTACCTCAGGAGCAGGGCGTAAATTGTTGTGGCTGCTGTTTTGTGGGATACTCTGTTGAAACTTTGGGTGTGGAGCCATTTATTTTTCCTAATCTCTTTTTGCAGGACTACAGTGCTTTCCCATCTACTCACCATGGCAGGTGGGGTAGTGAGAAGTGTGGGGGGGGGGGGAAGGTGGTGGTGGGTTAATGGTCGGTGAAAGATTGGACAAGTTCCTGGAGTCCCTCTATCTCTGATGCGTACCTTGGCATCGAGATTGATGGAAGTGACAGGCAGCAGCTGAGAACGGATTAGCAGTTGACATGGAATAGCTGAAATGAAAAATGTGAAAATATTCCCCGGAGCCCGATCTGACAAAGTTGGACAAAAGAGCGCGTTCAGGATACCCAACAGTGAAAACAATGAGCTGGGCGTGAGTAATATTTCTACTCTCTCTGCAGACCCCAAATGCAGTCTTCAGTGAGGATCGTAATTCAAAAGGCTGCACTCTATCTCAAAGCAACCTATCATTTTGTTCTGTTCAGGATTTAAATGAGTGAATACTGCAATGTTCAAATGAACAGACTCACTAAATTATGATGCAAAATTAGGCTGAGGTTATTTGCAGGCAAAGTTTGTCACGCATTTCGGAAAACGTAGGGAGGGCGGGGCTGCGACACGGTGGCGTAATGCTATTACAGGGATAACAGGCCAGCTTCAATTCCACCACTATCTGAAAGGAGTTTTTGCACGTGACAGTGTGGGTTTCCTCTGGGTGTGCCAGTTTCCTTGCCTGTTCCAGCAACGTACTGTTAAGTAAGTTAATTGGTTACGTGGGTGGTAATTGGATGCAGTGGAAGGGCCTGTTACAGAGCTGTATCTCTAAATACTGTAAAAAATAATCATATTAGTGTGGGTGGAAATTTAGATTTCCTCAATTTACTTTTAACCTCTTTGTTTTGATGCAGAAAATCTGTGCAAATTATAAACTGGTGCTGCTAAAGATTCTTTGAGTTTAGAGTAATGTCTCCTTTGCCAGAGACAGCAAGTTCTGGTGTACTTGGAAGGCAGCTTCTCTTACTTTCAATCATTTTATAAAAAATCCCGGTGACAACCTTCCGTGGCATTTTTAAGAGCTGTGTTCCACAGAGTGTGTGCTCTGCCTGACTGCATAGCTGGGAGCTGTAACCTGCTACCCGGTAGAGCATCTTCATTCTGGATGGTTAATAGCTGTGGGAAGCTCTACGAACGCAAGTCCCAGCTTCCTGAAAGTGGGGCAGGACACGAGAGGGGAAGGCCTTTCAAAGAAAAGGCAACTGTTTGACGATTTTGAGTGAATTTTTAACGCTCCTTCATTACGCCACAAGCCTCATTTTAACATGTGGTGACAGAAAAGATTTCCAGAAATTAATTGTGTGATTGGCCCGATATTTCTTTGCTTTAAATTGCACTATCAGCTACTGCAGAGGGATAGAGGTTGATTTTAATTCAGGTGGAGTCTGGAAGATGTGATTGAGTATAAAACTATGAGACTATAAGTCAAAGGACCAGAATTATACCATTTGTCCCATTGAGTCTGCTCTGCTATTCCATCATGGCTGATTTATTATCCCTCTCAACCCCATTCCCCTGCCTTCTCCCCATAACCTTTGACACTCTTACTAATTAAGAACCTGTCAGCTTCTGCTTTAAATATACCCAATTACTTGGCCCTCACAGCCATCTGTGGAAATGAATTCCACAGATTCACCACTCTCTGACTAAAGGAATTCCTGCTCACCTTTGTTCTAAAGGGTCGTCCTTGTATTTTGAGACTATTCCCTCTGGTCTGAGACTCCCCCACTATAGGAAACATCCTCTCCAGGTCCACTCTATCTAGGCTTTTCAATATTAGATTAGACTAGATTATGAGGACACACAGTCCTCTTTTATTGTCATTTAGTAATGCATGCATTAAGAAATGATACAATGTTCCTCCAGAAAGATATCACAGAAACACAAGACAAACTGACAAAAAAACCACATAGTTATAACATATAGTTACAACAGTGCAAAGCAATACCGTAATTTGATGAAGAACAGACCATGGGCACGGTAAAAAAAAGTCCCAAAGTCTCTCGAAAGTTCCATCATCTCACGCAGACCATAGAAGGAAGAAAAGAAAACTCTTCCTGCCATGAGCTTCCAGCGCCGCAAACTTGCCAATGCAGCATCCTGGAAGCACCCGACCACAGCCGACTCTTGAGTCTGTCCGAAAACTTCGAGCCTCTGACTAACCCTCCGACACCAAGCACCGAGTACCATCTCTGCCAAGCGCTTCGACCCTGGCCCCAGCAACAGGCAATAGGCAAAGTCGAGGATTTGGAGCCTTCCCCTCTGGAGATTCTCGATCGCACAGTAGCAGCGGCAGCGAAGCAGGCATTTCAGAAGTTTCTCCAGGTATTCCTCAGTGCTTCTCACGTCTGTCTCCATCAAATCAGGATTGTGCACGGCCCCTAGTTAACACATACGATATCATTTCGGAGCGGCTGCATGTGCTGCGTTGTGCCGCCATCTTCTCCTCCTCCAATAGGTTTCAATAAGATCCTCCCTCATTCTTTGAAACTCCAGCGAGTACAAGCCCAGAGCTATCAAATGCTCCTCATGTGTTAACCTTAGTGTGGGGGTGAGGGGGCTGCACTTATAATCCAAGGCATTTCCACCATTTTAATCCATAGCATCTGCCTCTGGCTAGGGTACCTATCTAAATCAGCTAGGGAGTTCATTAAACTGGTATGTAGGGGACCCATTATGAACAGAGCATCCGGACTCCATTATAAATGGGATTGCCAGGTGACGCAGGTCATCAATAGTCAGGAGAGGAGAAGGCGGCCAGGATATAACTTTCCCTTCTGGAGTCAGGAGAGCTAAGGTGCTGCCCCATGGCTCAGAAAGGAATTGTGATAACGTCTGCTCTAATGTCCTGCCCCACCTCCCTCCTACTCCAAGAGACCTTTCACTAAAATTCACTCCCCGCTCACTTACCTGCTAAATGATTGTCAGCAGCTTCTTGGCCTTCTCAAAGCAGGAAGTCGGGTTTGCATGAAGTCTGGTGGTTAATGTCACTGACGGTCTCCTGCTGCGGCTGGTGGGTGGTGATTAACTCACTGATCAGAGCAGTTAACTAAGAAACCTGCTCCAAGTTAAAATTTCCAACTCCTAGCTTTCATACCCCCTTGATATTTCTTCTTAATAATTTTCCCAGCTGTCCAGTTGTGATTTTGACATCTGAGCTATTTGCAAGTATGAGATATATTTTACTCAAGTGCCACAGTTGTGATGGATGCAAGACTTATTCATCTCCAGAAACGCAAAAACTTCTGAATGTTTCATCTGCTGTTTCCTGTACGTTGAGGTGAAGGTAACGTCAACATATTCATAATGAAGAAAATAATCTGAATCAAGTAATGCTGGCAGTGTTCTGCAGCTTTGAAACTTCCAAATTATAATATTATTTTGCATGCTTTCAGATATACCTATTAAGCATATCAAAAGTCATGTTTTTACTGCCTCTTTAGATCTGTATTTAGAGTCATAACTGTCAAAATTATTGTGTCAACTGCATTAATAGTACTTCACATTGGACATATGCCCATGGTGTGTGGAACACAAGAATTCATGGTCTTCTGTGTGCTATTCTGGTTTTACAGATTATGTTTTTTTTCAAATTTATTTTTAACAAAGGGACGACATTAATTGATGTGTAGGCAAGATGGTAAAACTGTTAAAATACTTTGCTGAAGCAATTCAATGAGACATTTTAAGAGGTTTTTGCAATCCAAAAATTCAGTTCTATATTAGCAAGCTGTTATTTGTCTTTGAATTCAAATGAACAGTGGTGCAGTCAGCCATTTTATTGAGTAACAAAAGCCTAATGAAGCAGTAGGGAGATCAGCGCGTTTATCATTCTGAAAAGTGAAAAAATATATAATATCGAACATCCTGGTAGCCAAAAGTTCCAGTGTGAGGAATTTTTAAAAGGTATTTTCTTAGTGAAGCCGTCCTTCTTTGCAATCTACTAGAGTTCAAAGTTCAAAGTAAATTTATTATCAAATAGGTATATGTCACCATATGCTACCCTGAGATTCTTTCTCTTGCGAGCATTTGCAGTAGATACAAAGAAACCCAACAGAGTCAATGAAAAACAAAAGTGGACAAACAACCAATGTGCAAACGGAGACAAATGGTGTAAATACAAAAAAAAGCCCAAATAATAATAAATGAGTAAACAAATATTGAGAACATGACTCTCTGGAAGCGAGTCCATAGATTGTGAAACTTGTTCAGTTTCGAGGTGAATTAAGTTATCCATGCTGGTCCACGAGCCTGATGGTTGAAGAGTAATAACTGTTCCTGGTTTAAGGCCATAGGAAAAATGAATTTTACCTACCAGCTTAGCTATCTCTGCAGTGGAACATGGCATTCCTGTCCCCTCTCTTAGCAAACCCATTGTATGAGCTGAGAAACAGTTATTGCATCAAATTTTATTACTGTTTCTTGCTGATATTATTGAATAAAACTTATTGAACCAGAAAATCAATCACATCGTGCAGATTTTATGCATTACATGATTGAATGGAAGTGTAAAATTGATTGTAAAGTGTGATTGGGATTCCCAAGAGCCCATGCTGTATGATATGAAATGGGATCTCCAGCTTCATGATGCTGTGTAAGATGCTCTCACAAACAGAAACTGCTGCGCAAGTGGTGAGGATTTCTGTCAACCTGCAAATCATATTTAATATTGTTGTTATAATAATAAACTGCACACATTTGCTGAAGAAATAGAAGATACGAGTAACACCCCAGAAAGCAGCTATAAATTAGGAATTGGAAGAGAGCAGGAAAAACTATATAATCATTGGGAAAATGATACTGAGCAATTGCAGGCTAACAAATCCTTGGCTGCTGACAAGCTTGTTGAAAACCACTGTTTTATTTAAATAATACTTTTTATAAGATTTGTGCTTTTTAATAAACTCATGTATTTTTCACACCCACTGGCAGAGAGTGGTATAGCAGCTAAACTAACAGTCTATCATCTTTCTCATTTTTCATTGGCTTAGTATTACCACATTCCCCATGTGATGTACTGTGGTGCTAGAAAGCTTGCGAACCCTGTAGAATTTTCTCTGTTTCTGCATAAATATGACCTAAAATGTGATCAGATTTTCATGTAAGTCCTAAAACTACATAAGACCATAAGACATAGGAGCAGAATTAGGCCATTCAGCCCATTGAGTCTGCTTGCCGTTCCATCATGGCTGATCCCAGATCCCATTCAACTTGATACATCTGGTTTCTTGCCATATCCTTTGATACCCTGACCGATCAGGAAACTATCAACTTCCGCCTTAAATATACCCTCAGACTTGGCCTCCACCGCAGTCTGCGGCAGAGCATTGCACAGGTTCACCGCTCTCTGGCTAAAAAAAAATCCACTTTTACCTATGTTCTAAAAGGTTGTACCCTCTAGCTTTGGATACCTCCACCATAGAAACATCCTCTCCACCCTATCTAGTCCTTTCAACATTCAGTTGGTTTCAATGAGATTCCCTGGCATTCTTCTAAATTCCAGTGAGCACAGGCCCAAAGCTGCCAAATGCACCTCATATGTTAACCCCTTTGTTCCCAGAATCATCCGCATTAACCTCCTCCGGACTCTCTCGAATGATAACATATCCTTTCTGAAGGGGTGTATGGGGTGTTAGGGAGGAGTAGCATCTCTGGTGGGGCAACATGTCACGTCCTTTTCAAGGGGGTTAGTCCACCTTTGGTCTCCACCTGGCACTCAGCTCTCACCTGTGACTCCCCGTAGCTGTTAGCATGTGACAGCGGCCACACCCCGGGCAACAGCTTCGACAAGCCGGCTAAACGAGGTGAGGGTAGCCGACGGGTCTCAAACCCTCGGTGAGATAGGGAGTTGTCTATCCTAGCATGTGAAGACAGACTCCGGTGGATTGAGCGGACAAGACCAATGGAAGGTCCAATGGTCAAGAAGGCGGTCTCTGCAAGCGTTGTGGAACGTGTAGAGCAGGACAAGACACAGAAGACGTCCTGGTCATCCACTGTGCCTAGTCCCATCTCCAGCCGTCTCAACTCTTGTCTTGCCACTGTATCCAGATGGGAATTGGGAAGAGAGAGAGAGGCTGACGCTGTGCAACTCTCCCTCACTTAAATCCAAATCAGGCGCTAGTCTCGACATCATCATAAGCTGGCTGGTGACGTAGTGGCATCAGCATTGGACTTCAGGGCGAGAGGTCCCGAGCTCGAATCCGGCTGGCTCCCGTGTATGCTCTCCATCCACGCTGGGTTGAGCATCGAGCTAGCAACTCGACCTCGTAAAAATTACCAATGATCTTCATTGATATCGATGGACGAACCTTATCCTTTCTGAAATAAGGGGCCCAAAATTGTTGATGATACTCCATGTGCGGCCTGACTATAAAGCCTCAGCATTATCTCCTTGCTTTTATATACTATTCCCCTTGAAATATATGGCAACATTGCATTTACCTTCTTTACCACAGACTCATCCTGTAAATTAGCATTCTGGGAATCTTGCATGAGGACTGCTAAGTCACTCTGCACCCCTGATGTTTGAACCTTCTCCCCATTTAGATAATAGTTCACATGTTGTTCCTTGTACCAAAATGCATTAGCATGTATTTCCCAACACTGTCTTCCATCTGACACTTTTTTTGCCCATTCTTCCAATTTATCTAAGTTCTGCTGCAAACACATTGCTTCCCCAGCACAAACTACCTCTCCACCTACCTTCATATCATCCACAAGCTTTGCCACAAAGCCATCAATTCCACTATCTAAATAACTGACAAACAATGTGAAAAGTAGCAGGCCCAATACTGACCCCTGAGGAACACCACTACTCACTGGCAGACAACCAGAAAAGGCCCCCTTTATTCCCACTTGCTGCCACCTGCCTGTTAGCCATTTCTTTATCCATGCCAGTACCTTTCCTGTAACGCCACAGGATTTTATCTTGTTAAGCAGCCTCATGTGTGGCACCTTAACAAATTCCTTCAGAACATCGAAATAAATGACATCCACTGCCTCTCCTTTGTCCAACCTCCTTGTTACTTCTTCAAAGAACTCTAACAGATTTTTCAGGCAAGATTTCCCAATATAGAAACCATGCTGACTTTGACTTATTTTACCATTAGTTTCCAAGTACCCCAAAACCTCATCCTTAATCATGAACTGCAACACTTTCCCAACCACTTAGGTTAGGCTAACTGGCCTATAATTTCCTTTCTTTTGCCTTCCTCCCTTCTTAAAGAGTGGAGTGACATTGGCAATTTTCCAGTTCTCCGAGACCGTGACAGAATCGAGTGATTCTTGAAAGATCATGACCAATACATCCATTATCTCTTCAGCAACCTCTCTCAGGACTCTGATGCAGTCCATCTGGTCCAGGTAACTATTTTACCAATGAGAGAGAACACAATTAAATAAATAACATAAAAAAAATTACACCTGTTTATTTATTTATTTATTGAGAAAAATGATCCAATATTACATGTATGTGCTGGAAAAGGTATGAGAGCCTTTGCTTTCAGTAACTAGTGTGACCCTCTTGTACAGCAATAACTCCAGCCAAACATTTCCAGTAACTGTTGATCAATCCTGCACATTGGAAGAATTTTAGGCCATTCCTCCTTACAAAACTGCTTCATCTCTGGGATGTTGGTGAGCTTCCTTGCATGAACTGCTTGCTTCAGGTCCTTCCATGACATTTCTATAGGATTAAGGGCAGGACTTTGACTTGGTTGTTCCAAAATGCAAATTTTCTTCTTCTTAAAGCATTCTGGTGTTAATTTACTCTTGTCTTTTGAATCATTGTCTTGTTGCATTATCCAACTTCTAATAAGCTTCAGGCGATGGACTGATATTCTCCTGTAAAATGTCTTGATGTAATTTTGAATTCATTGCTCCCTCAATGGTTGCAAGCTGTCCAGGCCCTGAGGCAGCAAAGCAGCCCCAAGCCATGC
The DNA here is from genome assembly GCF_963921235.1 of Mobula hypostoma. Taxonomy (NCBI): domain Eukaryota; kingdom Metazoa; phylum Chordata; class Chondrichthyes; order Myliobatiformes; family Myliobatidae; genus Mobula; species Mobula hypostoma. Next base: position 19,665,358 of record NC_086112.1, read on the forward strand.
TGCTCCTTCCACCATGCCTCACAGTTTGGTGTTGGTGTGCAGTGCCCATCTTCCTCTAAACTTAGCAGTGAGCATTTCTGCCAAAAAGTTCAACATCTGTCTCTTCTGACCACAGAACTTTGTTCCAGATGCGTAGCAGAACACCCAGGTGATCTTTTGCAATCTTGAGACGTGCAGCAATGCTTTTCTTTGTAGAGCAGTAGTTTCCTTTGTGGGTCCTTCAATGAATACCATTCTTGTTCGGGTAGATGGAGCTCGTCAGCCTGGGCAGGCAGTCCATCTAAGAAAGGGAAAACTCTGATTTCAAACCTTTGCTGCCTTGCGGCCATACCCACTCACGGGAAAGGCTTCGGGTGTAAACCCTAGGACAAATCCGGAGCTGGAGTCCCTAAGGCAGTTCGTTGTTGCCTTCAACCTCGTTCTGGCAACTCCTGCAACGACACTGGTGCCAAGCTGTATCGGTCCTAATGCCCTTCTCTTGGACGGCATCGGTGGCGTGGGGAGGGGAGACTTGCTGCATGGGCGACTGCCGGTCTTCCATACAACCTTGCCCAGGCCTGAGCCCTGGAGAGACTGAAGCAAGACTTTCCAGGCACAGATCCATGGTCTCGCAAGACTAACGGATGCCATCCAATTCTTGTTCAGTGTTTTTCTTATTGTGGACACAGGAACAGAGACTTCAGCAAGTTCCAGAGATTTCTGCAGGTCTTTTGCTGTTACCCTTGGGTTCCTTATCTTCTCCTTCAGCATTGTACATTGTGCTCTTGGTGTGATCTTTGCCAGATGCCCACTTCTAAGGAGAGTAGCAACAGTACTGAGTTTCCTCCATTTTTTAGAAAATTTCCCTTATTGTGGACTGATGAACACTCAGGTTTTTAGAAACCTTTTGTAGCCTTTTCCAGCTTCATGCATCTCTACAATTCTTCTTCTAAGGTACTCTGAAAGTTGCTTTGATCAAAACATGGTGCACATAAACAGATCTTGCTTGAGAAGAGCAGGCTCTGTCAGTAACCTGACTTTATGTGTCTTTTTTATAGGGCAGGGCACCTCTACAACCTACACCTCAATCTCATCTCACCTGACTCCAAATAGCTTTTGTAGAATGCATTCCCCCAGAGGTTCACATACCTTTTCCAACAATACATGTACAGTATGTAATATTGGATCATTTTTCTCAACAAATAAATTAACAAGTATAATGTTTTTTGTGTTACTTATTTAATTGGGTTCTCTTTATCTAGTTTTAGGACTTACTTGAAAATCTGGTCACATTTTACCTCATATTTATGCAGAAACAGAGAAATTTCTACAGGGTTCACAAACCTATTAGCACCGCTGTAATTGTTTTAATTACGCAGCTTATGAATTAATTCATCACTATCTAAGGATTTTCTTTCATCTTATCTATAAAAGTGATAGATTCTTCAGAAGCAACACACATAAAAGTTGCTGGTGAATGCAGCAGGCCAGGCAGCACCTCTAGGAAGAGGTACAGTTGACGTTCCGGGCCGAGATCCTTCGTCAGGACTACAGGGTTTCGGCCTGGAACGTCGACTGTACCTCTTCCTAGAGATGCTGCCTGGCCTGCTGCGTTCACCAGCAACTTTGATGTGTGTTGCTTGAAATTCCAGCATCTGCAGATTTCCTTGTGTTTGAGATTTTTCAGAAGTGCTATCTTTTATTCCTTTGTCTTACACCCCTTAGCATTAATACCCCTCTTAGCGTCGTTTCTCAGCTCTTTATTTAGAACATAGAAACATAGAAACATAGAAAATAGGTGCAGGAGTAGGCCATTCGGCCCTTCGAGCCTGCACCGCCATTTATTATGATCATGGCTGATCATCCAACTCAGAACCCAGCCTTCCCTCCATACCCCCTGACCCCTGTAGCCACAAGGGCCATATCTAACTTCCTTTTAAACATAGCTAATGAACTGGCCTCAACAGTTTGCTGTGGCAGAGAATTCCACAGATTCACCACTCTCTGTGTGAAGAAGTTTTTCCTAACCTCGGTCCTAAAAGGCTTCCCCTCTATCCTCAAACTGTGACCCCTCGTTCTAGACCTCCCCAACATTGGGAACAATCTTCCCGCATCTAGCCTGTCCAATCCCTTTAGGATCTTATACGTTTCAATCAGATCCCCCCTCAATCTTCTAAATTCCAACGAGTACAAGCCCAGTTCATCCAGTCTTTCTTCATATGAAAGACCTGCCATCCCAGGAATCAATCTGGTGAACCTTCTTTGTACTCCCTCTATGGCAAAGATGTCTTTCCTCAGATTAGGGGACCAAAACTGCACACAATACTCCAGGTGTGGTCTCACCAAGGCCTTGTACAACTGCAGTAGTACCTCCCTGCTCCTGTACTCGAATCCTCTCGCTATAAATGCCAGCATACCGTTCGCCTTTTTCACCGCCTGCTGTACCTGCATGCCCACTTTCAATGACTGGTGTATAATGACACCCAGGTCTCGTTGCACCTCCCCTTTTCCTAATCGGCCACCATTCAGATAAAAATCTGTTTTCCTATTTTTGCCACCAAAGTGGATAACTTCACATTTATCCACATTAAATTGCATCTGCCATGAGTTTGCCCACTCACCCAACCTATCCAAGTCACCCTGCATCCTCTTAGCATCCTCCTCACTGCTAACACTGCCACCCAGCTTCGTGTCATCCGCAAACTTGGAGATGCTGCATTTAATTCCCTCATCCAAGTCATTAATATATATTGTAAACAACTGGGGTCCCAGCACTGAGCCTTGCGGTACCCCACTAGTCACCGCCTGCTATTCTGAAAAGGTCCCGTTTATTCCCACTCTTTGCTTCCTGTCTGCTAACCAATTCTCCACCCACACCAATACCTTACCCCCAATACCGTGTGCTTTAAGTTTGCACACTAATCTCCTATGTGGGACCTTGTCAAAAGCCTTTTGAAAATCCAAATATACCACATCCACTGGTTCTCCCCTATCCACTCTACTAGTTACATCCTCAAAAAATTCTATGAGATTCGTCAGACATGATTTTCCTTTCACAAATCCATGCTGACTTTGTCCGATCATTTCACCGCTTTCCAAATGTGCTGTTATCACATCCTTGATAACTGACTCCAGCAGTTTCCCCACCACCGACGTTAGGCTAACCGGCCTATAATTCCCTGGTTTCTCTCTCCCTCCTTTTTTAAAAAGTGGGGTTACATTAGCCACCCTCCAATCCTCAGGAACTAGTCCAGAATCTAACGAGTTTTGAAAAATTATCACTAATGCATCCACTATTTCTTGGGCCACTTCCTTAAGCACTCTGGGATGCAGACCATCTGGCCCTGGGGATTTATCTGCCTTCAATCCCTTCAATTTACCCAACACCACTTCCCTACTAACATGTATTTCGCTCAGTTCCTCCATCTCACTGGACCCTCTGTCCCTTACTATTTCTGGAAGATTATTTATGTCCTCCTTAGTGGAGACAGAATTTAGTATTTGTATGTTTGTTTGTACTCTAAAATAAACTGAAATCTTGGGATAAGACTGCTTGCCGTCTTGACTCGCGGAGGAACCCTAGCAGTAAGAAATTGAACAGAGATCCAGCAGGCTTGATGTCAGGATCTTATAAGAATTGGTGAGCAAGGTAGTCGGTAGAGGCAGAAATAAATTTTCCTTGATTGGAAAATAGCATATGTAACTTCTGTATTCAAAAGGAGAGGTAGATGAGAAGCAGGGTTAACATTTGTCAAAAAGAAAATGTAAGAAGCAACATATAATTCATTGTGGCAGCACACTGAGAGAAATAAAATAATCAGGCAAAGTCAGTATGCTTTAATGAAAGAGAAGTCATGTTAGACCAATTTATTGGAATTGATACGTGTTGTAACAATAGGAACGTGTGCAGTGGATAAAGAGGAGCGAGGGAATGCACTAACATTTCCAGAAGGCATTTGATGAGCTGCTACACCAAAAGTTATCGAAGAAGCTTACAGTGTAGGAGGTTATGCATCTACATGGATGGAAAATTGGCTGGCTAACAGGAATGTTACCTTTTAATTGTGTTTCATTTTTATTTTATTTGGAGGTACAGCATGGTTTCAGGCCTTAGTTCACTACAGATTATCAGTACAAGGGTCTCAATTTTCACAACTAATTTAACTGACACTGACATTATCATTGATCCATTTGCTGATAACCCAAAGGCTGTAGCAAAGTGAGTTGTGAAGGAGACTACAAGGGGATATAGTCATAGTCATAGTCATACTTTATTGATCCGGGGGGAAATTGGTTTTCATTACAGTTGCAACATAAATAATAAATAGTAATAGAACCATAAATAGTTAAATAGTAATCTGTAAATTATGCCAGTAAATTATGAAATAAATCCAGGACCAGCCTATTGGCTCAGGGTGTCTGACCCTCCAAGGGAGGAGTTGTCAAGTTTGATGGCCACAGGCAGGAATGACTTCCTATGATGCTCTGTGTTACATCTCGGTGGAATGAGCCTCTGGCTGAATGTACTCCTGTGCTCACCCAGTACATTATGTAGAGGATGGGAGACATTGTCCAAGATGGCATGCAACTTAGACAGCATCTTCTTTTCAGACACCACCATCAGAGAGTCCAGTTCCATCTCCACAATATCACTGGCCTTACGAATGAGTTTGTTGATTCTGTTGGTGTCTGCTACCCTCAGCCTGCTGCCCCAGCACACAACAGCAAACATGATCGCACTGGCCACCACAGACTCATAGAACATCCTCAGCATCATCTGACGGATGTTAAAGAACCTCAGTCTCCTCAGAAAATAGAGACGGCTCTGACCCTTCTTGCAGACAGCCTCAGTGTTCTTTGACCAGTCCAGTTTATTGTCAATTCGTATCCCCAGGTATTTGTAATCCTCCACCATGTCCACACTGACCCCCTGGATGGAAACAGGGGGTCACAGGTACCTTAGCTCTCCTCAGGTCTACCACCAGCTCCTTAGTCTTTTTCACATTAAGCTGCAGATTATTCTGCTCGCACCATGTGACAAAGTTTCCTACCGTAGCCCTGTACTCAGCCTCATCTCCCTTGCTGATGCATCCAACTATGGCAGAGTCATCCGAAAACTTCTGAAGATGACAAGACTCTGTGCAGTAGTTGAAGTCCAAGGTGTAAATGGTGAAGAGAAAGGGAGACAAGACAGCCCCCTGTGGAGCCCCAGTGCTGCTGATCACTCTGTCGGACACACAGTGTTGCAAGCACACGTACTATGGTCTGCCAGTCAGGTAATCAATAATCCATGACACCAGGGGAGCATCCACCTGCATCGCTCTCAGCTTCTCCCCCAGCAGACCAGGGCGGATGGTGTTGAACGCACTGGAGAAGTCAAAAAACATGACCCTCACAGTGCTCGCTGGCTTGTCCAGGTGGGTGTAGACACGGTTTAGCAGGTAGACGATGGCATCCTCAACTCCTAGTCGGGGCTGGTAGGCGAACTGGAGGGGATCTAAGTGTGGCCTGACCATAGGCTGGAGCAGCTCCAGAACAAGTCTCTCCAGGGTTTTCATGATGTGGGAGGTCAATGCCACTGGTCTGTAGTCACTGAGGCTGCTGGGGCGCGGCGTCTTCGGCACAGGGACGAGGCAGGACGTCTTCCACAGCACAGGAACCCTCCGGAGCCTCAGGCTCAGGTTGAGTACACCCTGGTACTGACACCATCCGGTCCTGCAGTCTTGCTTGGGTTGAGACGTTTCAGTTGTCTTCTCACCTGTTCAGCTGTGAAGCCCACCGTGGTGGTTTCGTGTGGGGAAGGGGTATAGTCATGAGAGCAGGGTGGGGGACTGTGAGGAGGGGTAGGAGGGGAGAGTGGAATAGGTAAATTAGTGAGCAAAGATCTGGCAGTAGGAATATAATTTGGGAAAATTTAAATTTTATATTTAATTAATATTAAAATTTTATATGGAAGTTTATAATATTCAACAGTGTAGCATTTAGAAAAAGTTAGTATGGTGGTTTAAAGTTCAAAGCTCAAAGTAAATTTATTATCAAAGGAAGTAAATATCACCATGCTACTCCAAGGTTCATTTTCTTGCAGGCATTCACAGTAATTACAAGAGGCACAATAGAATCAATGAAAGACCACCCCAACCAATGTGCAGATGACAAAAAACAGCAAATACAAAACAAAAATAATAATAGTAATAATAATAAGAAGAAAGGATGCCGAAACGATGTGATGAGATGTAAAGAACTGATGATGATAGATTCCGTACTTCAAAAATAAATCCTGGTGGAAATGCAGAAATCTTTCAAGATGTTATATTGACTACCAAAAAGCATTTGACTCTGTCCCACATTCATGGTTAACAGAAGTTCTTAATATTTTTAAACTACACCCAATACTTGTTAAATTTCTTCAACATATGATGAAACATTGGTATACTGTGATCACCTTATCTATTACCCACCAAAAAAGAACAACCACCATTATCAAAATAAACCGGGGCATTTTCCAAGGCTTCTCTCTAAGTCCCTTATGGTTCTGTCTCAGATTAAGCCTTTTCGCTAATTTACTGAATTGGACGAACATTGGATATCAAGTCAGAAACAATAAAATGAGCTGTACATAGCTATCACAACGTTTATACATGGATGATTTGAAATTATATGCTCCTTCATCAGTTAAGCTAAAGCAATTAATTCAAATAGCAGAACTACTTTTGAAAGATATAAACATAAACATTGGACTGGATAAATGCAGAACATTAAACATAAAGAAAGGTGCGATAGAGCTCATAGAATACTAAACAGAGCAGCAGGATACAACACAACTGATAGATGGATATGAAACATAAAATTATCTGGGATATCAACAAGCAAAGAAATTAGATCATAGTGTGATAAAGGAAAACTTCTGACAGAATATATTTCAAGGCATAAGAAAATCTGCCAAACAGAGCTGAACAGTAAAAATGTAACAAAGGCAATAAACACTGTCACTATCCGCATATTAACATTTTTTTTTGGTTTAATATCTTGGTCCAAAATGGACCTGGAAAACTTACAAAGAAAAATAGGACCTGAAATGACAAATTTCAGAAACCATTATGTACACTCGAACGTGCGAAGATTAACACTACTTAGGACAGAAGGGGGAAGAAGAATAACAGACATTAAAAATCTCTAACAACAGTAAGATAAAGCTTCAAAGGATATACTTTCATCAACAAAAACAGGATTCAGCACTCCATGTGAGCATGTGCAACCCTGATAAGAAGTACATACTGGATAAATTAGCATTAAACGCGTAGTGCATAAAAGGACCAAAAATTGTGAGGTAATGTACATGGGTTCATTGTCCACTCAGTAACTTGATGGTGGAGGGGAAGAAGCTGTTCTTAAAGTGTTCAGTGTGTGTCTTCAGGTTCCTGTATCTCATCCTCGATGGTAGCAATGAGAAGAGGGCATATTCTAGGTGATGGGGGTCTTTAACGATGCATGCTGTATTTTTGAGGCATCGCCTTTTGAAGGTGTCCTTGATGCTGGAGAGGCTGCTGCCCATGATGGAGCTGGCTGAATTTGCAACTTTCTGCAGCTTTTTCCAATCCTGAGCATTGCTCCCTCCATACCAGATGGTGATGCAACCAGATAAAGTTCTCTCCGTGGTATATATGTAGAAATTTGTGAGAATCTTTGGGGACATACGGTACGAAGTTTCTTCAAGCTCCTAATGAAGAATAGTCACTGTCATGCCTTCTTTGTAATTGCATCAATATATTGAGCCCAGGATAGATCTTCAGTGATGTTGATGCCCAGGAACTGGAATCTGCTCACCCTTTCCACTGCTGATCCATTTAGGAGAACTGGCATGTGTTCCCTCAATTTCCACTACCCTGAAGTCCACAATCAATTCCTTGGTCTTACCAACGTTAAGTGCAAGGTTGTTGTTTCAATATCACTCAGTCAGCTGATCTAACTCATTCCTGTATGCCTTCCCATCACCATCTGAAATTCTGCCAACAGTTGTGTTGTTGGCCAACTTATACATAGATGGTGTTTGAGCTGTGCCTAGCCACACAGTGATGGCCAAAAGCAAAAGTGTCATAACTTGCCAGAAAATAAACTGCTTTGGAGAAACACTCCTCATGACAGCCTCCCTGTTGTGCTTTGTGCAACTTATTTTGGGGATAGATGGAGGTTCAATTCAAGTTGTTGTGGGCAATCATATACTCAACATGAAAGAAAACTAATTTTCTAATAAATTATTTTTATAAGTAACTTTCTAACAATGGGGTGCCATAGTAGTATATTAGTTAGTGCGATGCTGTTACAGCTCGGGGCATTGGAGTTCAGAGTTTAATTCCAGTACCATCTGTAACAAGTTTGTACATCTTCCCCGTGAGCGTGCGGGTTTCCTCTGGGTGCTCAGGTTTACTTCCAAGGTCCAAAGACGTGGTTCGTGGTTAACTGGTCATTGTAAATTGTCCTGTGATTAAGCTAGGGGTAAATATGTGTGTTGCTGAGTGGTGTGGGGCTCTTTGTGCTGGAAGGGCCTGTTCTGTGCTGTACCTCGGAATAAAAAATAAAAAAAATCTTGTTTACTTTTGGCCTTAAATGAAATTTTAAAAAATACAGTTTAACTTATCACAATCATAATGATTTTGCCAGTTATACACTGACATGTACAAATTACATGTACTCTGTAAGATATTGATCGATACATTCTATTTTAAAGTAACACCTCACTGCATTATTATTATAAAGCACAGATATTTTTAAAGTCTGACAAAAATAGAATAAAATTTAATATTGCCCTACATTCTATGAACTGTGTCTCTGATTATGATATGTAGTGTATTTTTTCTAATTATATCAGACCTGTTATATGAAAGTTGCTCAAAGTTTACCCAAAATTTACTTAAAGCTTTCCTGCACATGTCTGAATCTGATTTGGCAAAAGAAAAGAAATCAGAAGAATTGTTTTGCACTGATTCATGCAATATTTTACATTATTGTAGGAAAGGAGTAGAAGTTGCTCTAAATGTCTGAAGTAAAATATGAAATTAATTTAGTACTAATAATTACTTTTGTTTCTTGAATTAGTCGTTTGAAATAATTCTATTGCAATTTCTTCTGAGTGCTTAGTAAATTCTTGTAGAATAACATAGTTCCCACCTCAATAAGGTAACTCCATCTGTAAACATAATATCAAGTAGTTTTATATAATCTAACATTGCAGGATTCACCCTGCATCGAGTAAACTGATTTTCGGAAGGCAAGTGTAATGTTAGCATTCATCTTGAGTGGACTAGAATATAAATAGAAGGATGTAATGCTGAGGCTTTATAAGGCACTGTTCATACCGCACTAGGAATATGGTCAGCATTTTTTGGGCCCCTTATCAAAGAAAGGATGCACAGGCATTGGAAAGAGTCTAGAGGAGGTTCACGATCTTGGGAATGAAAGGTTAACATGATGAACACGTGATCACTCTGGGCCTGGAGTTTAGAAGAACTGGGTGGGGAATATCATTGAAACCTATTTAATATCGGAAGGTCTAGACAGAGTGAACGAGGTGAGGTTATTTCCTATAGCTGGGGAGTGTAGAACGAGAGGGAACAGCCTCAGAGTACAAGGGCGTCCTTTTCGAACAGAGATGAAGAGGAGGTCCTTCAGCCAGAAAGTGGGGAATCTGTGGAATTCATTGCCACAGGTGGCTGTGGTGGCCAATTGTATTGAGTATATTTAAATAGGTGGTTGATAGGTTCTTGATTAGTAAGAATGTTCAAGGTTATGGGGAGAAGGCTGGAGAATGGGATTGAGCGGGATAATAAATCAGCCATGATAGAATAGCGGACCAGACTCAACGGGCCAAATAGCCTCATTTTTCTGCTAGGACTTATGGTTTTATGGGCTTTTATCAGTTCACTTGTCAGGTGTGCAATGATCTAACTCTTGCCTTCTGCTCTCAGGAGCACTGGTTTCCACTTGTAGAAGTTTATGAATTGGCTGTAGAGATGAACACTCCTGTTGTAACTCATCAGAGGCTTTCAGCTGAAACTATGAAGGTTTACTTCAGTTATTTATAATATCATGTAAACTCCTCATTCAGGTTATAGTTTGGTAGATTACACGGAGACTGAAATAATAGCTATGTGATGTGCATAGAACAGGCTCCGTCAGTATGCATGTGAGTGCCAATGTCCGGAGTTTAGGCAGCTGCACATACTGACTACAGCATTTCCTAATAGTTAAATTGTTTGCGAGCGGACAAAAAAGTGTAAGACTTTGTAAAATTGTCCGGGTCAAAGATGTGCTAAAATTCCACAAACTAGGAGTGACTCATTTTTTTCTAGAAATGTTTTATTTGGAAATCTAATAGAAAACACCAGCTGCCTTTAGGAGGACAGGATATGAGAGAATTCACCAGCGACTCATGTTTCTGTTCCTCGTGGCCCAGCCAGATACTTCACCCTAAGGACAACAAAAAGAAGGAATAGATCAGAGATAGCAGAGACAGTCAGTGGTCCGGTGTGTTGGGAGAGCAACTACAAGTCTTAATCAAGGAATTGGACTCCACCCGCCAAGGAAGAGAATTTTATTGCAGAAATTTTTCTCTATAGGAGGTTTACTATGAAGTTAGAGATGGGATTCAGGATGTGACATTGTCATGGACAACCTTCCTCTCTACAAACGGGCAAGCACAAAATATCTTGGAAGTACTTGAGGTGCATCTGCTGTTGCACCATAATAGTCAAGATCACAGATGGCATTTTTGCCTGTGAAGTGCGAGGATATATTCGTCTTTTCGGAATCAGTATCAGATTTTTCACCACTGATGTACGACATGAAATTCTGTTGTTTTGCAGCAGCTGTACAGTTCAAACACATAAAAATCTACAAATTACTAAAATAAATAAACAATGAAAAAATAAAAGAATAACAAGGTAGCATTTATGAATTCACGGACCACTCAGAAATTTGATGGCCGGTGTTCCTATGTCATACTAGGCTCCAAACCAGGTTATCATTCAACCAGTCAATATAGTACACCTATAGAAATTTGTATGAGTCATTGGTGACATCCAAGTTTCTTCAAACTTATAATGAAGTAGAGATACTCTCATGCCTTTTTCATGATTGCAGCAATGTGTGGGGCCCAGGATAGATTTCTGAGATGTTGATGCCCAGGAACTTGAAGTTGCTCACCTGTTCCATCATCTCTACCAAAGGAGGTGTAAGGTGCTCTTCCCTCCGCTAGCCCGCAGGTCACCCTTGGGCAAGGTGTAGCTTGATCAGGCTCATGCGAAGCCATGGGAGTAGGTGGTTGATGCTCGTATGAGCAGCTGGTGCATATCACAAGGTCCTGGTTACGCGGCCACAGATGCCCAGCAGACAATCTCTGAAGAGTATTTATAATGGCTGAGGTCACCTGCCTTGTAAGGACACTGCCCAGAAGAAGGCAATGGCAAATCACTTTTGTAGAAAAATTTGCCAAGAACAATCATGATCAAAGACCACGATTGCCTACGTCATATGACAGGGCACCTGATGATGATAATGATGACCTTCAATGAGGACTGGTATATGTTCTCCTGATTTCCCTTCCTGATGTCCACAATCAGTTCCATGGACTTGCTGATGCTGAGTGTGAGATTGTTGTTGCAACACCATTCGACTTGGTGATCTATTTTGTTCTACTGCTAACACAGCATTATTAGAAGTTTATAGAAACAGACCTCTCACATGAACTCTTGATCTCCCAGTCAACCTTGTCATGGCTCTAAGAGTGGGATGGATTAAATGCCACTTACTTAAACATTGGTAGGCCACATTGGAGTATCGTGTGCTGCTCTGGCTGGCAATCTACAGGAATGGCATGATCACACAAGTGAGGTAGCAAAAGAGGTTCACTAGGATGTAACCTGAGGTAGAACATTTCATTTATGAGGACATAGACAGGGTAAATTTTTCTTGGAACAGAGCAGTGAAAGAGTGACTTGATGAGGTCTGCAAAATTATTGGAAGCATAGATAGGGTAGTTATTAAGAAGTATTTCCCTATTGCAGGGGTATCTAATATTAGAGGACATAGTCTTAAGATAAAGAGTAAAATGTTTAGAGGGAATCTGAGGAAGAATTCTTTCTCCCTGAGGGTCAAAGTTCCAAGTAAGTTCAGAGTAAATTTATTATTGCAGTACATATACATAACCACATACTTTCATTTTATTGTAGGCAGTTACGGGAAAGAAGAAATACAATAGAATTTTATGAAAAAACTATATACAAACGAAGACTGACCAACAACTAATGTGCAACAGAAGACGAACCGTACCAATAAAAATAATACTGAGAACATGAGCTGTAAAGGGTCTTTGAAAGTGAATCTGTAGATTGCAGAATCAGTCAGAGTGAATGAAGTCATTTATGCCAGATCAGGAGCCTGATGTTGGAGAATAACTTTTCCTGAACCTAGTAATGTGGGAGCTAAGGCTTTTATACCTCCTACCTGATGGTTGCAGCAAGAATAGGGCATGGCCTGGATGGTGGAGGAGGGGCCTTTGATGATAGATGCTGCTTTCTTGTGGCAGCACTCCAGGTAAATGTACTTACTGATAGAGAGGGCTTTGCCTGTGATGGACTGGAATGTAGCCACTTTCTGTAGGTCTTTCATTCTTGGGCATTGGTGTTTCTATACCCCATCATGATGCAACCAGCTTTCACTGTGGATTTATCAAAGTTTGTCAAAGTTTTTGGTGAAACACAAATCTCTAACAAACTAGAGGTGCTGGTCGTACTTTCACTGCGATGACTCTCACATGTCAGTCCCAGGAGAGATCCTCTGATATGTTACGCCAAGGAATGATTACAAACAAGTGGGTGGTGCTAATCTGGAATGTACTGCCCGATTTGCTGATGGAGGCAGAGACTGCCATAAAATTTAAGAAGGGCCTGGTCAAATGTTTGAATTGCCAAGGCAGAATAAGACACAGATTAAGTGCTGGCAAATGGGATGCGAATGGTTTGAGGGTTGGCATAGAAATGTTAGGCTGAAGGACTCAGCGATTTTCAGAACTGGCTAGACTACAGTAATTTCTGCCAGCAATGTCTGCAATTAGCACTGCAGGAACAATGTTATCATTAATGTGAACTTGACACAAAAAGCGAACTATCAATCAACACATAACAACTTATGACATATTTACGTGTGGCATGAATCAACCCAGATACCAGTGTTGTCATCTTCCAACCTTGTAAAGGAAAGCTTTCATCCATGTAATGATTGAACTGAAATTCATCAAAATCAAACTTCAAGGCGACATTCTTTTATTTCTTTCTATAATGAGTTTATTTTCCCAATTAAAAACGTTAGGGCTCATCTCACAGTTGGTAGGGTGAAGAAACGTCTCCCCCAAAGGAAGTGTAAGGCACTCTTTCCCTCCACTAGCCTGCAGGTCACCCTTGGGCAAGGTGAAGCACCTGCTTAGCCCCAATCAGGGTCATGTGAAGCCACGGGAGCAGGTGGTGGATGGTCGTATGAGCAGCTGGTGCATATCCTAAGTCCTGGTTATGTGACCGCTGATGCCAAGCTGACAACCTCTGGACAGTATTGATAATGGCTGGGGTCATCTGCCTTGTAAAGGCATTGTCCAGAGAAAGAAATAGCAAATCAATTCTGCAGAAAAATTTGCCTAGAACAATCATGGTCATGGAAAGATCGTGACTGCCTATGTCTTACGACATGGCACATAACGAATGAGTGAGGTGCTCATCTCAGTTCCTCAGTGATGGCAAGTTCCACAGTCCCAGTACACTCCATATACAAAAGTTTCTCCTGAAGTGTTTACTGAATTTAATAGTGATTAATTTATACTTACGATCCCGGTTTTAGCTTCTCCTGTCAATGGAATATCTTTTTCTATCTACCCAATTAAGAACCATAGCCCCAAGATTCCGGGGAGTAAATTTAGGATGGAGATGAACAGAAACTGCTTTTCCCAAAGAGAAGTGAATCAGTGGCATTCTCTGCCCAATGAAGCAGTGGAGGCTACCTCAGTAAATATATTTAAGATAAGGTTGGATAGATTTTTGCATAGTAGTGGAATTAAGGGTTAAGGGGAGAGAACAGGTAGGTGGAGTTGAGTCTATGGTCAGATCAGCTATGATCTCATTGAATGGTGGAATAGGCTCGATGGGCCAGATGGCCTACTCCTGCTCCTATTTCTTATGTTCTTATGTTCTTCTGTTCATCATGTTTTGTTCATCGAAGAGAGTCCCAGTCTATCCAGCCTCCTGTTACGATCGTATTCATTACTCTCTTGTTTCACCCTGTGACTCCTTTTCCACTTCAGTGTTTCCAATTCCTGTTTTTGCAAGATTGTCAGAACAATTACACCATCAATTTAAAAAAGGGAACCTTAAGTTTGTATTAAACGTAAGAGATGTACGTGTTATCAAGGGTCTCAGAATTGGAAGAATCTTAAGATACAATAGGAATGCAAATACATCAAAATAAAAATTTGAGTGAATGTAATCTAATTAAAGGCAATGAAATAAAAAAAACCTTACAAAGGTATTTAGAAAGGAAAAGAATTGCAGAGTTAGTATTGCTCCTTCCAGGCAGCTGGAAGAATTTTTAATGGTGAACAGGAACTGGCAGGTATAACCGAAATCTATGTCTTCACTGTAGAAAATATTACAGAAAGAGAAGAGAACCATCGGTTTCACACAGTACTCAGGAAGGCCAGTCAATCTTGCTATACATTACAGTTTAAATCTAGAAATAATAGATACATATGTTTGATAATCCAGAGTTATGGAGCATCATGGTAGCTTAGTGGTTAGCATGACCCTATTACAGCTTGGGGCATCGGAGTTCAGAGTTCAATTCAGGTGCCATCTGAAAGGAGTTTGTAAGATCTCCCTATGACCCCATGGGTTTCCTGCAGCTGTTCCAGCTTCCACCCACAGTCCATAGATGTACCGGTTAGTTGGTTGAAGTGTCCTGTGATTGGTCTCGTGTTAATAGGTGGTTTGCTGGATGGTGCAGCTCATTGGGTTGGAAGGGCTTATTCTATGCTGTATCTCTAAATAAAATAAAAGTTCTCTCCATTCTAGAATGGACCCCTTAATCTGAATGGCAGCATATGTCACTCTGATCTTCAAGAATGGAAGGAGAGAAAACGTTATGCTCAGGAGTGAGGCTGTAGAATGAATCCAGATGAGAAGGCCAAACCCAAAGCATTGCAGTTTCCTACAGCCATCTTTGTCTTGAAGTTGAGAGGCTGAACCACACTGGTTGTACTCAGCCTGTGCTCACTTCAAACATGCAAGTGTGGAAGGTGGACAAGTTGATCCATCAGGTTCATCCCTATGGACCTGCCAAAAGAATTGCAGTTTGTTGATTCAATAAAATACAATCTGGAGAGAGCCCAAGAACAGAATGAGGTACACTTTGGTTATCTTATCTGAGAGGGAATGTAACAAAGAGACATTTGCTGAAGTTATGGGGTAAGATTGAGTTTAGAAGGATGAGAAGTAATCATGGTAAAAGATGATAAACTTCTAACAGACTTGAATATGTAGATGGGCACCGGGAACTGGAGAATCCAGTGGCCACTTGGCAATGAGATGACTAGAAATTTCTGAGCCTCCAGTTTTGTAAGTCTTTGGAATTCTCTGCTTGAGGAAGTTGTGAATAGACAATGGTTGAACATATTTAAGGTGGAAATCTGTCCAGAAAGGAATCAAATAATACAGCAATGTTATAAGCAAATAATATTTGAGGCAGATTTAAGCCATAATCCTAGTTAATCGTGAGGCAGGCTTTGTTGGCCTTTGATTCTAATCTGGTTCAACACACTCAAAATGCTGAAGGATTTCAATAGGTCAGACAGTATCTATGGAGGGAAATAAGCATTTCACATTTCAGGCTGAGTCTCCTCATATGATGAAGGGTCTTGGCCCAATGAAGGGTCCCAGCCAGAAATATCAACTGTTTATTTCCCTCAATAGATGCTGCCTGACCTATTGAATTCCTCCAGCATTTTGTTTGGTTGCTCAAGATTTCGAGCATCTGCAGAATCTTTTGATATCTCATCCTGGTCTAATTTCTCATGATTTTATGTTATTTCTGAATGACTCACCAAGTGTTACTAGGGTATGTAGTTTAGTAAATCTGAGACTCCCAAAGGTGGAATGAAGAGGTAGCAACATATGATAATTGATGCTTTGGGATTCTACATGTCCATAAACTAGGTGATACTAAATGAGGCCATTTTGTGAGTCTATACCAGCTCACGGAGTAATCCTATTTACCCTTTATCTTTCTGTGCCTTTCCCAGGGCCGATTTACACTGGTCAATTAACCTACTAAAGAGCGACACACACAAATTGCCGAAGGAACTCCAGGCCAGGCAGCATCTATGGAAAAGCATATAGTCGTTGTTTTGGCTCAAAACATCGACTGTACCTTTTCCCATAGACGCTGCCTGGCCTGCTGAGTTCCTCCAGCTTTTTGTGTGTATTGCCCGGATTTCCAGCATTTGCAGATTTTCTCTTGTTTGTGACTGAACCTACTAAAGAGGATGGCTTTGGGAGGAAACCGGAGTGCCTGGGGGATACCTGCAGGGTCACAGGGAGAATGTGACAACTCTAGAGCTCAGACTGAAATGTGATCGAGGGCAATGCGAGGCAGCAGATTTACTAGTTGTGCCACACATCACCACTTTCAAGGTCTGACTTGGAAAGATTCAGGGAAACATCAAGAGGGAGTGGTCCCATGGTGCAATAAAGCACCCAAACTATCACTGAGGCTCTAATGATGCATGCACCTGGCCGTTTTCACTTTGTCTCAAGCTACAGCAGCTGCAGGTTGAGGATACAAAAGGATTCTGAGGTTTGCTGGTTTTGCAAGAATAAAGACATCATTGATCACACATGAGCATCACCGTGTTAAGATAGGGAAGGAATGTTGCTCAATGTACAGGTGGTGTAAAAGGTCAATCTGAATGTTCTCAATGTTCCTTCCAGGTATGTAGTCAGTTGCTATGACTCTTACATCATGCAGAATTGAAGATCTGTACTAGGGAGATAGCAGCTGAATGATGACTCTTGTAAGATCCAGACTATCCTCTTTAACCTTCAGTAATGATGCCAGTCACCATGGAGACTGATAGGGTTAAGGAGAGCTCAATAAAGCCCAGGCCAAAACTATAGTGCTTATTAAAGTGTACAATATCGAAGCAAAGATTTTGTTGCCTGTATCTATGTAGGGGTGATAGGTAAAGATTTAAAGATTAACTTTATTTGTCACAAGTACATCAAAACATACAGTGAAATATACATTGAAGGGAGAAGCTTAGGAGGATCAGTGGCGCCTAACGGCAACTCCTTTGCTTGCATCTTCGGAAACGGCTCTATTTCCATCTTTAATATCTCAATTTCTCCCTTTCAGGGCTCTTTTGAAGACCCTGACCTGGAGTTACACGCTGACTATGGTTCTTTGTGGGAATGGGACCCGCTCTTGGGGTTTCATGAATGGCCGTTGCTTGGCACGCCAAGGGCGCGGCCTAAGAGCTTCACTCGCTTTTGGAGGACTGAGATTTTGTGGCTTTGGAGTCGGGGTTGGGGGTGGTGATCGGAGGTCAGTGTCTGAGCAGGAGATCGGTGTGTCATGGGAGATGGAAAGTCTAAGGCTGTGTGCCCAAAGACCCGAGATCTTTGGACACAGAGCTTGGAAAAAGTGATGCAACGGACTTTTAACATCGTAAACCAGCAAGTTGCTGGTTATGTCTCCCCTCTTGCTGTGAAACAGGACAGAGAGAGCCTGTGGTATGTCGAATACCGGGTGGACAAGCAGCCTTTCGGGTACTGCAAGTCTGTGTCTGTGCTGTGGCTCTGTACATGCTTAGCTGCTTGGTGACAGGTGATGATGCTTTTTCTTTGCCGGTGGGGGGAGGAGGATTGTTGCTTGCTGTCACTTACGCGCGGTAGGGAGGGGAACTGGTGGGGGGGGGGCTTTGGGGTTCTAACATTTAACTATCATTCAGTTTTTGGGGGCACGCCTCTGTTTTCGTGGATGGTTGTGAAGAAAAAGCATTTCAGAATGTATATTGTATACATTTCTCTGACATTAAATGTATCTTTGAAACCTTAGCAATATGGCTTTTGCGTCAAATCAAATCAATGGGGATTGTGTTGGGCAGCCCGCTAGTGTTGTCACACTTCCAGCTCCAACATAGCCTGCCCGCTACTTACTAACCCTAACCCTAACCCTAACCCTAACCATATATCTTTGGAATGTGGGACGAAACCGGAGGAAACACACACAGTGGCACTCTTGCTGGAGCAATCTGAGTGAGCACACAGAGTTTGTGTTTGAGATAATGGGTGATTTAAATACAAAGCTAATCTACCTGAGGATGAATTTGGTACAGCTTTTACATTCACAGTTGATGAGATTACCTGTAAGACTACATTTTGATAATAGAATGGTGGCTCCACGAAGACTTATTAAGTAACAGAAGTGGTCCTGATTACACAAGGAAGCGATTATCCACCTGTCTAACAGTCAATCCAATTTTCTTTTGCAATAGGTGCATGCTACAACATAATCGGTGAGGTTCCTGAATCTTGGGTGTCACTGCTGCTGCATTCCATGTCTCGACTTCTGTCTGCGGTACTGTTATCATATTAGTGCAGTCCACATCGTTATTTAATGGTTACTAGTCCTCACTATTCTTTCCCCTACAACACTGCTTTATCAGGAGGGAGGTACAAGTTCAGGAGCAGCTATAACCCTTCTACGATCAGACGTCTGAACCAGAGGGAATAATCTCACTCGCCTCAACACTGCACTGATTCCACAACCTATGGACTCACCTCCAAGGATTCTACAACTCACATTCTCAGTGTTATTTATTGTTAATTATTATTTTGTTTTTCTTTTTGTAATTTCACAATTTGTTGTCCGTTGCACATTGGTTGTTTTCCCGTCATTGTTTAGCTATTGTGTTTCTTTGTATTTATTTATTTATTGAGATACAGCGCGGAAAAGGGTCTTCCAGGCCTTCGAACCATACCGCACTGTAAACCCCCAAATAACCCTAGCCTAATCATGGGACCATTTACAAGACCA
The DNA here is from genome assembly GCF_963921235.1 of Mobula hypostoma. Taxonomy (NCBI): domain Eukaryota; kingdom Metazoa; phylum Chordata; class Chondrichthyes; order Myliobatiformes; family Myliobatidae; genus Mobula; species Mobula hypostoma. The sequence continues at coordinate 19,684,465 of NC_086112.1, forward strand.
ATTAACCAGTTTGTCTTTGGACTGTGGGAGGAAACCGAAGCACCCGGAGGAAACCTTTGTAGTCATGGGGAGAAGGTACAAACTCCTTATGGACAGTGGCGGGAATTGAATCTAGGTCACTGATACAGTAAAGTATTGTGCTTACCACAATGCTACCGTGCCACCCAGTTACTGTGAATCCCACAAGAAAATAAATCTCACAGTAGTATATGGTGACATACCTTAATATAAATAAATTCACTTCTTTAGTAATGTACTGCTTAGAGACAGTAAATACTTGAATTGGAAGAAAGTGATGTCCAGTAAGTATCTATGCAGGGTTTCAAATGTTCACTTTTTATGAAGTAAGTGAATGAAACAATGGAAGGTAGATATCAAACTTTGTCAATGAATCCAGGGTTGGTGGTGTATTATAGGATGCGATGAAGACAGGAGCATAACTTTACAAAAGGTCTTTAATAGACTGAGTGGATCAAGTTTGCAACAGGAAAACAACTTGCATTTATACAGTACGGACAGATTGAAATCTCTAAGCATTTTACACGTGCGTTGGTAAAACAAAAATGATGTAATCACATACTGTAGGCACAGTCAAACAAAAAGGTTTTAAGGAGCAGCTAGAGGAATGGTGAGGTCTAGGAAGAGAATTATAGATTTTAGGGTCCCTCCTTAAAATCAGGCATTGGACTCGAGGAAGCCAGTATTGAATGGTGAACAGATGTCCTGCCGAAAGGGCTCGGCTCAAGACATGGACTGTACTTTTTTCCATAGATGCCGCCTGGCCTGCTGAGTTCCTTTAGCATTCTATGTGTGTTGCCTGGATTGCCAGCATCTGCAGATTTTCTCTTGTTTGAGATAAGTACAGGTAAGATGATTCATATGGGTCCAAAAGAAGATATAGTAGATTTGTGTAATTTCTTCAATGGCAAAAAGTCAGGAGCGGTGGAATTCTGAAAGGATTTAGATCATACAGATCACAAGGGGCTGTCCAATATTAATCAGATGTACACAATGGATGCTGCAGAACACAAGGGCTTTAGTATGGATGACAAGAACAGCTGAAGCTGAGGACACAGGAAGAAAGAGTTGTGCTAAAGGCATGTGGGATACTTGCCTTTGTTGGCCAGAGCACATAATGATGAAGATGATGATAGTGCAAATTTACTAGAACGTTACCAATGTTACCGAGGGTTAGATGATGAGAAATAATTGTCTACAGATAACAATGAACTTACTGAGCTACTGAAGGCAAAGCAAAAATTCCCTGTAACATGTTCTCCAATATTCTATTTAACTCACCTCATAATTTATAGTAGACAAGTAATATAATAACCTACCTGTCTTTGAGATGTGGGAGGAAACTAGATAACCTGGGGGTAACCCTCTCGGTCTCGGGGAGAACATGCAAACTCCACACAGACAGCACCAGAGATCAAATCAAACTTGGGCTGCAATGGTTACAACATAGTTGCACAACTGGCAGTGCCACCATTGTACCACATGGTCTCTTTACCCAGATGTTAGCTGGATATTACCAATTATTTCTTTGGTTTTAATTCAGATTCCCAGCATCTGCAGATTTTCTGAATTGCCTTCTCCATTCTATCTCTTCCAACATCCTTTCCTTGCTTTCCCATCAAGCTGTACCCAAGCCAAGTCTATTTCACTGTTTGGATTGTAGAATTGCTGATTGTTTTTTTCTCTTGCCTGAATAATTTCTTTCTATTTTCAATCATAATGGTCTGACTCTAATTTTAAGACTATTCTCTCCATCCTGAATTCTTTTACCACAGGAAATTATTTCTCTATATATATTCTACAAATTCCTGCAATTGTCTAAATTAGATATTGCCTGTTTTTATTCATTGTTGATTTAAACCTAATCTATCACCTGTCCATATTCCAGCCTTAATATACAGTAATTCTAGTGAATTCGACTATACTCATTCTTGACTTTTCCAAAGAGAATTAAATCAAACAACTGAAGGAATAATGACAGGGAAAGATATCATTAGAACTGAGAGATTATCCACAAAGGCAGATATAGGTTGAGAGAGAAGTGTGGTATGGAGAAGGATCAGTAATCGCAGGATACTATAGTAGTTTCATCACTTCCACTTAATTGTCCGGGACACCCGTTGTCATTGAAGGTTCTTTCCTGCACAAGAGTTGCTTTCCATTCACTTGATGTCCCCAGTGAGGGCAGCTGCATACAGGGCAGCATCTTAGGTAATCCATAACTTCCCTCTGAATATCACTCTGAATCAAAATCATAATTATAATTAGAATCAGGCTTATTATCAGATGTCATGAAACTTATTGTTTTGTGGCAACAGTACAGTGTTATGCATAAAATATTCTATAAATTACAATATTTATGCTCTTTTTTGCACTACTTTATGTATATATACTGTATATCATATATGTATCTACACACACACACACCCAGAAACATATATATGTATATAGTATGTATAGAGTGGGAAGAGGAAATGGAGAGGGGAGGAAACGGGAAGCGCCAGAGACACATTCCGTAATAGAAACATAGAAACATAGAAAATAGGTGCAGGAGTAGGCCATTCGGCCCTTCGAGCCTGCACCACCATTTATTATGATCATGGCTGATCATCCAACTCAGAACCCAGCCTTCCCTCCATACCCCCTGACCCCTGTAGCCACAAGGGCCATATCTAACTTCCTTTTAAACATAGCTAATGAACTGGCCTCAACAGTTTGCTGTGGCAGAGAATTCCACAGATTCACCACTCTCTGATCAATGATCAATAAACCAATTGTTTGGCATCAAATGATATTGCCTGGTGTTTCAGGGCTGGGTGTTCTGCACCTGTGCCAGCCTCTGCCCGGGAACACCTTCTCTGCCACTTGTCTACAGTGCCCCACCCTCACCATTCCCAACATCCTTTGCACCTGCCAGATTTACAAACTCACACTTCACTCCACGATGTCTGTGCAAAGGTCTTAGGAACTCTAGATATGTGTGTATGTATATATATATGTGTGTGTGTGTGTGTGTGTGTGTGTGTGTGTGTGTGTGTGTGTGTGTGTGTGTATACAAAATATAGATAAATAGTGGAAAAATAGGTAAAGAGGGCAAGATAATGAAGTTCATGGAATGTTCAGAAATCTGATGACCAAGAGAAAGAAGCTGTTTCTAAAAACATGTCTTCAGGCTTCTTTATCTCCTTACTGATGGTAGCAATGAAAAGAGGGCATGTCCTGGGTGCTGGGGGTCCTTAATGATGATGCCACACTCTTGAGTCATCAGCTTTTGAGGAAATGGTGTCATCCCTAAGTACAGATTCTTGATAATTGCTTAATACTTTATATATTAAGTATTTTTTTCTTTAGGAGATTACATTTGGAAGTACAGTACTACGTTAAATTCAAAAGATCTTTGCAACTGAAAGAATGAATTGACATTGGCTGGAATCCACTGGCAAAATAATATTGACTGTAATGCATGTACCATTACACCAGTGTGTAAATCATCCAGGAATTCATGAGGATGATATACTCCTGAAGTTCCAGTTGTCATGAATTACTGGATAATTTGCGTTGTACTACCATTGGTTATTTGAGAGCAGAAGCTTGCTGTTAAGCTCTTCAGGAGTTTCAAGAAATAGCTGCATCTGCACATTAATTACTGATTAAAATCATTTTAGCATGTTATGACTGGTACTTTCAAACACAGGTATACCTTTAACTTCAAACAACAGGAATTCTGCAGATGCTGGAAATTCAAGCAACATACATCAAAGTTGCTGGTGAACGCAGCAGGCCAAGCAGCATCTATAGGAAGAGGTACAGTCGACGTTTCAGGCCGAGACCCTTCGTCAGGCTGACAAAGGGTCTTGGCCTGAAACGTCGACTGTACCTCTTCCTATAGATGCTGCTTGGCCTGCTGCGTTCACCAGCAACTTTGATGTATGTTGCTATACCTTTAACTTGTTGGCATTTATGTTCCGGTAGCATCACTTTACCGTTCAGAAAGCAATACAGGTCCTCCCCAGTTTATGAACGCTCGACTTGTGTATAGCCTGCGTCATCAAACAAGTGTTAGGGAGACTAGCGGGTGCTGAACGGTTCTCTGGAGTAGAACCCTATTGAAACCTGGGGAGCACCTGTAATTGAGTAACTGATACTGCACAGTCTCACTCCAGAAAAATCTCAGAGATTTAACCTTTTTATTAAACTATTTTATTTTTATCTGTTATCCCTATCATCTTTTCTTTCCCTAACTCCTTCCTATTTTCTTTCTCCTCATTCCTTTATTTCCCAGTTATTAAATCTCATTGTTTAAGCAATGCTTCACCAAAATCCTTTAAGTTCCATACAATGTCCAGCTATCTGTGATTCAAAGAAACTTGTGAGCTGGAAGAGCAGGGAAAGTCTGACAAACAGGGTAACAGACAGAGATGCCTCACTCCAGCTAAACTCTGGGCAATCGCTTCAGCGAGACACTTTCTAAATAAGCAAAAGAAAAAAAAATCCCAGATTCTTCCCTGATTTTACCAACTCTTTAATTCAGTGGTAAAAATGTATTATTTTGTTTAGAGATATGGTGCTGAACAGGCTTTTCCAGTTTACTGAGCTGCACCATCCAGCAACCCACTTAACACTAGCCTCATCAAAGGACAATACAGTGACCAACTTATACGCCTTTGGACTGTGGTAGGAAACCAGAGCATCCAGAGGAAACCCACACTAGCCTAATCAAAGGCTAGTCATGGGCAGAACAAAGGTCATGGGGAATCAAAGGTCATGAGCAGAATGTACAAACCCCTTATAGATGGTGCTGGAATTGAAATCCAGGTTCCAAACATCTCAAGTTGTAATGGCGTCACGCTAACCGCTACCCTACTGGGGTGCCTTACATTCCAGGGGCACAGGTACATCACAACTGGAAGTTTGTTTTTTTATTTTAAGGGCTAGTCACACATATGAAATCATTTTACAGTTTAATTTACCCTGATTATAGAATTGTGAACCCAAAGCTCCCAGGCTAAATGTTTCAAAATTATATTTGGTTTACACTTACAACAAAATTAAAGCATATTAAATCCACCCAGTCTATATGAGACACAGTACAATCTTGGATCCTGGATATTTTGTTGTGAAGAATTGAACTGTTTTATAAAGCAGACCAGAAGACACAGAAGCCAAATTAGGCTGTTCGGCTAGAGGAAAGGATGTTGTGAATGGTGAGGGTCATTCAGCTTGTTGCGTCTGTGCTGTCCTTTGTTCATAGCTGGTTTATTCCCCAGCTCAACCCCATTCTCCTTCCTTCTCCCTATAACCTTTGATGCCTTACAAATTAAGTACCTATCAATCTCCACTTTAACTATACCCACTGACTTCATGTAAAGGGTGAATGGATGGATAATGTTAAAGAGTAGATCTACACGGGCATTGTGAGGCAAACAAGAGGACAGACCAGTCATGTTCTGTGAATATGTCAAAGGCAGAAAAGTAGTGGATTTACAGAGGTGATTGTAAATCTGGGTAACGAAACACTGGAATAGTTTTTCTATAAGTGCCTGCAAGAAAATGAATCTCAAGGTAATAAATGGTGAACAGGATGCCACAATGCCAACACTTTGATCATACGTCATTGGCTGTAAACTGCTTTGGAACATCTTTGAAAGGGCTTTGGAAATATTCCTTTCTCTGTGGAGAGGATTAAGAGGAAAATTGACAATGCCATCATTTGGGTGCTTTTTTTGAGGAAAGAGTTAGCCAAAATTATTTCTTTGCTGACTCTCATGGACAAACGCATAATGCAGTTGCATAACCTCATTCTGTTAAGATGAATTTGTACATTTTCCCTGTGACCGTGTGGGTTTCCTCCGGGTGCTCGGGTTTCCTCCAACATACCAGTTGGTAGATCATTGTAAATTGTACTGTGATTAGGCTAGGATTAAATCAGGGGATTGCTGGGAGGCATTGCCTGTGGGGCCTATTCCACGCTGAATCTCAATTTTTAAAAATTATTTATGACTGACAGACGAATCTGTTGAAATAACAGTCATTGCCTAAGAAGCACCCACTAACAGCATCAGGTGGACTGCAATATAATTTTCTCTTAGGAAAATAATGTTTTAAAACTCACTGTATTCTACTATATTTGAATAGTTCTATAACTGTTCTACATAATCAGAATATTATGCTAGTCAACTAATACAAATGATGCACTCAGTGAAAATATAATTACATATGATGTCATAGAGCAGGAGAAAAGAATTAATTCTTAGTTTTGCCTTGTTTTTCTCTGGAGATAGGTAAATCAACAGCACTGAGTACAGAAGAAATGAGACATGAGACAGAGATCCTTTTACCTGTGAGTAATTACAAAACTATAAAATTAAATAGAAATAGGTCAGAGAAATTATTTTGAAGTACAGTAAGATAACCTGAAAGTAAATCATGGTGTATATGATGGAGCAAGAGCTGGCAAAGCAGCATTATGAAGTGGCTGCGGGCATGTGTTCCATCTTCTTCCCAGTATCACGGGCAAATGTTAATATCTAAATATCACAATCGCCTGCTGGCGTTCTGTGTTCAAACAAGAGTCTGTTATTGATATTCGCAATTTGAACTTCCAAATGAGAAACCACCCAAGACAAAATTGCAACTATATTTGTGATGTAGAGTTGCACAGATTCATAACTTCTGTGACCAGTTTTGTGTTGTTACATTTCTCTCTGAAGAGAGCTGTAGCACAGAACAGGTTTGCTTATAAACATCATAGGCCAGCTACCTAAAAAATTAACAGCCGCATTATTCATGCAATTTCAAAAGGTATGTGAAATCCCCTCAGTACTGTAAAACAAGCTTCCAGATTTAGTTTTCCAATCTTAACCCTGGGTATACTGTGGAGAATACATGTGGTTTTAAATGTGCCACTTCCCATATGTTCCAGCTTTGTTCAGAGCAGGATAGGGCAACCTACATATTTCCATTTGGCTGAGGGACATCTGCGCTGTTGTGAAGCTATGATTAATCAGTTTTGCTCTGAATAAGACAATGAGCCTCTTGAGTTAAACACGGCAATCAGTGCTGAGTAGAGAAAAGGCAGTTTCTCGGGCAATAAAACAACCCAACGTACTTAGATGTTAGTGTGCCAGCAGTAAGTAAAATAAAGCTTATATTAAAAATAGACAACACTCAGCAGGCCAGGGGGCATCTGTGGAGAGACAATCAGAGTTAACAGGTGCAATATTAACCTGTAATTGCAGTGGGAATGGTAGATTCCAGTCTTATAGGACAGACATCAAAGTGCATTCAGCACATCTGTCACCGAGCACCTGTGGTTAACTTCTAGAGTCAAGAAGCTTGTTATTATTTTAGATTTGGATTTCCATCCAATTGGCAAAAACAGGCAGGATCTCTATGCACTGGAAGGGATACTCAGTGGCTACTTTATTAGGTACACCTGTACACCTGCTCGTTAATGCAAATATCTAACCAGCCAATCATGTGGCAGCAGGACAATGCATGCAGACATGGTCACGAGTTCAGGTTTGGTTCAGACTAAACATCAGAATGGTGTAGAAATGTGATCTAAGTGACTTTGGCTGTAAGTGATTGTTGGTGCCAGATGGCTGATTTGAGTAACTCAGAAACTGCTGATCTCCTGAGATTTTCATGCACAAAAAGTCTCTGGAGTTTCAAGGGAATGCTGTGAAAAAACAAAAAAAACCAAAATCCAGTTAGCGACAGTTCTGTGGGTAGATATCAGACCACTGAAAAATGATGCTGGAGAGGTAGTAATGGGGGCAAACAAATGACAGATGAACTGGATAAGTATTTTGCATCTGTTTTCACTGTGGAAGACATTAGTAGTATGCCAGAAGTTCGAGAATGTCCGGGGGTGGAAGTGTGTGAAATCACCATTACTAGGGAGAAGGTTCTCGGAAACTGAAGGGTTTAAAGTAGATAAGTCACCTATATCAAATAGATGACAAACCATGGTTCTGAAAGAGGTGTCTGAAGAGATTGTGGAGGCATGAGTAATGATCTTTCAAGAATCACTAGATTCTGGAGTGGTTCTAGAAGACTTGAAAATTGCAAATGTTACTGCACTCTTCAAGAAGGGGGAACAGACCAGTTAGCCTGAACTCAGTGGTCGGGAAAATGTTGGAGTTGATTGTTAAGGGAGTGATTTTGGGGTACTTGGAGGCACATGATAAAATTGGCTGTAGTCAGCATGGTTTCCTGAAGAGAAAATCTTGCCTGACAAATCTGTTGGAATTCTTTGAAGAAATAACAGGCAGGGTAGATAAAGGAGAATCCTTTATAAAGGAAAATCCTTTATAAAGGAAAATCCAAGTACTGGGATTTTCAGAAGGCATTTGGCAAGGCGCCACACATGAGGCTGCTTATCAGGCTTCAAGCCCATGGTATTACAGGAAAGATTCTAGCATGGATAAAGCAGTGGCTGATCGGCAGGAGGCAAAGAGTGGGAATAAAGGCAACCTTTTCTGGTTGGCTGCCGGTGACCAGTGGTGTTGCACAGGGATCTGTGTTGGGACAACTTCTTTGTACGTTATATGTCAATGACTTAGATGATGGGATTGATGGCTTTGTGGACAATACAAAGATAGGTGGAGAGATAGGTAGTTTTGAGGAGGTAGAGAGGCTACAGTGGCCTTAGATAGATTAGGAGAATAGGCAAAGAACTGGCAAATGGAATACAGTGTTGGGAAGTGTATGGTCACTCACTTTGGTCGAACAAGTAAAAGGGTAGACTATTTTCTAATTGGAGAGAATATTCAAAAATCTGAGGTGCAAAGGGACTTTGGAGTCCTCGTGCAGGATTCCTTAAAATTAATTTGCATGTTGAATCTGTGGACTAGAACATAAAAGCGAGGATGTTTTATTTGCGAAAACCTACATCTATATTTGTCTCAGCTTTGGCAGCTCTGCGGTTTTTGCTTCCCCAGCTTATTATTCCAAGTTCAAAGCTTAATGTTCAAAGTAAATTTATTATCAAAGTATTGAGTGAGAGTTTAAGTATTGATCAGGGGAGTGGGGATGACTTCACTGCTCCTTCCTCAAAGCTGGCGCTACGGGGTCTCGAGCGTTCACTTGAGGAATCAGATAATATGTCCTCTAGGAAACAGCTCCTTGGAAAGTGAAGCCTTCCCTCAAAATTGCATTGGAGTGTCAGGTAAGATTACTGTAAGGATGGGGAAAGAGATAGTGGGGCACTATATCTGTCCACCCATAGAGTAATGTGGGAGGGAAAAAGAGGAAAGATCGGTGCCTCCTAAATGAGGTCTAATTCTACTAACTCCGGCATTCTGTGCAAGTAAAAGACAGGTGAAGGATTGAGCTGCATGGATTAAACAATCTCCCTAAAGTTGATAGATGAGTACAGGACAAGATAATGAACCAGAGCATGCAGAACGCAATAACTATAGATAGTTACTAGCTGCATCTATTGGAATATGGGAAAACAGACGTATAGTGTATAAGTCCTGACGAAGGGTCTCGGCCTGAAACGTCGACTGCGCCTCTTCCTATAGATGCTGCCTGGCCTGCTGCGTTCACCAGCAACTTTGATGTATGTTGCTTGAATTTCCAGCATCTGCAGAATTCCTGTTGTTTGCGTATAGTGTGTGCTCCTTTGACGTTCCTCCATGTAGCCTCATACTGATCCCAGCAGGAACCTTCGCTGCCGTGCTGAGCTCTCAACTTTTAGTCAGACCCAAGTAAGACCTGGGGGGGGGGGGGTGGGTGATGGGCTCTATATCATAACAAACCAGGAGTGGAGGGAAAAAAGGAGTACTGTATTTAGATAGAATAATCACATTACAAAACATATAGGAGCTTACAAACTTATAAATTAGAAGACGAAATAGGCCACATGGCCCCTTGAGACCATTCTACCATTAAACTAGTGAAGGCTCATCTGATTATAGTCTCAATGCTGCAATGTCCTCATGCCAGAGTAACCTTCCATGTCCTTACTTTTCAATAATAATTTCAATTTTTCATTAAATATATTCCTTTTCTTTTCAATCTTTTTATTAATTTCAAAATATAGAAACAAAACATAGCAATAATACAAATAGTAGGAGATATATTGTTACACTTAAAAAAAGTAATTGCAAAACCAAGTAGTGTAAATTAACAAAGCTTCCAAACATGTAGAACTAACCACGGATAATACAAAGCAAAAAAAAACTGGAAAAAAAATCATGAAAAAGAAAAAAAAACAAAACAAAAAAAGCAAACCCCATCCCCAAAGAAAAACAAAATTAATCAACTAAACTAAAAGACTTGGGCAAAACTAACAATTTAAAAATGGAAAAGAAGAAAACCTTAGTGCCGACAACTCCATTCCCCTCCAACAACAGTACAGAGAGATAAAACAAGTTTGGAAATGATCAAATTACATCTAAGCATAGGTTGATACAGTTTAAAGTAGTGTACAGGGGTCACATGTCCAAAGATAAACTATCTTGTTATTACTCTTATATTAATCCAATATGTGACAGATGTCATTGCGAGATAGCTTCTTTAACCCACATGTTTTGGACATGTCCCTTGTTGGAGAAATATTGGAAAGATACTTTTGATATTATTTCAACGGTCCTAAACATAGACTTACAACCTCATCCGATTACTGCTATCTTTGGACTACCAATGATAGACTTAAATAATTTAACCTCTTCATCACGAAGGATGATTGCTTTTCTTACTTTAATGGCTAGAAGGTCCATTTTGTTGAATTGGAAAGAGATTAACCCTCCTACTGTATTTCATTGGTTTTCACAAACTATGGTGTGTTTGAATTTGGAGAAAATTAGAAGTGCAGTTTATGACCCTTCCATTAAGTTTGAAAAAACTTGGAGGCCATTCATTCAGCATTTTCATTAAATATATTCCAAAGAACATCCCAAAGACACTCAATCTGCTGAGAGAAAGGAATGTGCAGCTTAACTGATTATCAAAATGTAATGAATGGAGAAGTCCCTTCTGTCGGAGGCAGGCTATCCTTTATTAGTAAACACTGTCCTTTGGTTCCAATCGTTTCAATATGCAGAAGTGTCCCCTCCGCACTGTCAAGATCCCTCAGGATATTATATCTTTTAAATCCCACTCTTGTAAACCTCAGTGGATTCAAGCCTAGCTTTCCTACCACCTAGTCTAGGTAGCAGCCTAGTAAACTATCTGCGAACTGTGTCCACTGCAGCCCCAAATGAGGAAATACTATGTACAGTGCTTAAGATGTTATATAAATAAGCCCTATACAACTAAAGCAGAACCTTCCTATTTTAAAATTCAATTCCTTTTACAGTAAACAATAACAGGACAATAGCAGGATAAGGGAGTGGAATGAAGTAAGAAGCTGGGAGGGGATAGGTGGAAGAGATAAAGGGGTAAAGAAGGAGGAATCTGATTGGAGAGGATTGTGGACTGTGGGAGACAAAGGAGGAGGAGAGGTACCAGGTGAGGAGAAGAGAGATGAGAAGAGGTGAGAGGCAAACCAGAATGGTGAATGGAAAAAAAAGGGAAAGGTTGGTGGGGGAGTGGGGGAGAAGAAATTCTGCAAGTTAGAAAAACCAATGTTCGTACCATCAAGTTGGAGACTTTCAAGACAGAATATAAGGTGTTGCTCCTCCAACTTGAGAGTGGGCTCATCATGGCAGTAGAGGAAGCCATGGACTGACATGTCAGGATGGGAATGGGAGGTACAATTAAACTGGTTGTCCACTGGGAAATCCTGCCTTTTATGGCAGATGCAGTGAAGGTGCTCAATGAATCAGTCCCCCAATAAAACTTCACCGATGTAGAGCAGGCTGTAGCAGGAGCGCTGGATACATTAGGACAACTTCTGCATCTTAAAGAACCAACATTTCTTACTTTCTAGCAATTTCTTACCTTTTTCATATTTCCTGGAACAATGGGCAACTTCACATGTTCTCATATGGCAATTCATTTACTCAACTGCTTGTAGATTCCTTATGTCATTTTCGCAAGTTACATTTGAGTCTATCTTTGTGTCACCAGCAAATTTACCAATCATAAACACAAAGTTTTATTTACATACATTGTAAGAAGTTGAGGTCCGAGCACCAATCACTGTGGTACAACTCCCATTCCAATATGCCTACCTCGAACAGACACATTTATATTCTATTTTTTCGGTGAGCCAGCCAATCATTTATGCATGCCAATATTTTACTTCTGATATGATCTTTTATTGTGAACAATAACCTTTGATGTATTACATTATCAAATACCTTCTGGAAACTAAAAACTGTATATCACATCCACAGTTTCCTGTTTATCCACAGCACATGTAACTTGAAAAATTTTAAATAAATTATCTAAATGTGGCTTCCCTTTCACAAAACAATGTCGAATTAGTCTGAATGCCCTAAATCTTCCAAGTGCTCTGCTGTAACATCTTCAATCTAACTGGCCTGTATTTTACAATTTTGTGACCCCTCTCTCTTTGAATGAAGGAGTTCTGTTTTCTGCATTCAAATCTGATACCTTTCTAAATCTCAAGGTACATTGGGAATTTAAAACAAGTATCCCACTATATCACTAGTCTCATCTTTTAAGACTCATGTCCAGAATTTCACCAGGCCTGTGATCTCCCCAGCCTGCAACTCCACCTATTCGCGCAGTATCACATCCCTAGTGATTGTAACTTTACTGAGTTCTTTCTTCTCCTCCTAATTCTAAGATATTATTTGTATCCTCTATATTAATGGCTGATAGAAATGTAAGACCATAAGGCACAGGAACAGAATTAGGCCATTGGGCCCATTGAGTCTGCCCTGCCATTCCATCATGCTGATTTATAATTTCTCCCAACTTCATGTTCCCAGTTCCTCCCTGTAACCTTTGCTCCCCAGACAAATCAAGAACCTTGTAACCTCCACTTTGAATATACGAAATGACCTGGTAGAGGGACAGATAATACTGAGGACCCATTTATGGCAATGAATTCCGCAGGTTCGCTACCATTCAGCTAAATAAATTCCTCCTTATCTCTGTTCTCAATGGACGTCCTTCAGTTCTGAGGTTAAGCTGTCTGGTCCAAGAGTCCCCAACTATAGGGAACATCCTTTCCACATTCACTCTATTCCGGCCTTTCAACATTCAATTGATCTTTTAAACTTCACCCAGTACAGTCCCAGAGCTATCATTCTTTTGAACCTCTTCTGCACCCTCTCCAATGCCAGCACATCTTTTCTTAGATAAGAGGCCCGAATCTGCTCACAATACACCAATGCAATCTGACCGATGCCTTAAAGTCTTAGCATCACATCCTTGCTTTTATATTCTAGTTCTCTCGAAATGATTGCTAACATTGCAGTTGCCTTCCTGACCACTGACTCAACCTTCAAGTTCCAAGTTCACCTTTAGGGAATCCTGCACAAGGACTCCCAAGTCCCTTTACACCCCTGATTTTTGAATTTTCTCCCTGTATAAAAAACAGTCTATGCCTTTAGTCCTTCTAGCAAAGTGCATGACCGTGTACTTCCCTACACAATATTCCATCAGTCATTTTTTTGCATCAGCAAGGGAGATGAGGCTGAGTACAGGGCTACGGTAGGAAACTTTGTCACATGGTGTGAGCAGAATTATCTGCAGCTTAATGTGAAAAAGACTAAGGAGCTGGCGGTAGACCTGAGGAGGGCTAAGGCACCGGTGACCCCTGTTTCCATCCAGGGGGTCAGTGTGGACATGGTGGAGGATTACAAATACCTGGGGATACGAATTGACAAATTGTTCTGGAGCTGCTCTGGCCTATGGTCAGGCCACACTTAGATCCCCTCCAGTTCGCCTACCATCCCTGACTAGGAGTTGAGGATGCCATCGTGTACCTGCTGAACTGTGTCTACACCCACCTGGACAAGCCAGCAAGCACTGTGAGGGTCATGTTTTTTGACTTCTCCAGTGTGCTCAACACCATTGGCCCTGCTCTGCTGGGGGAGAAGCTGACAGCGATGCACGGGGATGCTTCCCTGGTATCGTGGATTCTTGATTACCTGACTGGCAGACCACAGTATGTGTGCTTGCAACACTGTGTGTCCGACAGAGTGATCAGCAGCACTGGGGCTCCACAGGGGACTGTCTTGTCTCCCTTTCTCTTCACCATTTACACCTCGGACTTCAACTACTGCACAGAGTCTTGTCATCTTCAGAAATTTTCTGATGACTCTGCCATAGTTGGATGCATCAGCAAGGGAGATGAGGCTGAGTACAGGGCCATGGTAGGAAACTTTGTCACATGGTGTGAGCAGAATTATCTGCAGCTTAATGTGAAAAAGACTAAGGAGCTGGTGGTAGACCTGAGGAGAGCTAAGATACCGGTGACCCCTGTTTCCATCCAGGGGGTCAGTGTGGACATGGTGGAGGATTACAAATACCTGGGGATACAAATTGGCAATAAACTGGACTGGTCAAAGAACACTGAGGTTGTCTACAAGAAGGGACAGAGCCGTCTCTATTTCCTGAGGAGAACTGAGGTCCTTTAACATCTGCTGGACGATGCTGAGGATGTTCTACGAGTCTGTGGTGGCCAGTGCGATCATGTTTGCTGTTGTGTGCTGGGGCAGCAGGCTGAGGGTAGCAGACACCAACAGAATCAGCAAGCTCATTCGTAAGGCCAGTGATGTTGTGGGGATGGAACTGGACTCTCTGATGGTGGTGTCTGAAAAGAGGATGCTGTCTAAGTTGCATGCCATCTTGGACAATGTCTCCCATCCTCTACATAATGTACTGGTTGGGCACAGGAGTACATTCAGCCAGAGGCTCATTCCACCGAGATGTAACACAGAGCGTCATAGGAAGTCATTCCTGCCTGTGGCCATCAAACTTTACAACTCCTCCCTTGGAGGGTCAGACACCCTGAGCCAATAGGCTGGTCCTGGACTTATTTCTTGGCATAATTTACATATTACTATTTAATTATTTATGGTTTTATCACTATTTAATTATTTAAGGTGCAACTGTAACGAAAAACAATTTCCCTCGGGATCAATAAAGTATGACTATGACTGTCTAACCTTTGCCTTCTGCAGATGCCTACTTTCTCAACATTACCTGTCCCTCTACCTATCATTGAATCATCTGCGAACTTGGCCACAAGTCATTAATTCCATCATCCAAAACATTGACGTATAACGTGAAAGGAAGCAATCCCAACACTGATGTCTGGGGGAACACCATTAATCACTGGCAATCAGGCAGAAAAGATCCCCTTTATTCCCACTATTAGCCTCCTGCCAGTCAGCCAATCTTCTATCCTTGCTAGTATCTTTCCTGCAACACCATGGGCTCTTATTTTGTTAAGGAGACTCTTGAGCGTTGCCTTGTCAAAGGCCTTCTGAAAATCCATGTAAACAACATCCATTGACTCCCCTTTGTCTATCCTGCTTGTTATTTGCTCAAAGAATTCCAACAGATGTGTTAGGCAAGATTCCCCTTAACAAAACCAAGTTGACGATTTTTTTCATGTGCTATCAAATACACCTAAACCTTAATCTTAATAATGGACTCCAACATCTTCCCAGCCAAAGAAGTCAGGTTAACTGGCCTATACTTTCCTTTCTTCTGCCTCCCTTCCTTCTTAAACGGTGGAGTGACATTTGCAGTGTTTCATTCTTCTGGAACCATTCCAGAATCTAGTGATTCCTAAAATATCATTAGTAATTCTCCATAATCTCATCAGCTGCCACTTACAGAATTTTGTCCAGGTGATTTATCTGACTTCAGAACTTCCAACTTCCCAGAACCTTCTCCTTAGTAAAAGTAATTACACTCACTTCTACCCTGACACTCTCGACTTTCTGGCATTCTGCTAGTGTCTTCCACAGTGACAACTGATGGAAAATACTTATTGAGTTCATGTGCCATTCCTTTGTCCACAATTACTACCTCTTCAGCATCATTTTCTGACATTCCAGTGTGCATTTTCACCTTTCTTTTACTCTTCATGTATCTGAAAAACTTCTGATATCTTCTTTTATATTACTGGTTATCTTACCTTCAGATTTCATAATTTCTCTCCACGTGGCTTTTAAAATTGCCTTTTGTTGGTTTTTAAAAGCTTCCCAATCCTCTAACTTCCCATTTATTTTTGCTATATTATTTGCCCACCCTTTGTCTTTTATGCTGTCATTGACTTCCTTTGTCGCCCACAATTTTCTCATACTCCCTTTAGAATTCCACTTCATCTTTGGGATGTAGTTATCCTGCACCTTCCAAGTTGCCCCCAGAAACTCTAGCCATTGCTGTTCTGTTGTCATCCCTGCTAACGTTCCTTTCGAATTAACTTTGAGCAGCTTCTCTCTCGTACCTCTGTAATTCCTTTTATTCCAATGTAATACTGATACATTTGACTTAATCTTCTGCCTCTCACACTGCAGAGTGAGTTCTATCATGCTATTATCACTAACTCCTAAGAGTTCCTTTACCTTAAGTTCCCTAATCAAATCTAGTTCATTACACAACACCCAATCCAGAATCTAAAAAGCCACCTTGTAGGCATTTTACAAATTCGCTCTCTTGAGATCCACAACCAACTTATTTTTTCCAATCTATTTGCATATTGCAATCCCATATGATTATTATAACATTTCCCTTTTTATATGCCTTTTCTGTCTCCTGTTGGCATGTGGCCAAGTGGTTAAGGTATTCGTCTAGTGATTTGAAGGTCGCTAGTTCGAGCCTTGGCTGAGGCAGCGTGTGTGTCCTTGAGCAAGGCACTTAACCACACATTGCTCTGCGACGACACCAGTGCCAAGCTCTATGGGTCCTAATCCCCTTCCCTTGGACAACATCGGTGGTGTGGAGAGGGGAGACTTGCAGCATGGGCAGCTGCTGGTCTTCCATACAACCTTGCCCAGGCCTGCGTCCTGGAAACCTTCCAAAGTGCAAATCCATGGTCTCCTGAGACTAACGGATGCCTATTCTATCTCCCATTGTAAGTTGTATCCCACATCCTGGCTACTGTTTGGAGGCCTGTATATAACTTCCATCAGAGTATTTTTACCCTTGAAGTCTACCCACATGGATTCTACATCTTCCAATGCTATGTCATCTCTTTCTAATTTGATTTCATTTTTGACCAACAGAGCCATTACGCCCCCTCTGCCTGCCTGCCTGTCCTTTCACTACAAGGTGTTAAACTCCCAACTAGATTTTCTTTCAGCCACAACTCAGGGATGCTCACAACGAGTTGTGCCAACCGCTAGCTGCACTACAAGATCATCTACCTTATTCTATATACTGCATGTATTCTTCTTCAGCCCTGTATTCATCACTCTTTTCAATTTTGCCCCCATGTTACTCTTCAACTCATCCCACTGACTGCAATCGTGTTCTATCATCTGCCTGTCCTTCCACACAGCTTCACTACACACTGCATCTACTTGTATACTAACCATCCCATCCTTGGCTCTATCACTCTGCTTCCCAACCTCCTGCCAAATTAGCTCTCACAAACCTGCCCAGAAAGATATTGGTCCCCTTGGGTTCAGGTGTAACCTGTCTTTTGTGTACAAGTCATACCTTCCTCAGAAGAGATCCCTATGATCCAGAAATCTAAAACCCTGCCCTTGTACCAATTCCTCAGCCACGCATTCATCTGCCAAATCATCCTATTTTTACCCTCAATGGTGCACAGCATTGGCAGCAATCCAGAGATTACTACTCTGGAGGTCCTGCTTTTCAGCTTCCTACCCAACTCCATATCCTGTGTTCGCTCTTCAGGACCTCATTTCTTTTCCTACCTATCTTGTTGGTACCAATATGTACAATGGCTTCTGGCTGTTCACCCACCCCCTTTAGAATGGTGTGGACCCATCTGAGACATTGCTGACCCTGGTGCTTGGGAGGCAACATACCAACCAGCTATTTCTTTGACGTTACTGGAAATTTGAGAAATCCATGTTCATGCCATCAGTTTGGAGGCTACACAGATGGAATATAAGGTGTTGTTCCTCCAACCTGAGGGTGGCCTCATCATGACAGTAGAGGAGGCCATGGCCTAACATGTTGGAATGAGAATGGGAAGTGGAATTAAAATGGGTGGCCACTGGGAGATCCCACTTTTTCTGCCAGACAGAGCATAGGTGCTCGGCGAAGTGGTCTCCCAATCTATGCGGGGTCTTACCGAAATCCAGGAGGCCACACCGGGAGCACTGGATACGGTAGATGATCCCAACAGATTCACAGGTGCAGTATCGCTTCACTTGGAGAGAATGTTTGGAGCCCTAAATGGTAGTGAGGGCGGAGGTGTATGGACAGGTGCAGCACTTGTTCTGTTTGCAAGGATAATTGCCACTGATCTCCCTCCTGGCACTTATCTTTGCAATTTTTGTGTGTGTTACTAGAAACTTACTTTGAGCTTCCACCTGTTCTCATCTAAGTCTGTTCTCACCCAAGCTTGTTGAACCAATGTATCACAACTCTAGCACTGTCCACTCAAACAATGGCCACTCTTATAATACCACTCTGCTTACACCTTGCTTCTTTACATTGTCTTTTTCCGAGTGCCTCGTAGATTGTTATGATTGCAGCCTACTGAAGTGTCCTGAAAGGCCCTGAGATATCTCTTCATTTTATCTGCCATCTTTCTCTTTTCCATTATTAATTCCCCAGACTCATTTTCTTTGGGACAAACGCTCACTATGTACCTATAGAGATATTATCTGTTCTTATATTTTTGTTTAGAGTTATCGAATACTCTAATTTTTTTCCTGGCTAATTATTCATAGTCATAGAGCACTGCAAAACAGAAACAGGCTCTTCAGCCCATCTAGTCTTTGCCAAATTATTATTCTGCCAAGTCTCATCAACCTTCACTTCGACAATAGTCCTCCATACCCCTTCCATTTATGTACTTATCCAAACTTCCGTTAAATCTTGAAATCCAGCCTGCATCCACCACGTTTGCTGGCAACTCATTTCACGCTCACACCACCTGCTGGGTGAGGAAGATACCCCTTATGTTTCTCTTAAACATTTCAACTCTGACCCTCCCTCATGACCTCAAGTTCTAGTCTCATCCAATTTTAGTGGGGGAGAAAAGCTGGTTGTCTTTACCCTAACTCATAATTTTTGTGGTCTTTACATCACTTTTTTAAAAACATTTCTCCAATTATGTTTTTTTTCTTTAAGCTTGATATTCACTTTAAATGGCGTTTCCTCTCCTTGCAGTTGGAACACAACTTTTCTGTATATTTTGAAATATCCCCTTAAATATTTATCACTGCATCTTGATTGCCTTATCTTTTAACCTAATGTTCCATCACAGCAATTAATTTGGGTTACTTCAACAGATCATTCTTGCTGTGGATTCTAGGATCAGACAGCAGGGAACCTTCGGCCCCCCATGAATGTTGTATTGAACACTGAAGTCCTAGATTTACTGACGGATTTAGTATGCTGAATATGTCAATCTTTCTGCTGCTGGACTCCAGTGGATGTATCCAGACCTGCAGAGACTCTGTAGCTTACACACCGGTGAACAGACTCTCTGTTTCTCTGCCAGATTAGATCTAGCACAGGATCCAAGATACTATTGATTTCAAGTAAGAATGCTGGGCTGTGAATTAGAAGGGAAAGTTGATCTTAATTATTGCACCTCGGTAAATGTATAGACATATTTATTGAGTGACTTTCATTATCCTGTTCTCATTTAAAAAAAATCTTCTGAATAACCTGAAGGTCTTAAAAAAAACTTCACTTCTAAAGGTTTTTAGAATGTTTTTGAATCTCAGAAACAGTTTAAATGGTTAAATTAACTTGACATAAAGACAAGAAATTCGCACGATGCTGGAAATCCAGAGTAACACATACAAAATGCCGGAGGAACTCAGCAGTCTAGGCAACATCCATAGAGAGGAAGAAAGAGTTGATGTTTCAGGCCAACATCCTGATGAAGGGACTTGGCACAAAATGGCGACTCTTTGTTCCTCTCATGGATGCTGCCTGGCCTGTTAAATTACCTTGACAACCTTGACAGTTGACATAACTCAGTGGTAGTGAGGGAAGGGGCAAGGGTTGGCTAGATATGTG
This sequence comes from Mobula hypostoma, assembly GCF_963921235.1. Taxonomy (NCBI): domain Eukaryota; kingdom Metazoa; phylum Chordata; class Chondrichthyes; order Myliobatiformes; family Myliobatidae; genus Mobula; species Mobula hypostoma. The sequence continues at coordinate 19,704,538 of NC_086112.1, forward strand.
GGAGGCATAGTTGGCTGCCAAATCTTTCAGAGGTGCTTTAAGGGTAAGACTGCCTCAACAGATTTCTGCAGCCAATCAGACAGTGCAGCAAAACTGACCCGGTTCAGTACCATCTACCTCAGGATGATAAGTGAGGCATGTGAAGACAGTGTGTGGAAATTACGGGTAGCTGGCGTGTTAGGCCAGCAGCATACAGTTCTGTGCAAAAGTCTTTGGCACCCTAGATTTTTTTTATATGGTTTCGGATGATATGGCTTCCATAGAGCCCTGATCTCCACATTATCAAGGCTGTCTGGGATAACCTGGAGAGACAGACACAAGCAAGACAGTCAAGGTCTGCAGAAGAACTGTAGCAAGTTCTCCAAGATGCTCGGAACAACCTACCAGCCAATTTTCTTATAAAACTACACAATAGTGCACCTAAGAGGACTGATGCGGTTTTAAAGATGGTTGTTGTGTGTTCAAATACAGATCAATTAAATAAAAGCACACACGTGGGAGATGGCTTTAGCTGGTGTATCCACATTGCAGTGAGGGAGAGAGAGAGAGAGAGAGAGAAAGAGAGAGAACAGATCAATATGTATGCATAGGTGAGTTATCAGTCCAAAGGTAGTGCTAAGGGGAGTCATTGCTCAGAAAGAAATAGATCCATATGTTGCAGTGGTCATGCCAAATATTGATTTGATTTAGTTTTTTTAACTGTCTACTGCTCTTTATAGTAAATTTGTTGATATTTAGAAACTTTCCAGTTCATTATTTTTGAAAGAATCATCCATTTACAGAATTTCTAACATGTGTCCCAAGACTTTGCACAGTACTGTATGCCTTAGAGCACTTTCCCAGGAATGTGTAACAACTTGCATAGAGTAACTTTAACTTAATAAAAGCCTTCAAGTTGTTGGCGTAACAGAACCAGACAGAACAGGAAGAACTCCAGTTTGATCACCACGCTGGATTAAGTTAGCTGATTTCAGGAGGGTCGATGCAAAGGCACTAAATTGACTTTATAGTCTCTGGAATAATGAAAAGGAAAGACTTTCAGCCAAAGCTCTGTTCTTCATCGTCACTCAGGAACTCCTGCTGAAAACATGTGCAAGTGAATTTTAGCTGAGGTCAGGGACACAGACTTAACTCAGATTCGAACCATCGTTAAATATTCCTGGCAGTTTTTACTGCCTCAGTTCACACATGTGGATTCGCCACTTAACTGCAAGTGGGGAGCTGATGACACTTGCAGACCCGCAAACCAGCAAATCACAGAGGAGAAACATCCCTTAATTTTTTTTAGTAGAGCACACAATAAATTAGAAATTCCTGAAGACTGAACAATATGGAAAGCTATTTCTAAAAACAAAGAGTGGTTAATAAAAAAGATTTTAGCTGGAAGTATACTGTTAAGAAAATCAGGTCAGAGTGATTGCATGCCCAGGTGACATTACCAAATATGAGCCGTGGTCCCTTTTAATCAGGTTTCTACACATGGTATTGTTTGCTGGGCTGGCAGCATGTCAAGCTTGGAAATAAGGAGCTCACCATGTTCCAGGGGGTTTTTGGTAGGTCACCTGAAGAGATGCATTTAAAGGGCAAATATCCTAATGAATATTGAAAAGCCAGGGTAGAGTGGAGGTGGCGACGATGTTTCCAGTAGAGCAAGAGTCTAGGACCAGAGGGTACAGCCTCAGAATAGAAGGATGTCCCTTTAGAGCAGAGATAAGGAGGAATTTATTTCGCCAGAGGGTGGTGAATCTGTGGAATTCATTGCCACAGATGGCTGTGGAAGCCAAGTCATTTGGTATATTTAAAACAGAGGTTGGTAGGTCCTTGATTAGTAAGAGTGCCAAAGGTTACAAGGAGAAGTCAGGAGAACTGTACTGAGAGGGAAAATAAATCAGCCACGATGAAATGGAGGAGCATGCAAAGACATGGGAGCGGGTGGTGGACGGTCTTACAAGTTTGGTTGTGCATCCACTGACACCAGGCAAACAATCTGTTAGAGAATTGATAATGGCTGGGGTCACCTGTTTTGGAAAGACATTGCCAAGAAGGAAATAGCAAAATACTTCAGCAGAAAAAGTTACCAAGAACAACCATGGTCACCATGATAGCCTATGTCACACGACATGGCACATAATGATGATGTCAGTTAATCGCCATTGTGTTCAGTACCTGAACACAATGGTCTCCTGTGAAAGTGCAATATTGTACATTGGGAGATTGGAAATAGCTTTGGGCAGGTTCTCCACCAGGAAAATATGTTAAAAGCAGACCTGTGCAGTTGGGGCTGCACTCAGCTGAACACAGCTTTCAGTATGTTGCCGTGCACTGGGGTGAGGCATCGTTCCTCAAAGGCACACTGGCCACGGCAAGCAGATGCCAAAAGCCATAGTGCAGGTAGGGGCAGCGAGGGACTGGGGGAGAGCCACAAGTCAAAGTAGACCACTTCAGCACCTTCACCAGAAGAATTGCAACATTTCAAAAAGATGGCTCACCACCACCTTCTCAAGGGCAATTTGGAGCGGAATGTAAATACAGGCCTTGCTCATGATGCCCAGGACACCCAAAAAGAATAAACATAAAATATTTCACATGTTTTGCATAACATTGCTCTGATTAGTTATTGAGGATTTGCATTAAGATGATCAGACCATAAGAAATAGGAGCAGAATTAGGCCATTCGGCCCATCGAGTCTGTTCCACCATTCCATCACGGCTGATCCTGCATCCCACTCAACCCCATATACCTGTTTTCTCGCCATATCCTTTGATGCTGTGACTGATCAGGAAACGTAAATACACCCACGGACTTGGCCTCCATCACAGTCTGTGGCAGAGCGTTCTACAGATTCACCACTCTTTGACTGAAAAAATTCCTCTTTACTTCTGTTCTAAAAGGTCACCCCTTAATTTTGAGGCTGTGCCCTCTAGTTCTGGATACCCCCATCATAGGAAACATCCTTTCCACATCCACCCTAACAGGTCCTTTCAACATTCAATAGATTTCAATGAGATACCCCTGCATTCTTCTAAATTCCATTGAGTAGAGGCCTAAAACTGCCAAATTCTCCTCATATGTTAACCCATTCGTTCCGGAATCATCCTCGTAAACCTCCTCTGGACTCGCTCCAGTGACAACACATCCTATCTGAGATATGGGAGCCCAAAACTGTTGACAATATCCAAATGCGGCCTGACTAGTGCCTTATAAAGCCTCAGCATTTGAGTGTCAATGATAAAAGGACCTCAAAGGAATAGATCTGTGCTGAACATTGTCACTGCATTTGTAACACTTTCAACTAATTGCTTCTGATATTATTTCAAGCATGGAACTGCTTACTATAATCTAAGGCCGTGTTTATGCCTGGTGAAGGACAAATTTCCTGGGCATTGTATCAGTCATTTCCATTGAGTTTAAAAACTTGAAAGCCAGGACAAGTTCAAAGTTAAAATTTCAAAGTACATTTATTATTGGATACTTATACATCACCTTATACTACCTAGAGAGACTTGCTTGAAATTTGGGAAATAAATTCATTTGTCATTTAAGCCACTCCCATCCATTCTTCATTATACAGATGTCACCAATGTTACAATTCTATATATATTTTTTTAATGCAATGACTAGTTGCTAATTACTTTTCCCCTTTAATTCTTCACATCCAAACTTATAGTTTTTGACTATTTCAAATGGCTTGGATTGAAACAATTTCTGCAATATTCCTATGAATTCAAATTGCTAAATGTGTGACAAATTTCAGAATGAATCTCTGTCAAAGACTTTCTATACTCTCTGTAAAGGTCATCAGCATTCAGTGAATACATGCTTTTGACATGATCCTCTGCTTTGAGCACAATATTTATAGATAGGAAAAGATATTTTCGAGTTAAACCTGGAGGAGTGTGAGGTGGTACACTTTGGAAGGACAAACTCCAAGGCAGAGTACAAAGTAAATGGCAGGATACTTGGTAGTGTGGAGGAGCAGAGGGATCTGGGGGTACATGTCCACAGATCTCTGAAAGTTGCCTCACAGGTAGATAGGGTAGTTAAGAAAGCTTATGGGGTGTTAGCTTTCATAAGTCGAGGGACAGAGTTTAAGAGTCGCGAGGTGATGATGCAGCTGTATAGAACTCTGGTTAGGCCACACTTAGAGTACTGTGTCCAGTTCTGGTCACCTCACTATACGAAGGATGTGGAAGCATTGGAAAGTGTACAGAGGAGATTTACCAGAATGCTGCCTGGTTTAGAGAGTATGCGTTATGATCAGAGATTAAGGGAGCTAGGGCTTTACTCTTTTGAGAGAAGGAGGATGAGAGGTGACATGATAGAGGTATACAAGATATTAAGAGGAATAGATAGAGTGGATAGCCAGCACTTCTTCCCCAGGGCACCACTGCTCAGTACAAGAGGACATGGCTTTAAGGTAAGGGGTGGGAAGTTCAAGGGGGATATTTGAGGAAGGTTTTTGACTCAGAGAGTGGTTGGTGCGCGGAATGCACAGCCAGAGTCAGTGTTAGAGGCAGATACACTTAAGAGACTACTAGACAGGTATATGGAGGAATTTAAGGTGGGGGGTTATATGGGAGGCAAGGTTTAAGGGTCAGCACAGCAATGTGGGCCAAAGGGCCTGTACTGTGCTGTACTATTCTATGTTTTATGTTTTATATATTTCCATATTGACTATGAAGGATTTATATGATTGACTCACTTGCCTCCATGGTCTTTCTATGCCTAAGCCACTATTTCAACCTATTTCCCATTAAGAAAGATTAGAAGAAAGAAAGACTGGCTTTTTTTTGTCACATGTACATCTGTACATACAGTGAACTGTATCGATGGTCTCAAATCACATCCGTGAGGATGGTGCTGGGAACAGGGTGCAAGTGTTGTCATGCTTCCGGCGCCAACATGGCCACAACTCACTAAATCTAATCATATGTCTTTGGAATGTGGGAGGAAACCGGAGCACCCAGAGGAAACCCATGCAATTACAGGACAAACGTATAAACTGCTTACGGACCGCAGTGCAAATCGAACACAGATTGGTGATCGCAGGCGCCAGAAAGCAATTGCGCTAGCCACTATGCTACTGTGCTGCCAATTGTCAAAAAGCTTGTATTGCGTCCCATTTCCCGTAGGCGAGCCAGTCATCTATCTCCCCCAATAGATTACCCCTTACACCACAATTTCTTCAAATTTTTTCCAATAAGCTTGGTGCTGCACCTTATCAAGTGCTTTCTGGAAATCTATGTATAGTACTTCCCCAGTTACACTTTGTCAGCAGCACATGTGGATAAAGTGGAACTAGAAGAAATGCTATATTTTTCAAAGAATTCCCATGATTTTCTTTTCTCAAAAATGCATTGACTTTGTTTGATTACTGTAGTTTTTTTTCTTGCTGTTGCATCCTCAACACTCATAATATTCCCCCTATTGCAGATATTGTTCATACTGCAGTTTCCTGATTTCTGCCTCATTTCTTCGTGGACAAAGGAATTACCGTACATTTGCTCTTCTGGAATCTCCGCAAAATCTTAGGGATTTAGAAAATAAGAACCAGAAGATGTACTCACACCACTCATTTCTTTTAAGATCAATGGATAAAGTCTAGCAAGAGCTGACGGTCTCTCAGCCCATAGCTTCAAAAGTTTGCTCAGCTCCACTTCTGTGATGATTGCAATTTTCCAGAGTTAGAACGTAGAAGAGTACAGCACAGTATAAGCTCGTTGACTCATGGTGTTGTGCCAACCTTTCCTAAGATTAATCTATTCCTTCACTCCTTCATAGTCCTCCATTTTTCTATTATCTATATGCCTATCTAAGAGATTCCAAAAAATTCCTAATGTCTTTGCCTCTACCACCACCCTGGCAGGGCATTCTACACACTCACCACTCTCTGTGTAAAAACATTTACCTCTGACGTCCCCCCATATTTTCCTCCAATCACCTTAAATCTCCCCCAGTCTCCGTTTTAGCCTTGCCAAAAATGACCTTCCCTTCTATAGACTATGGCTGAGTCTATTGCCTGTCCTAATTTACTAAACTTTCTGTGCCATCAGTAAAATATCAATACCTGAGCCGTTTTCTCGTCCACACTTGTAGCAAAATTAGGTCCTGCGGTCAATGGCGCTTATCAGTGCTGGTCAGTAGGTGGCTCAGAGAGTTTTCTCACACCAGTATTTATCCCTTCAGCAGTTGTACAGATTGGTTATTGAGACTACCTTCGTTGCCATTTATTGGTGATCCCTGGCGTGTTCTGATACTCTCTACAACAGGGTCCCAGCCTTGGGTCCGCAGAACCTATGGCAACCTAGGGTCCATGGCATAAAAAAGGTTGGGAACCCCTGATCTACAATAAACTGTTGGAGATGCTCAGAGTTCTAGAGCATCTGTATGTATTTTTCAAAGACTAACAACTAGAAGATTTACTTTAGTCGCTCTTGGTATGGTGTAATTATCTCTCTTATGCACAAGTCATTTGCATGCCTATAAACAAAATACCACAGTTTTCCACCATAGCCCAGGTCCCTGTTGCTTCTCTCCTCACCCTTTTCACAGTACAGACATCCTTCTCCAAAATATAACAGTCTGGGTCCTGATAGTACCTCTTTCCTCACTACACACCAACACAGACCCCAATTATAGTACCTCTCTCTCCTCAACAGCTCCTGTTACAGCACAGGCCACACCACTTCCTCTGTCCTAACAGCACCACAGCACAGCCTGATTATTCCTCTCCTTCAATCTTCCCTCAACCCTTGACCATGACTTCTGTTCCTTCTTCACCCACCCATGCACATCTTGCGCCCAGTTAAGAAATAAATTTCTTATCGTCAAATATATAAATATGCACTCAGTGGTTGCTTTATTGGGTTCAGAAGTGGAACCCGGTGTGGTCTTCTGCTGTTGTGGCCCATTCATTTCAAGGTTCGGGGTCTTGTGCTTTTAAAGTCGCTCTTCTCCACACCACTGTTGTAATGCATGGTTATTTGTGTTACTGTCGCCCTCCTGTCAGCTTGAAACAGTCCTGCTGTTCTCCACTGACCTCTCTCATTTACAAGGATTTTTTGCCTACAGAACTGCTGCTCACTGGATTTTTTTTGTTTTGTTGCACCATTGTCTACAAACTCTAGAGACTGTTGTGCATGAAAATACTAGGGTATCAGCAGTTTCTCAAGTACTCCAAACACCCCATCAGGCACCAACAATCATTCCATGGTCAAAGTCACTTAGATGACATTTCTTCCCCATTCTGATGTTTGATCTGAACAACAACTGAACTTCTGACCATGTCTGCGTCCTTTTATGCATTGAGTTGCTACCGCATGATTAGCTAATTAGATATTGGCAGGTGTACAGGTGTACCTGATATAGTGGCCACGGAGTGTCTAACAGTATGGGTACTGATAGTACTTCTTCTCCCCACTCTACACCACTCCAGACTCCAATCATTGTACCACTCCTTCCTTATAACTCCTGTTACAGCGCAAACCGCAGTGTTTTCTCTTTCCTACCAGCACCACAGTACAGCCTCCAATCTTCTTTCAACTCTTGACAAAGACTCCTCTGCCTTCTTCACCCACCTCTGCACATCTTTCACCCTGTCTCCATCATAATTTAAAAAAAAAATCTAATATGTATATATATAAATCTTATTCAATGAAGTTGCAGACACACCTGAAATTTGAGTGGCCTAATTGTGCTTCTTTAGCTTAAATAAATTCGTGTAGAAAAATCTCTTAGCAGATTGAGTTTGCTTGCTGTGTATAGACTGCGTTGAAAGCCATACACTCTGCTCTAATTCTTTTTTATAGGCTGACTTGGAATTGTAAATGCTGCATTTTTTCCAAACTTGGCAGTATTGCCTAGCCGCTCTTTATTATGATTTTCAATAAAAATTAGATTCAGTGCTCTATATCACCATGACACTCATGAGAATACATCTCAAAGCAAAAGCGACAGTGCCACTATATTAGTATCAGAAATGAAGAAAGAACTATGCTACAAATTGATTTTTTTGTCATCTTAAAATGTGGAGAATACTTCAGATAATCAGAGATGAAAATCAAGTACATTGGACTACATTTGTGCATTCTGACAGGAATAAAACCTGTAATGCATGGAAAATAATTTAGTAACTAGGAAAGCTACTTTGGGATATTTTATGTAAAATGTTACAGCGTGCCCTATTTTGGAGAATCACACATAGAACTAACAGTATCTGCAATAGTCAGAGAGCCTGGGACTAGAAAAAGGATGTCCCTTTAGGACAGAGGTGAGGAGGAATTTCTTTAGCGAGAGGTTGAAAAGTCTGTGAAATTCATTGCCACAGATGGATCCCGAAACCAAGTCATTGGGCAAAATTAAAGCACAGATTGATAGGTTCTTAATTAATAATGCAGTCAAAGATTCTGGAGAGAAAGCAGGAGAATGTGTTTGAGATAGAGATATATAAAATTATGATGGGTATAGATAGAGTGAATGCAAGAAGACTTTTTCCACTGAGGCAAGGGGAGAAAAAAACCAGAGGACATGGGTTAAGGGTGAGGGGAGAAAAGTTTAAAGGGAACATTAGGGGGAGCTTCTTCACACAGAGAGTGGTGGGAGTATGGAATGAGCTGCCAGACGAGGTGGTAAATGCGGGTTCTTTATTAACATTTAAGAATAAATTGGACAGATACATGGATGGGAGGCGTATGGAGGTATATGGTCCATGTGCAGGTCAGTGGGACTAGGCAGAAAATGGTTCGGCACAGCCAAGAAGGGCCAAAAGGCCTGTTTCTGTGCTGTAGTTTCTATGGTATGGTTTCTAAGGAAAAGACATCAACCATGATCAAATAGCAGAGCAGACTTGATGGGCCAAATGGCCTAATCCTGCTCCTATGATTTTAAGGTCTCACTGTTAGAATAGATGGTGTTCCTTAATCAATATCTTGCTAAAATCTTAGGACCATTGTATTGAAGGGAGAAAAAAGATTAATACAAGTATAGGGAGGCAGGTTGTACAGGGCATCGAAGGAAACTTTAGATTCTCCATTTTTTTTATAAGCTTCAAACTGTATTGTGGGATCTATCTATATATTGGTTTAGATTTTCTACAAATATTGAAGCGTTTGAAGATTTCTTTTGGGCTTTTCTTCATTAAGAGCTGCTGTTTTATTTGGTTTGCTTCACTGTTGATGAGTGCCATCTGAAGTATATTTACCTTGGTGAGTATAACCTAATGTCATTTGCCTCCACGTACCAAGGAATTTATTTCTTATGTTCAGTCAAGTTCGAAGGCAGTTGACACAGGCAAGAGATTTGTAAGGATGTTCATTGGAGTTTGTTCCTGTGAGTTTTTGCAGGGTGACTGTTAGCTCCAAGATAGAATGTCCCTCATTGGTGCAACTTCTGTCATTGGACCCTCACCGGGAGAAGGAGTATGTCGCTCACATGTATCTACTATACTAATAAATATTTCTATTCTCCTCACAACCTGTCCTTTTAATAGCTAGCTTTCAACCTTTATTTCCTGTGACATGAGGACTGCCCATGAGGACAAACTGAATAGAAAGAGCCCATGCACTTAGTGTTTAGAAGAATTAGTGATACTTTCAGTAAAACAAATAAAATTCTTTGCACCTACCCTGCTAAACCCTCTGAGAAACTGTCCTTGCTGAGGACATGGGTTGCACCATTTACACCTGAGGTGGAGAGGAACCTCTTCAATGATAATTCCAAAATTCTGGAATTCTTTATCCCATTTGGTTGTGAATGCTGAATTGATGAGTATGTTTTATCAATCTTTGGGGACTACTGTCATCAAGGGATATAAGGATCAGGTGCAAAACTTAATTTGCAATAAAATGGAGAAAAGGACTAGATTTCCTGTATGAGAAAGTCTGCAGAAAATCTTCAGTCCTGAAGATAGTCTTGGCCCAAAACGTTAACTATCTATTAATTTCCATAGTTGCTGCCTGCTCTGCCGAGTTCCTCCAGCATTTTGGGTATGTGGTTTTGATTTCCTATATGGTCTTCTCTTCCTATTTGTTTGTTTACCATCTTTGCCAACTATTGCAGAGCTAATCTTTTTATGTGACTCTAATTTATTATTTGATTAAATAGTGTCCCATCAAATTGAAGTTCACATTTAATCGTCAATAAATACAGCCAAATGAAACAGCATTCCTCTGGGGCCAAGGTACAAAACACAAAACCAACAGTAACACACAGCACAAGGCACATATAGCGCATATAACTATGATCATATAGAAAACACACGGTCACAAAAAGGAATAATATTAGCCCAGGTCCCTGAGTATCATGAGCTGTAGGTGGATGCTGCATGGGATGTTGTGCTTGCAAGAACAAGCACACAGCAGTTCCTCACAATGCACTAGCGCAGCTGCAGGTGAACGCAATCCAGCTGGTCTTCCTCAGAAGGACGACACTGATGGGAAGGGTCAGAAGACAAAATAATCATAGCCTTTGTATGTTATGAGCACAAATTAGACCAGCACATCTTAATTTTTAGCATCCTTGCAAAACTGAGAAAATTGTTAATTGCAGTCATCTTAACTGTACTTAAATTTGGTGTGTACTTTGCACTAAAGAGGCTGAATTCTCATCACTCCACTGAGCATCTGTTTCTATATATTCCTTTCTGCTGGCATGTCAATGATGATACATGAATTGTCTCTAGTAGCCAACTCCAACAGCTCACGAATCAAGCTTAAACCTAGCATTTCTTGTGCAAGGTTTTACTTGGAAATCCTTGCACACAGAATGAGTTATCCCATATCCCCATGCAACACCTGCTTCACAATCTGGATCATATCTTCATAAAATGGTCCAATACTGCAAGTAAATTCATATTGTTGTTTCTGCTGCCTTCCGCTTCCTTCCAGCAATGTGATGATTTGATGCAAGCCATAAAATGAGGAGCAAAATATTTCTTTAAACTGCTCTCTGAATGAGTAATGAAAAGTCATCATGACAGGGCCTTTGAACTATGCTGGGTATAACCTTGTTCTGACACCTGCATTTTTGAGTTACGTAGAAATCTAGTCCTTTAGGATCAGTATTAGTTTTATAATCACTGGTGTACTGTATGCTATGAAATTTATTATTCTGTGGCAGCAGTATAATGCAATACATAAAAATTACTATACTGTAAATTATAGTAAGACTATATAATCATATAAATAAATAATGTAAATATAGTGAGGTAGTGTTCATGGACCTTTCAGAAATCTGGTTGCAGAGGGAAAGAAGCTATTGCTAAATCGTTGAGCACGTGTCTTCAATCTCCAGTACCTCCTTCCTGATGGTGGTAATAAAAAGAGGGCATGTCCTGGGTGGTAAAGGCCCTTCATGAGAGATGCCACCGTCTCGGATACATAGTCTTTTCAAGATGTCCTCAATGCGGGTGAGGATAGTACCCATGATGAAGCTGGCTGAGCCTACAAGACTGCAGCTTTTTCTGATCCTGTGCAAAAAATCAATAAATGATCAATGAATGATTTATTTTTGTCAGTTACTTGCATCTATCAATCATTTCAAAATCAGCTCCTTCCTAGACAGTACCCTATTCTCATTTCCTTGTCAATAATGCAGGTGTGCTACTGATAATACTGTGCAGAATCACCAACTGGAAAAAATCCATGCAATGGACTCTGAATCATTCAGAGTACAGCGTACTTCCAAGCGGGTTTAATGAAGTCGGGGAAACTTTTTGTTTAACTGCCTGATAATTGATTTTGCTAACTAAAAGAAGTATTTGCTTGAAAGAGATTTGATCACTTTGAAGATAATTTATTAAAGAATAAATTTTAAAAATCACTTAGCGGAAATGTAACACACTGTCAGAATATATTTATGCTGTGACAATGACTAATGATATTATAATCTAGATTGAGTTACAGCACAGTAAAGAAATGTAAAAACTTAATTAACTGCGAATAAATGTATTCATAACCTTTGCTGATTGTTCATAATTTAATGTAGTGACTGTATGGTGACTCATTGCTGATATCTAGAATACTAATGGTGTCTATGTGGTTAGTGTGGAAAGTACCATCTCTTTGTTAATTTTCCCAGAACACTGACATAGACACACTCAGTGACCACTTCATTAGGTACACCAGTACTAGTGCTCATTAATGCAAATATCAGCCAATCGTGCAGCAGCAACTCAATGCATAAAAATAAGTGGACATGGTCAATAGGTTCAGACCAAATATCAGAATGGGGAAGAAATGTGATTTTGATTTCTTTGACCGTGAATGATTTTTTGTCCCAGATGGAGTGATTTGAGTAACTGCTGATCTCCTGGGATTTTCATGCATAACGGTCTCTAGAGCAGGGATTCCTAATCTTTTTTATGCGAGGGACCTCAACTGCTAACTGAGGTGTCCACGGAGCTCGGGTTGAGAACACCTGCTCTAGAGTTTATGGTGTGAAAAACAAAAAGCATCCAGCGAACATCCAGCATTCAGTGGAGAAAAATGAGATCGGAAGAGTTCAGCGGGGAAATCGGTAAAGGATAGCCAAACTGGTTCAAGCTGACAGGAAGACAACAGTAGCTCAAATAACCATGCGTTACAACAGTGGTGTGCAGAAGAACATCTCTGAGCACACGGCATGTGAACGTTGAAGTGGGTGGTCTACACCATGAAAATACACTCAGTGGCCACTTTATTAGGTACAGAAGGTACCTAATGAAGTGGCCCATGAATGTACAGTACTTTGGGGTTCTTTCAGCAGGTAAAACAGATTTTTAAAAATGTTACTGAATAAAGGCTAAGGAGGGCACAGTTCAATAGTTGTAGATTTATTTTGACAGGGAAACTAACTTCTCTTACACAGTGACACAGTTGGTAGCATTACCATCCTAACACCTCCTGAAATCGTGGTTCAATCCTGACTTTGGTGCTTTCTGCAAGAAGTTTGCACATTCTCCCTGTGAACACATGGGTTTCCCCAGGGTGCTCTGGCTTCTTCTATCAACTAATGTACAAAGTGCAAAGTAAATTAAATATAAATCTACATATGCATCATCTTATGCAACGCCGAAATTCATTTTCTTGAGGGCATACACGGTAAATCCAAGAAATCAATGCAAGACCACACCCAACAGGGTGGACAAAGAACCACTGTACAAAAGCCAACAAACTGTGCAAATACAAAAGAAGAAAAAAGAACAATAAATATCAAGAACATGAGATGAAGAGTCCTTGAAAGTGAGTCCATAGACTGTGGGAACAGTTCAGTGATGAGGCTTGAAAGGTGAAGTTGAGTGAAGTTTTCCTCTTTGGATCAAGAACCTGATGGCTGAGGTATAGCAACTGCTTCTGAACCTAGTGGCGTGGGTCCTGAGGCACCTGTACCTTCTTCTTCTAAAAGATCCCATCTCTCAAGATGGCCACTGTAAATTGCCCCTAGTGTGTAGATATGCAGTGGAACCTTGTGGGTAGAGCTTGTTGTGGAACGAATGTGGGATAAGTGTAAATGGGTGATGGTTGGCATAACTTGAGTGGGGCTGAAGTGTCTGTCACATTGCTGTACCTCTCTACCACTTTGACTCAGTGACTGCCATTCAGAAACCATACTGAGGTGAATTTGTCAGTACTCCACAATGCTACATAGTGAAAAATCACAACCAGGACCAAACAAACATTGTCCATTGGCCAGGCATGTGAGGGTATCTTGTAGGGAACATTTTCCATACTTTTCTGCACAACACTTATTCTTGAAAAGAATATACTGGGTACTTAGTGCATAAGAATGCTGCTATAAATAGTAGAAATAGTATATTTCATCGGCCATTTTGATTTCTGATATTTCACTATTGAAATTTAAGTCCTATGTTTCTATTACCTTATATTATTGTGTAAACAGTTGTATCATTTTAGTTAAATTAATTTTGAATGTTCATAATGTTTACTGAAATATAGCCAACTCTGTGAAGATTATATTAATTTTATACCATTTAACTGTATTCATTATATACCCAGATAATTCTTAACAGATTTCTTTTATATCTTCTAGAATTAATTTTCATTATATTTTAATTTAATTAACTATATCTATAGCCTGAAGATCTCAGCTCTTTCAGTACACATGTAAGTACTGTTTATATGTATTGAGGGTTTCTTCCCTAACATTATTTCAGACATTATGTTCCAGATGACTATTGCCCTTTATTGTAAATGTCTGCTTGTAAATATCTTCTCCACCATCTCCAGGACAGTCACGTGTGTATTTCTCATACTGTGATGACCATGAGCAGTATTTGAACTGTAAGCAAAAATGTGTTGTGGTTGGTGAGGTCCTGCATAATTGACAGAAATAAACTGGTTCTTAATTTTTATTTTATTTTAAAGATACAGCACTGTAACAGGCCCATCCGATCCAGCAAGCCCAATTACCCTCGTGTGACCAATTACCCTACCACCACGTATGTCTTGGCAAAGTGGGAGGAAACCGGAGCACCCAGAGGAAACCTATGCGGTCACCAGGAGAATGTACAAACTCCTTATAGATAGTGATGGAATTGAACAGGGTTCACTGGTGCCACAGTTGTGCTTTGCTAACCACTACACTACCGTGTCACCCCGATTTACTGACTTACAGTACTGTGCAAAAGTCTCAGGCACGTGATAGGTGCCAAAGACTTTTGCACACATGGTACTGTAAAAAAAAATTAAAATAGGAAGGTGGTTGAGAAATAGACATAACAGTACTTCACTCAGTGGTATTATGTGTTAATTGGTAACTGGAAAGGCACAATATTAGGCACTCTGCCAACATCTTAGGCACCTTAGCTATATATATGTGCCAAAGACTTTTGCACGATACTGCACAACTGGTAAATTAGTCTATCATTGTCACATTTACAGTGAAAAATTTTGTTCTGAGTGCCATCCATACAGATAATTTCTTTACAACAGTGCATTGATGTGCTCTGAGAGAAAACAATAACACAATGGAAAAGGAAGTGTTACAGTTACAGAGAAAGTGTGCTGCAGGCAGGCAGTAAGGAGCAAGGCCAGAACAAAGTAGTCGGTGAAATCAAGAGTCCATCTTAGTAGACTAGTGGAATGTTTGTAAGTGCATTGAAATCAGAAGGCAGGCATGTTGGAAACACTCATGGTTAATGTACTGTGTCTGAAACTCTTTTTCCGCAGATACTGCCTGACCTGATGAGTGTTTCTGACATTTTCTGGTTTAGTCTCAGGTTTCCAGCAAAGGCCTCCTTTTCTTTGGATTTCTCTCTTAAGTGTTTACTGTCCATCTAAATGGTGACAATATAGTTATCCTTCTCAATTCTGTTAAAGTGTTGGAGAATATTCTTACATGAAGCTTGGGGTAGTGTTTGAATCTTCATGAATCCAAAGCAAGAGTGCTTTCACTGAGCCAGTCTCAAACTAACAAAGGTTGTTTATCAATTTTGTTTCCTCATGGTTATAGTTTCCTTACATGGAGAACATTTGGATACCCATTTATTAGATTTATTTATCATTTAAATTAATGTTGGAAACATATGAAATTCACTGTTTTGTTGGTGCTAAGAATAAGTACATGAAAATGTTACACGACAGAGTGCTTATTGAGCTGCAGACTGAAGTGTTAGAATGCTAACTTAAATGTTTCTTTCAGTTTTCAATTGGAGGAAGAAAACATGAGGACATTTTAAGAACCTTTGCTGAGAAGATAAAATTGATATTGCAGAATATCCAATAATACTGATTTAGAAAAATAAAAATGAATGCGTTTTAATATTTTTTTTGCATAGGGTACACTACACAATCAGTCCAATGTAAATGTCTTGCCAAAGAGTTTCAGCCTAGAACATTGACTGTACTTTTTTCCATAGATGCTACCTGGCCTGCTGAATTCCTCCAGCATTTTGTGTGTGTTGCTTGTGTTTTCAGTATCTGCAGACTTTCTCTTGTTTCTGATTTGATTACTATTCTGCAAAGTCTCTTCCAGGGATCCCTACCCTGAAGAAGTTTAAATCTTCCCTTTGATGGGAGTTCAGTGAAACTCTCTCTCACTGTTCCCCCACTGTAATCCCTGTTGCTCTCTAATTCTTTGATCATGTGCTTACTCAGACTTGCTACTACAGCCATGTACCCTTTCTGGGAACATGTCTTCGCCGCTGTCCTGCCGAAGGGTTTCAGCCCAATCTGTCAATCGTACTTTTTTACATATATGCTGCCTGGCCACCTGAGTTCCTCCAGCATTTTGTGTGTGTTGCAATGCAAATGTTACTATTTTGTCCCTCAGCTCCGCACAAATATGACAAAGTGCTTTTCAAGATGGATCACCATAGCAACATTCCCCACCCTCTTCCATCCCTTAGGATGGTGCAGACTTCTTGCCTCCAACTAGTATCAGCATGGATGAAATCACTCATTCCATTTCCTATTGTCTGCCATGATTGTAATAAGCATATTTTTATTCAGAGCATCAATGTGTATACTCCATGATGAAATCATTTCTGATCTATTGCTCTTTTTGGTTGACTTTCTGCATATTATGTAATGACATCACCACTTTGTTCAAAATCGAGAACTTGCATTGTGTTTCTTTCTTACCCACGGCAGAAACATCCCACTTAACTTTTCCTTCTCAGAATATTTGCTATTGTATAGAGTAGAAACTCACTCACATTAATTGAAAGCCTGCATGCCAAATTCTTTTTAAATGTTAATAAATTTCCTATGAAAAATGCTTTTCTTTTATGAATTTTCCCCCTGTATAAGTCTCTGAGTCAGAGTTTCTCCCAAAGCAATCACCATCTAGAAGGTTAAAATCGGTGTTATTTCTTCAGCCAACAATTAGTTCAGAAACATTTTGTCACGTTTTCTCTGGTGAATTTGAAGTGTTCAGCATAACTGGTGTTTTACTTGGTAGCGGGCAGGTGCTAGCATAGTGAAATGGGCTTAAGTAGTATACCAGACACCCATCAGTGCTGGGTCACCTCTTGGTCTGTCCATTGCAGTGAAGTTTTTCCCAAGGTTAGAGTATTATATTGTGTCAGTCAATGGATAGATCCCTGACTACTGGATGGACATGAAAAGAAGGACAAGGTTACAGATTTTGGATTACTATTTTCTTTCATCAATATTTCTGATTCAGCAAAGATTATTGATTTGGATTAATTGCAGCTGCTGTGGCTGTTGTTCCATTGCTGAGTACATTTATTTATCCGATGACTCTAATAATTAGACAGTCACAGTTAAAAGAATTTGGGTCAGCGAATTTTACAGCAGCATCTCCAAACTGATCTTCAACCTACACTCCTTATAAACATAAATCCTTCCCATAAAGCAGTGGGACTTGCTATTTTAGCTTTGCCTGCTATCCATTAACAGATAGGAGAAATTTCTTGTCATGGTGTCTGTCATCTCATTTGTCACAAAATAAATGTTCCTGTATTTTGATATATTCAGTGGCTACAACCTCCTCAGTCTTTTTCACTTATTCCGCTCTAATTCAAGTATGTATCTGTGCAACTATTCATAATAATCTCTAAAGTTTTCTTGAAAAGGATTCTTCTGCTATTAATTTGGTAAAATCAAATCAAACAAGGAATCGAATACAGATCTTCAAATGCCAATTTATCTTCTAGATTGCTAAAGCGATATAAACTAACTTCCAATAAATGTCACAGACACTAAAATGGAATTCAATGTTTGCCCAATATGTTGGTATAACTTGGTTAAATATCCTTGAATGTTTTTAATCACTTCATCCAATAATGCAGGAGTTTTAAATATACTATTTGAAGCAAAATACTACTGAAAAGATTGTGAAGATAGTGTGGATCTACAATATTTGCTGGTATCACAACAACCAAATTAATTACTACTATCTTCCATATCTGATTAAATATATCTGTAGTGCTTTTGCATTCAACGTTGAAAGCAGCGATTAAACCAGTTATTAAGGAGTGAACTTAATTATCTAGCTTTTCCACATGAAATATCTCTGTCCTTTTGTTATGCTAGAAGCAAACATAATAAATGTAATCCTTTAAACTTCATGCTAGTCTGAAGAATCTCATTTGATCAGCTTATCAAGTATAACAGAGACATTAATAATATTGCACTTGGATTTTCCATTTAAGTAGGGCTGCAGGTTTGTGCAACCAGGTTTTGTTTCTGACTTGCAGAACCTCTCCAGATGCATTGGTTTTCTCTTTCATTCCAAAAAAAAAACAAGATCGTAGGTTAACTTGCATCAACGGAATTTCCATTGGTACAGGTTGATGTACTTGTGTGAGAAAATAGGTCAGAGGTTCACGTGGGGTGATGGTAATGATAGGATTGCTCTGAGATCTGGTATATAGTTGATGGGCCAAACAGTCTCCTATGTCAAAAGGAAATGGGGTACTGTGCAAAAGTCTTAGGCACACATATATAGCTAGGGTGCCTAAGACTTTTGCACAGTACTGTATTTGTCAACATGGAGCAGAGAGTGAGTTGGAAATGTGGCGGGAGCAAAGGATGTTGGAATGGTGAGGGTGGAGCGCCACGGGAGGGGTGTGGGACAGGTGACAGAGACGGAGTGTCAGGGACAAGGGGTGGCGTGGGTGCAGACACACCCAGCCCTGAGACACCAGGCAAGGTTATTTGATTCTAACCAGTTGGTTTATTGACCATTACAGAATGTCTGTCTGGTGCTTCCCATGCCTTCCCGTCTCCCTTCCCCTTTTTCCAACTATGATTCCCCTTCCCACTATCGGTCCACAATAGAGGTCCAGTGCAGAAGTCTTTGGCACATATATCTAGTATCTAGGGTGACCCAAGATCTTTGCACATTATTTTATAGATTTAGATTCAAATTTATTCATCACATGTACATTGAAACAGATGTAGAATTGCGTTGTTTGTGTTAACAACCAATACGTGCAAGGATAGAGAAGGCTGATTGAGTAGAAAAGGCAGCGACACACAGCAGATTGGAACTTTGAGCAGTGGCCATCAGCGTTTGGAACTGAGGGACAAGAACAAGTTAAAATAAGGCAGGGGCAAGCGGAGCAGCAGAGTGGCCATCATTTGTGTGGTCGGAGATAGAGTGTACATTTTGAGGCTTCAGCAGGGAAAGGCGTCAGCGAGAGAAGGCAAAAAGAAGCCGTAGACACGTTTTCTCCCCAGGGTTTGCTGTTCTTCCTTCTTTATAGTTGCCCAGTTAACAGTAACAGAGATACCAGGCAGGATAAGGGAATGCTCCTCTTGCAGGATGTGAGAAGATAGGGAGACCTCAGTGTCCCTGGTGACTCCAACTGCGGCCTGCTAACAATCCGCGTTAAGGAGTTGAAGATGTGTGAGTGACGATAAACCTGATTCCGATATGGGTCTCTATTGTGGACTGAGAGTGGGAATAGGGCAAGGAGAGGGATGAACTCTGGATCATTCAGGAGGCTGAGGGCATGATAGATAGGACATAGAGAGAGGTAGTTGCACACAAGGTGCAGGATACAGGAAAATTGGTGACAGTCAGGATGAAGAAAGGGTTAAAGAGCCAGTGCAGTGGCGATCCTCCTCAACAACAGGTATATCACTTTGGATACTCTTGGGGGGGGGGTTGTGGGGGATGACCTATCAGAGGAAAGTCACAGCAGTCAAGTCTTTGGCACTGAGTCTGGCTCTGTGACTCAGAAGGGAAGGCGGAGAAGAGGTGAGCTGTGGTGAGAGGGGATTCGTTAGTTAAGGGAATGGAAAGGAGGTTCTGTGGATGAGAACTAGATTCCTAGATGTCATATTGCCTCCCAGATGCCAGGGTCCAAGATATCTTGGACTGAGTCCTCAGCATTCTTGGAAGAGTGGGAGGGTGAATAACCAGATGTCATGGTCCATGTAAGTACCAATGCAAAGGTAGGAAGAGTGTTGGGGTGTTGCAAAGTGAGTTCAGGGAGTTAGGTAACACGCACAAAATGCTGGAGGAACTCAGCAGGCCTGGTAGCATCAATAGAAAAGAGTAAACAGTCGACATTTCGGGCCGAGACCCTTCATCAGGGCTTGACGAGTTCTCCTCATCAAGAGTCATAGATTCCTGCTGAGTTCCTCCAGCACTGTGTGTGTGTGTGTGTGTGTGTGTGTGTGTGTGTGTGTGTGTGTGTGTTGCTTTGGATTTCCAGCATCTGCAGAGACGGTTTGCACCTGAACTGGAATGGGACTAATATCCTAGGGGAAAGGTTGCGAGTGCTTCACAGGGAGAAGGGGTATGTATGTGTGTGTGTGTGTGGGGGGGGTTAAATTAGGGTTGCTGGGGGTGGGAACCAGAGTGCCAGAACAGATAGTGGAGAGGTTGTGGAGACAGGTGTTGTTAAAGCCTCAGACAAAGTCTGGAACGATAAGGTTGAGCATGGTGCAACTGGTGCTCTGAACCACATATATTTCAATGCAAGGAGTATTGTAGGAAAGGCATTCTTAATCGGTATGTAGAAGTTCCAAAGAGAGCAGGTGAGATACTTGATCTGCTATTAGGGAATGAGACAAGGCAGGTGACAGAAGTTTGTGTAAGAGAACACTTCGCATCTAATGATCACAATGCCACTAGTTTCAAAGTAAATATGCAAAAAGATAGGTCTGCGCCACGAGTTGAGATTCAAAATTGGAGAAAGGCCAATTCTGAGGGTATCAAAAAGGATCTGCAAGTGTGGATTGGGACAGGTTGTTTTCTGGCAAAAGTATACTTAGTAAGTGGGAAGACTTCAAAGGTGAAATTTTGAGAGTACAAAGCTTGTATGTGCCTGTCAGAATAAAAGGCAAAATAACAGGATTAGGGAACTGTGGTTTTCGGGAGATATTGAGGCCCTGGTTATGGGGAAAAAAAAGAATTTCATTACTGGTACAGGCAGATAGAAAGAAATGAGCTACTTACGGAGGAAAAGAGATGCAAAAGAACATTGAAGAGATAAATCAGGAGGGCTAAAAGAAGGCATGAGATTACCTTAACAGGAAAGGTGAAGGAGATCAGATATTTAAAGAGCAAGCGGATTGCAAGGGACAAAATTGGAAGATCAGAATAGTAATCCATGAGCAGAACCAAAAGAGATGGGGAGATCTTAAATGCATTTTTTACATCTATATTTACTCAGGAGGTGGACATAGAAGTAAGGCAAAATGGCTTCAACTTCATGAACTCTATACAGATTACAGAGGGGGAGCGGTTTGTTGTCTTGAGGCAAACTAGTGTGGATAAATTCCCAGGGCCTGACACGGTGTTCCCTTGGACCCTGTGGAAGACGTGCAAAAATTGCTGGGGCTCTAGCAGAGATAGTTAAATCATTCTTCGTGACAGGTGAGGTGCTGGAGGATTGGAGAGTAGCCAATATTGTTCCACTGTTTATGAAAGGCTCTAAAAATAAACCAGTTAGCAGCTAGAAAGTTATGGGAAGATATTCTAATGGACTAGATATGTGAGTACGTGGATGGACATGGACTGATTAGGAATAGTCAGCATGGCTTCGTGCTTGTTAGATCATGTCTAACCGATCTTATAGAGGATATTGAGGAAGTTACCAGGAAATTTGAGGAAGGCAAGGCAGTGGATGTTGTCTACATGGACTTTAGCAAGGGAGTTTGGTCAAGTAGGTCCAGTTGCTCAGCATTCAAGATGAGGTAGTAAGTTGGATTAGATATTGGCTTTGTGGGAGATGGCAGAGAGTGGTGGAAGATGGTTGCCTCTCTGACCAGAGGCCTGTGACTAGTGGTGTGTCGCAGGGATCGGTGCTGGGTCTGTTGTTTGTCATCTATATCAATGATCTGGATGATAATGTGGTTAACCGGATCAGAATATTTGCAGATAACACCAGTTCTGGGGGTCTAGTGGCCAGCAAGGAAGACTATCATGGCTTGCAGTGGGATCTGGAACAGCTGGAAAAATAGGAAATAGAATTTTATGCAGATAAGTGCGAAGTGTTGAACTTTTGTAGGACCAACTAGAGTAGGTCTTACCTAGTGAATGGTCGGGCACTGAGGAGTGCAGTAGAACAAAGGGATCTGGGAATGCAGAGAAACACAGAATACAACAAAACAGAACAAACGAAGTGACAAAGCAGCAGCTGCAAAACAAACACCATTCATCCCTCCCCTGTTCACCCACTCACTCACTCATGCACATACACAGCCCCCTAACTCCAGCACAGGTCATTTTCTGCCTCAGACGACACGGCACATAACAAATAAGCGATAGATCTGCGATGGAAGTCCAGATTGAAGCCCAAAGGTCGATCGGAAGTCGAGAAGCCTCATGGGTTTGCTGACGATAGCCTTCGACTTCCATAGTGGACTCGCAGAGATTCGCAATCTCAGGGCTCCAACTTCTGGCCTTCTGAACAACCTTCGGGCTTCAATCTGACGGATGGATCGCTTGTTTGTTTTGTGCCTTGTCATATGACATGGGCGATCATGGTCTTTCCAAGACCATAACTGTTCTTGACAAATTTTTCTACAGAAGTGGTCTGCCTTTGCCTTCTTCTGGGTGGTGTCTTTACAAGGTGGGTGAGCCCAGCTGTTATCAATACTCTTCAGAGATTGTTTGCCTGTGTTCAGTAGTCGCGTAACCAGGACTTGTGATCTGTGCCAGTTGCTCATATGACCGTCCACCACCTGCTCCCATGGCTTCAAGAGACCCTGATCAAGGGAGGCTAAGCAGGTGCTACACCTCGCCCAAGGGTGACCTGCAGGCTAGCGGAGGGTAGGATTACCTCACACCTCCTTTCATAGAGACGTATCTCTATTTACCGTAAACACAAAATAATCTGCAGATGCTGTGATCAAAGCAACACTTTCAGTACGCTGGATGAACTCAGCAGGTCGGGCAGCATCAGTTAGAAACGATGAGTCGACGTTTCGGGCCGGAACCCTTTGTCAGGACTGAAGAATGAAAGATGGGGAAGGATTTGAAGAATGCTTGTAGCTTCAGTTGAAAGACCAGTAATTTGAAAGACAAAGGGGTGGGGGAGGGGAAGCATTGACGTCATAGCCCTGAAAACAATGGGTAGTAGAAGAAGGAGGCGGAACCCATCTCTATTTACCACCGGGTCTATAGCAGATGAAAATAGGAACAAAAGAGTTTATAAGATATTTATAGAGTTGGTTTGAAGATATTTCAATTGTAGTTTTACTATTGATTGAGGATGTACATTAACTACATATGGCTGGTGATATTTTGGTGGTTGATAATCACTTTTGACACATAACATGAACATTATTTGTTCTCTACACGATATATTCCTTTGTATAATTTCCACTGCAATGATTAGCTTTTAGTATTGGATCTTGATAGAAAGTATTTAATCTTAAATTTTTGAAAGCGATGATTATGTTCATTTCTCAAGTAAACCAATAAATATGACAATACTTTGAGCCTTAATGGCAATCAACAAGGCTGTTAGTTTCAAGGTCTGCAGGGCAAAACATTAACCTAATGACAAAAGAAAATTATGATGACATTGGGCACGGCATTAATGGGGAACTGAGCATTAAATTCAATGTAATAAGGTGGGTTAAAGCAAGGAAAGGAGAAAACACGACTGGATTAATTTTGCTGCAAGTCCTTCTTTATGAGGGTTTGGGTTTGAGCAGTTCTGCATTTGGAGTTTTACCCTTAAAACATGATGCAATGATATTCAGGGAACATGAGGCTCAACCTTATCCAGAGACAAGCAGCTTTAATTCTTAAGATTTCCTAGTAGTTAAAAATGATATTTTTTTAAAGATGGTGCTGTATTTATATATTTCCTTCCACTGCCTCTCGTCCTTCAGGGCCTTAACAATGAACTACTTTTAAAATGCAGTTACTGCTGCACTGCAACGCAATGTAGTCTAGGCCTCCACTCTGCGCTCTGAATTTGAGGGTCGGCGACGTGGACAAGCTACAAAGGGCGTCCGGAGTCCAGATCCTCTGCTCCGCGCTCAAAGGCCAGCGATGTGGATGTGTGCCGAAGGGCGCTCGCGGATGTCGGGCTGTCCCAGGATTGGATGTCTCTGCAAGCAGGAGGCATGAGGGTTGATGAGTCGGTGAGCCCGGAGTTCGAGGTCTCGTCATCGATTAGCCCGGAGGTTGCTAATGAAGATCGAAGTGTGAATGTCGGTTCGAGGAACAGAGGTTCAAGCCCGATAGCCGAGTCTGGAGACTGGAGACCGGAGGTCTAGGTGCCTGTCCTGGGGTTCGAGTACTGTCCTGGTGGGTGAGTGGATTGTCGGAAGGAACGGGGTTTCTTTTGTTGTTTACTGTGCTCTGGTTTGTTGCATTCTGAGTTGTTCTGGTGAGCATTGTAGGCATGCTATGTTAGCACTGGAATGTCTAGTGACACTTGCATGCTTTCTACAGGGGCACAACTGAGAGCATCCTGACTGGCTGCATCACTGCCTGGTATGGAAACTGTACTTCCCTCAATCACAGGTCTCTGCAGAGAGTGGTGCAGATGGCCCAGCGCATCTGGAAATGGGAACTTTCCACTATTCAGGACATTTACAAAGACAGGTGTATAAAAGAGGCCTGAAGTATCATTGGGAACCCGAGTCGCCCCAACCACAACCGGGAAGCAGTAATGCAGCATAAAAGCCAGGACCAACAGGCTCGGGACAGCTTCTTCCACCAGGCCATCGGACTGCTTAATTCATGCTGATACAACTGTATTTCTATGTTATATTGTTGTACATACTATTTATTATAAATTACTATAAATTACACATTGCACATTTAGATGGAGACATAATGTAAAGATTTTTGCTTCTCCTGTATATGAAGGATGTAAGCAATAAAGTCAATTCAAATCAATTCTCAGCACTTTCTTAGGTTGTGTTGGTTGTTAACACAAATGACACATTTCATTGTACGTTTCAACGTCTGTGTGATAAATAAATGAATCTGATTCAGACTCAGTAATGGATCCCCACAAACAACAACATAAATCCTTTTTTAATTAAGGGATAACTTTCATTTGTATAAAAGAAAAGTACATTGCCCTATCAATTGGAAAGCATCAACAAAGAACTATTCACTCAAAATTCATTGTCAGTCTGTGGTGGTGATCTGTGGTACTCCACGTTCAAAATTTGGAATCTGCTCATTTTTCCAAATCCACTCTGTACTATTCTAATCCTTCTAGTTATAGAAACATAGAAACATAGAAAATAGGTGCAAGAGTAGGTCATTCGGTCCTTCGAGCCTGCACTGCCATTCAGTATGATCATGGCTGATCATCCAACTCAGAACCCTGTACCAGCCTTCCCTCCATACCCCTGATCCCTTTAGCCACAAGGGCCATATCTAACTCCCTCTCAATTATAGCCAATGAACTGGCCTCAACTGTTTCCTGTGGCAGAGAATGTCACAGATTCACCACTCTCTGTGTGAAGAAGTTTTTCCTCATCTCGGTCCTAAAAGGCTTCCCCTTTATCCTCAAACTGTGACCCCTCGTTCTGGACTTCCCCAACATCGGGAACAATCTTCCTGCATCTAGCCTGTCCAATCCCTTTAGGATTTTATACATTTCAATAAGATCCCTCCTCAATCTTCTAAATTCCAACGAGTATAAGCCTAGTTGATCCAGTCTTTCATCATATGAAAGTCCTGCCATCCCAGTAATCAATCTGGTGAACCTTCTTTGTACTCCCTCTATGGCAAGAATGTCTTTCCTCAGATTAGGGGACCAAAACTGCACACAATACTCCAGGTGTGGTCTCATCAAGGCCTTGTACAACTGCAGTAGTACCTCCCTGCTCCTGTACTCGAATCCTCTTGCTATGAATGCCAGCATACCATTCGCCTTTTTCACCGCCTGCTGTACCTGCATGCCCACTTTCAATGACTGGTGTATAATGACACCCAGGTCTCGTTGCACCTCCCCTTTTCCTAATTGGCCACCATTCAGATAATAATCTGTTTTCCTGTTTTTGCCACCAAAGTGGATAAACTCACATTTATCCACATTAAATTGCATCTGCCATGAATGTGGATAAATTATTGTTTGAATGCACAAATATTTTACTTAATTCTAACCTCTTTCTTTGTCACAAGACAATTTGCAGTTGTAGCAAGTTAAATAAAAACTGATTAAAGCCACAAAGAGGATATATTCCTGTTTTCGTTTTAATAACTGCAATTCTCATTAGGTTTTAATACTTACTCTCTTTCAGGAAATATGTGATTAGTATGATTGATAGAGAGAGACTTACACTTCTCCAGCAGCTAATTTGTCACTTACAAGACATAACTAATGAAAGGATTGTGCAGGATGTAAAGCAGACACAGAGGTGGAGGAGTTGCTGTTTAACCCCAGAGGCTTGGTCTTTCTCAAAGGAAGTTCCAGGTCAACATGACACTGGGCCTGATGTCATCACTCCACCAACACACCCACCCTGGTCCTCCTTGCTGGTCAGCCAGAATTTAATATTCTCTGGATCTTCAGCGTGATAATTAATTTACCCATGTGTTCCCCTTGTGCAACTCTGCGTTTGTAAGTCCCCCAGTATAAAAGTGGGGGTGCACTTTGGAATAATTTCCCAATCAATGTTACTGATTAACTTTGTTTCTGTTATTTCTACAGACGTACGACGGAGAGCTCTGACTAGTTATATCACTGCCTGCTGAGGAGGCTCCAATGCACAGAATTGAGAAAGGATGCAGAGAGTTGTAGACACAGTCAGCTCCGTCCCAGGCACACCTCCCAACCGTTGAGGGTATCTTCAAAAGACAGTGCCTCAAGAAGGCAACATTCAACATTAAGGACCCTCAGCATCCAGCGTGTGGCCCCTTCTCATTACTACATCAGGGAGCAGGTACAAGGACCTCAAGATACACATTCAATGTTTTATGAACAGCTTCTTCTCGTCCGCCATCGAATTTCTGAATAGTTCATTAAATCATGAATGCTACCTCACTGAACCTCTTTTGCATTATTTAATATTATAGATCTGTTGTAACTTATGTTATTTTATTAAGTCTTGCTGCACTGTCGCTACAAAACAACAAATTTCACAACATATAACAGTGATAAAAAAAAACCTGATTAATTCTTGCTGTTCTCTGCCTGGAATCACTTTTCTGTCCGGCGTTGGACATTCTGGAGAACATGGTGTTTGAAACAGGATTTGAGACATTTCTTTTCTCTGCACGTGAGGGCACACCATGCAATCCACTATTGCTGCAGTAACTTGCGACAAATGTGAGCCGAGAACATGCATCAATTTGTGGACATTTTTATCTGCAAGGCACTCATAAAAATAGTTTTGTCCAGGATAGATTGCATGCTGTTCCAGGTGAAACTGCATTGATTGGGAAATTAGCCCAGGAACTTCCTTGCTTCATTTATCTGGTCATAGCTAACATTTAATCAGAGGCAGGCACCGACCTAATGATGTCACAGATCATGCAGCACACAGCTCCTCCATTAACAGGAGAAATATAACCTTTTGTTTGTAGCCTATGACCTTCGCTCACCAATAAACTGGGATCTCATTGCACAGAGATCGGAAGTGAGATGCTAATTAAAACGTCTGAACTGTGACAGCGGAGTCTTACGCACGATAACTGCCAGCTTCAGTTTCCAACGATCAGCATTTTCAGAAATGAATCACTGGAGGTCCAGTTACTGAACACAACACCCTAATGCAAATCGTGCTGTGATCGGCCCACACCTCACAATTACTTGTGGCACGGGAGTTAATAGAGACAGGTTATCATGCAGCGGGTACCCAGATAAAAAAGAGAGCTACATGTCAACCTTCCTGTGTGTTTTCCCTCATGAAGTGCGAGGGGTAATTGATAAGTTCGTGGCCTAAGGTAGAAGGAGTCAATTTTAGAAAACCTAGCACATTTATTTTTCCTACATTTACACACTTAGTCCAGCGGTCGTGGAGCAAACGGATCCCTTCTTTGCAGAAGTCGGCGTCTTGGGCCTCCACAAAGACGTCCACAGCAGGGGTGATTGATAAGTTCGTGGCCTAAAGTAGAAGGAGATGAGGAGAATCTTCAAGCTTTCTGCATTTTCACTCAAAGAGTTGAACTGCACGAGCATGTAACGAGAGCTGTATAACTCATCTCCTTCTATCTTAGGCCACAAACTTATCAATCACCCCTCCTGTGGACCACCTGGAGGTCCAAGACGCTCTCATTACATGCACGTGCAGTTCAGCTCTTTGAGTGATAATGCAGAAAGTCTGAAGTTAATAACATCTCTTTCTACTTTAGGCCACAAAGTTATTAAACACCCCTGCTGTGGACCACTTCTAAAAAGAAGGGATCCGTATGCTCCACGACCGCTGGGCTAAGTGTGTACATGTAGGAGGGGACTATGTTGAAAAATAAATGTGCTAGGTTTTCTAAAATTGATTCCTTCTACCTTAGGCCACAAACTTATCAATCACCCCCCCCCCGTAAAAGACTGGGAGAGCATTACAGCACAGAAACAAGACCTTTGCCCTTTTAGCCCTTGCTGAACGATTATTCTGCCTAGCCCCATGGATCTGCAGCAGCATCACAGACTTCCTTGCCCCTCCCAGCCGAGTGCTTATCCAAACTTTTCTCAAATGTGGAAATTGAGCCTGAATCCACCACTGCCATTGGACCTCCACAGTAGTTCCTGCTCTCATCAATCTGTGCAGCAACCATGTACCTATTGTGAGCTTTGCATGCGTGGAGTTCCTGACAAGAACTACAGAGTCCTATTTAAGTGTAGGGTTCCGTGCACAGGGTGCAGTAACGCTGCTTTGAATTTATCTGTCACAGGAATGAAACGATTTCATTTTTGTGCATCTGCTCTTTGCCTAACTTTCAGCAAAATCTTTGGGTAATTGAAGTGGATGTCACAAGATAGGTCGGTGAAATATTTGTGATGCCATTCTGGATAAATGAAAATGTAAAAACGTGGTGTTTAGCTTAATCATGAAACAGCTTGAGGAAAATAAACAAAAAGAGATGGTTTTGGTGAACAGCCTTGTCAAAATAAGAAGATGATATCCCACCAACCTGAGTGCTTGGTGAGATCAAAGTGGGAGAGATCAAGGTGGGAGGCGGATTAGAAAATCAACTTTGATAATATGAGAAAACAGAGCTAAAAGGAGATTTAGAGAGAGGGGGAGGGGGGAGCGAGGGGGAGTTGGTGTGGGAGAAAGAGAGAGATAAAAGACAGACAGACAGAAATTGTTGTCAGGAGTCAAGGGAGGGAAACAATATCTACATGAGGACCACTACAAAATTATGACTGGAGAACAAAAATGGAAACTTTCATAATATCCAGATATTTAGTTATTCTTTATAAGGACAGAGTCTTATTTGTAGAATGTAAAATAAGGAAAAGAGAGGAAAGTAAAAGGTAATTCCATATTGGAGAAGAAATTCAATGTTTCAAATCAAAGTTCAAAGTTCAAGCTACATGTATTATCAAAGTATTTATGTATTATATAACCTTGAGATTTGTCTCCTTACAGGCTGCATAAAACAAAGAAACCCAAAAGAACCCATTAAAAAATTGAAATGTCACAACCACAGATTCGGCAGCGCAGTAGATATGGCAATTGCACTTGTGAATTTGCACGTGTCAGCTAATTATTTAATTGTGAAAGTATTTAACTCTATACTTGTCATTGTAGTGCTTGTTGAGACTTGGACAGAGCACAGCAACGCTTCTCTGCCTGTTTGCATTGGCCTTCCCTGAGAAATTGGACTTCTGAGTCAACTGACTTTGAAGACTATTGGTCTTTCTTTAATGTTTAGATATTCTTTTCAGCCGCAGTGGAGGCTTTGTTTTCCGTTTGAGAGTTTTAATTAACAGTCCTGCTTGGCCTAGAGTTTATTGTTTTATTTTCCCTTTAACACTGTTCGCATTAAAGTCTGTGAACTATCCACCTGCTTCAGTGTCTCTCACTCCGCACTTGGGCCATACCCGAACTCGGTAACATGAAGACCATCTAACACTCAATGTGCAGAGAACAAAAAAACAATGTGCAAACAATAAAAGCAAGCAAATAGCATTCAGAACTAAAGTTCATGATGGACAGTCCATCCACAGCCTCAGTTCAGCACAGACCTGAGTAAATGTCACAGAGCATTGAGCAGAACTGGCCCATCCTTCACGTCAGGCCCTGTCACCCTAACCACTTTCAATCTGGCCTGGTGCTTAGATCGTCTTCCAAACACTGGCTTCTGTCCCTTTGATACGGTCTGGGGCCTGGACTCCGCCACCTCAATTCAGGCCTGTGCCCGACCTTTCTAATTTGGCCTGGCGCTTAACTCAATCAAACCTCAGGTCTTTCCCCAATACCTCACCTCTGCTGCTTTGTCTTGCCTGGGTTCTGCCTCTAAGACCAAAGGGAGGTTACAGGCTATTGTTTGTGGTGATCGCTTAACAGAAAAACTGTGATTAACAAAGTATCTCATTGTTTTCTTTGTTTTATTGGCCACCAGTAAGTAGTCACTGAGCCTCACCAGCGCCATCTTAAATCAGAAGCCTCCCTACATTGTTTCAATAATTTAGTAAACTATTTCAGTTGTTTACTAAAGCTTCATTTGATGATATTAAAGATTACGGATTAGAAAGTTTCTGGTGCGATTGTGACAATAATTTAAAAATTGAATTGTGCGTGTTGCAGAGACTGAGAGAAGTAAGAGAAAGCTCCACTGACTTTACTCTCAAAGCTTGGAAATGTTGGCCAAAACCAAAACTTGATACAGTGTTTAGCCATTCCTCAAGAGAGAAATAAGACCTGAACCTCTTCAGATGCTCTCAAAATAATTCTTCATCTGAAATGTTACGCTTCTTTTCCTCCCTCTGGGCCACCCTTTTCATTAACAGAGTACAGGAATATAAATACTATCTGAGGCCTCTAATATCAGTGTCATAACAGAAGATTGCAATGTGGTGGTGGGAAGGAAGGAGAGATTTTGCAGTTTTGTAATTAAAAGTTTATGGGAAGAAGAGATTTGAGGGATCACGCTTCTCAGTGTAGAAAGGCAATTCAGTATCAATCTGAATTAGATCTTGTAAAAGACAATGTACCTGAAATCATGTTTGTGCATGAGCACATCTCTGTTGACTCTAACAGGCGTAATCAAATTGCTAACTGTCAAATGACATAACTCATGTTTGTCCTCATGAGACGAAGTCAGCCCAGTTGGACACACCATTTTATTTTTCAATTGTTTTATACCCTGTGAACGTTTTTTAAATTTCTTAGTCAATCTTCCCCTCTCTTCTCACCGAATGGCATTAATTCCATGACGCCCGATGATTATCCACGTGTAATCCTCTCTAAGGGTGGACACGTTAAAAACTGGGGTGGTGGTGGTGCTAATATTGTGTCTGATACTATACAGAGTTTGCTTAACTTTTTCCTCCTCACACTAACAGGCCCAGAGCTGTTTCGACTCATCTGCTCGTACGCCAGCTGAATGAAATCACAGAGATCAGCTTAACCAAGACTGAAAGCCGCACATTCCTTGATGAGCAATCGGATGAACCTTAGGTTGATGCTCATATTAATATGGACGGACTGGGATGCCACATAAAACAATTTAGCTAACATTCTCTATATTAAGTCAGAGTGCAGTTATAGGACATTACTGTTGTCAGAATGATTCTTATAATAATACAGCTGAATAAACATTGGGCAATGAATCTCATACAGTTCAGTCTTGAAATATGATCTGACAACAGACATGAAATAATGCTGATTATCTCATCTCAAGCACAAATTAATTTGTAAAAGTATTTCCAGGTTAAATGCCGGGATTTTATGGATACCAATCTCTTCAACTGGATTCTCATTATTTCTAATCTCTTCCTGGTTTTCTCATAATTTGTTATTACACCTTATACATCTATCGAAGTGCAGTTTGTGTCATGTACCTCATGGTCATTTCTTTCCTGTCAAGCATTTGTGAGCCATTCTGCATGGCATTTCAGCCACCTAATTCTACAAATAATCACTTTATTCTTCAGCAAAAAAGCCAAAAATCTTGAATTGTAATTTCTATGCACACATTCATTAAAGAGCATAAATAAAATGAGAGAAGTATTTCGAAGTTCAAAGTAAATTTAATATCAAAGTACCATATACAACTCTGAGATTCACTGTCAGATGTGGGAATCCTGGGAGACCTCTAGCCTCCCTGATGGCCACATCTGTGCCAGGTGCACTGAGATGCGGCTCCTCAGAGACCGTGTTAGGGATCTGGAGCTGCAACTTGATGATCTACTGCTTATCAGGGAAAGTGAAGAGGTGATAGACAGGAGCTACAGGGAGGTAGTCATCCCTAGGCTTCAGGGGTCAGAAAACTGGGTGACTGTCAGGAGAGGGAAGGAAAATGCCTGGATAGTGGAGAACACGCCTGTGGCAGCCCCCCTCAGCAACAAGTATCTCGTTTTGGATGCTGTTGAGAGGGATGACCTGACAGGGGACGGCCACGGTGACCGGGTCTCTGGCACTGAGCCTGGCGCTGTTGTGCAGACGGGAAGGAGGGAGAAGAGGAATGTGGTAGTCATGGGGGATTCCATAGTCAGGGGAGCGGACAGGAGATTCTGTGAGCCTGATAGAGATACCCGCATGGTGTGTTGCCTCCCAGGTGCCAGTGTACGGGATGTTTCGGATTGGGTCCAGAATATTCTGAAGGGGGAGGGTGAGCAGCCGGCTCTCTTGGTATATGTTGATACCAATGACATAGATAGGAAAAGGGAGGAGGTCCTGAAGAGAGATTTCCGGGAGTTAAGAAGGAAGCTGAGAAGCAGGACCTCCAAGGTAGTAATCTCGGGATTGCTACCTGTGCCATGTGCTAGCGAGGGCAAGAATAGTAGGATCAGGCAGATGAATGTGTGGCTGAGAGACTGGTGCAGGGGGCAGGTCTTCAGATTCTTGGATCATTGGGATCTCTTCTGGGTGAGTATGACCTGTTCAAAAAGGACAGGTTACACCTGAACCCGAAGGGGACCAATATCCTGGTGGGAAGGTTTAATAGAGCTGTTAGAGAGGGTTTAAACTAATTTGGCAGGGGGATGGGACCTGGAATGATAGAGCGAAGGAGGGGGAAAACAGAAATAAATCTAATATAGTGAGCAGTAAAGATGTCAGGAAGGACAGGCAGGGGATGAGGCAAATTTGCAGCCATTGGGATGAGTTGCAGTGCAATCAAAGCAAGAAGTACTAAATACTGGACTTAAGGTGTTATACTTAAATGCACGCAGCATAAGGAATAAGGTGGATGATCTTGTCGTATAGCTACAGATTGGCAGGTATGATATTGTGGCCATCACTGAGACGTGGCTAAAGGATGCATGTCTCTGGGAGCTGAACGTCCAAGCATACACGATGTATTGAAGGATAGGAAGGTAGGCAGAGGGGGAGGCGTGGCTTTATTGGTAAGAAATGATATTAAATCATTAGAAAGAGGTGACATAGGATCGGAAGGTGCAGAATGTTAATGGGTTGAGCTCAGAAATCGCAGGGGTAAAAGGACCCTGATGGCAGTTATATATAGGCCTCCTAACAGCTGCCGTGATGTGGACTACAAATTACAACAGGAAATAGAAAAGGCTTGTCAGAAGGGCAGTGTTATGATAATTGTGGGGGATTTTAACGTGCGAGTGGATTGGGAAAGTTAGGTTGGCACTGGATCTCAAGAGAGAGAATTTGTAGAATGTCTGCGAGATGGCTTTTTAGAACAGCTTGTTGTTGAGCCCACTAGGGGATCGGCTGTACTGGATTGGGTATTGTGTAATGAACCAGAGATGATTAGAGAGATTGAGGTGAAGGAACCCTTAGGAGACAGTGATCATAACATGATTGAGTTCATTGTGAAATTTGAAAAAGAGAAGCCGAAATCTGATGTGTCGGTATTTCAGTAGAGTAAAGAAAATTACAGTGGTATGAGAGAGGAACAGGCCAAAGTTGACTGGAAAGGGACACTAGCAAGAAGGACGGCAGAGCAGCAGTGGCTGGAGTTTATGCGAGAAGTGAGGAAGGTGCGAGACAGATATATTCCAAAAAAGAATAAATTTTCTAATGGAAAAAGGATGCAACCATGGCTGACAAGAGAAGTCAAAGCCAAAGTTAAAGCAAAGGTGTGGCCATACAAGGAAGCAAAAATTAGTGGGAAGACAGAGGATTGGGAAGTTTTTAAAAGCTTGCAAAAGGAAACTAAGAAGGTCATTAAGAGGGAAAAGATGAACTATGAAAGGAAGCTAGCAAATAATATCAAAGAGGATATTAAAAGCTTTTTCAAGTATATATAGAGTAAAAGACAGTTGAGAGTAGATATAGGACAAATAGAAAATAATGCTGGAGAAATTGTAATGGGAGATAAGGAGATGGCAGAGGACCTGAATGAGTATTTTGCATCAGATTTCACTGAGGAAGACATCAGTAGTATACCAGACACTCAAGGGTGTCAGGGAAGAGAAGTCTGCACAGTCACAATTACGACAGAGAAAGTACTCAGGAAGCTGAATAGTCTAAGGGTAGATAAATCTCCCGGATCAGATGGAATGCACCCTCGTGTTCTGAAGGAAGTAGCTATGGAGATTGTGGAGGCATTAGCAATGATCTTTCAAAAGTCAATAGATTCTGGCATGGTTCCGGAGGACTGGAAGATTACAAATGTCACTCTACCATTTAAGAAGGGGGCAAGGAAGCAAAAAGGAACTTATAGACCTGTTAGATTGACATTGGTGGTTGGGAAGTTGTTGGAGTCGATTGTCAAGGATGAGATTACGGGTTACCTGGAAGCATATGACAAGATAGGCAGAACTCAGCATGGTTTCTTTAAAGGAAGATCCTGACTTGACAAACCTATTGCAATTTTTTTGAGGACATTACAAGTAGGCTAGACAAGGGAGATGCATTGGATGTTGTGTATTTGGATTTTCAGAAGGCCTTTGATGAGGTGCAGCACATGAGGCTGCTAAACAAGGTAAGAGCCCATGGAATTACGGGAAACTTACATACGTGGATAGAGCGTTGGCTGATTGGCAGGAAACAGAGAGTGGGAATAAAGGGATCCCATTCTGGTTGGCTGCCGATTACCAGTGGTGTTCCACAGGGGTCCGTGTTGGGGCCGCTTCTTTTTACTTTGTACATCAACGATTTGGATTATGGAATAAATGGCTTTGTGGCTGAGTTTGCTGATGATATGAAGATAGGTGGAGGGGCTGGTAGTGCTGAGGAAACAGAGGGTCTGCAGAGAGACTTGGATAGATTGGGAGAATGGGCAAAGAAGTAGTAAATGAAATACAATGTTGAAAAGTGTATGGTTATGCATTTTGGTAGAAGAAATAAACGGGCAGACTATTATTTAAATGGGGAGAGAATTCAAAGTTCTGAGATGCACTGGGACTTAGGAGTCCTCATGCAGGATACCCTTAAGGTTAACCTGCAGGTTGAGTTGGTGGTGAAGAAGGCGAATGCAATGTTGGCATTCGTTTCTGGAGGAATAGAGAATAGGAGCAGGGATGTGATGTTGAGACTCTATAACATACCGGTAAGACCTCACTTGGAGTACCATGTGCAGTTTTGGGCTCCTTATTTAAGAAAGGATGTGCTGACATTGGAGAGGGTTCAGAGAAGATTCACTAGAATGATTTCGGGAATGAGAGGGTTAACATATGAGGAACGTTTGATCACTCTTGGACTGTACTCCTTGGAGTTTAGAAGAATGAGGGGGGACCTCATAGAAACGTTTCGAATGTTGAAAGGCATGGAAAGAGTGGATGTGGCAATGTTTCCCATGATGGGGGAGTCTAGTACGAGAGGGCACGACTTAAGGATTGAAGAGAGCCCATTCAGAGCAGAGATGCAAAGAAATTTTTTCAGCCAGAGGGTGGTGAATCTATGGAACTTGTTGCCATGGGTGGCAGTGGAGATCAAGTCATTGGGTGTATTTAAGGCAGAGCTTGATAGGTATCTGAGTAGCCAGGGCATCAAAGGTTATGGTGAGAAGGTGGGGGAGTGATACTAAATGAGAGATTGTATCAGCTAATGATAGAATGGTGGAGCAGACTTGATGGGCCGAATGGTCGACTGCTGCTCCTTTGTCTTGTGGTCGTATGGTCTTATAATAAAGCCTTGGAATGATAACCAAAATAGAATTAATGAAAGACTGCACCAAGTTGGTGTTTTGACAGCAATCTCAAATACCACTTTGTAAGCTATAGAAAAAAATACTTCACACCACTTTTAAACATATAATCTAACAGATGCTGAAAATTTGAAATAAACCAAAACATGGAACAAAGAAAATAACAATGCAGCACTGGACAGGCCATTTGTCTTACAATCTTTTGCTGATCTCAATGCCAATTAATGCTGAATCTTCTTCTCCTGTGTATTATCCATATCTCTCCATTCTCTCCATATTTATGTGTCTATCTAAAAACTCCTTAAACTCCACCAAACTGCCTGCATCCACTACTACCCCAATTACCTATCCCAGACACCAACTAAAGAATTTTTCCCGTACATTGCCTCTAAACTAACCCCCCCCCCATCTTAAAAATATATCCTCCGTGTTTGACATTATTACGCTTTGGAAAAGAAGCTGAATGCCTACCTTACCTACGTCTTTCATAAAGTTTGAAAACCTCCATCTACCTTCTCCTCCCCCTCCGATGCTCTAGGGAGAACAACCCAAGTTGGTCCAACTGTCCCTTATAGCTCATACTCTCTAATAATTGATTCGAGTTTCTTATACCCCACTGAACATACCTCCTCCCACCTGCACTCTGTCTTGTCTACCCCCCCACCTTCCCATTGACTTCAGAGACACTTTCCATGGTCTCCACCATTCTAGCATCTTCTAATTCCCTGGTTCCCACTCTCTCAGCCGTTCAGATGAAGTTCTCAACTTAAAATATCTACTGTCTATTTCCACCTCCAGAACCTGCCTGAGCCTTTTGAGGTACTTTGTAATCTGTTGTTAACTACTAATACTGGGATGGAAGCAATATTAAACACTATTACTGGTGTATCATATTATCATATTAGTATTAGTGAGCATTATAGTAACCTTTTGGCCTTGTATAACAATTAGTAATAATCTTTAGTTATATTCATCAAATTCTGATTATTTCATCACTTCATAAGTATCTGATTCAATGACACATTGAGTTTAAGTGCATTATTTCTAGATGTAGGGCAGAAAAAAATTATAGCTCGGTTTTATTACATTTATATGACTCAAATTGTAATTTTAGTCCGTTAGAGACTTTATAGTCTGAAAATAAGCAGTGTTATTTAACCCTGGATTCTAGACTGAAATGAGTAGGTACAAATACACTGTACACTGATTTTATTCCTTCAGTTGTTCCATAAACTACTTATTCAGTCATCAAACTCCCCCCCACCCACTCCACCCCTCTCCCCCTCATAGGCATCCGTTAGTCTCATGAAACCATGGATTTGCGCCTTGGAAGGTTTCCAGGGTGCAGGCCTGGGCAAGGTGGTATGGAAGACCAGCAGTTGCCCATGCTGCGTCTCCCCTCTCCACGCCACTGATGTTGTCCAAGGGAAGGGTACTAGGACCCATACAACTTGGCACCGGTGTCGTCGCAGAGCAATGTGTGGTGGTTAAGTGCCTTGCTCAAGGACACACACGCTTCCTCAGCCAAGGCTCAAGCAAGCGACCTTCAAATCACTCGATAAACGCCTTAACCACTTGGCCACGTGCCAACACAAAACTATATACTGTATATGTCACCCTGAGATTTATTTTCTTGTGGGCATTCACAGTAAAATATAAGAAACACAATTGAATCAATGAAAGAATGTTCACAACAGGATGGACAAACAGGTTGTTTGTGCAAAAGACAACAAACTGTGGAAATAAAAGGACAAAGAGAAAAAAAGAAATAATAAAAATAACAATGCATAAATAAGCAATAAATATCGAGAACATTAGATGAGGAGTCCTTGAAAGTGAATCCATAGGTTGTGGGAACAGTTCAGTGATGGGGTGAGTGAAGTGGAGTAAAGTTATCTCCTCTGGTTCATTAGCCTGAGGGTTGAAGGGTAAACTTCCTGAGGCTTCTATACCTCCTTCCTGATGGCAACAGGGAGAAGAGATCATGGCCTGGATGGTGGGGGTCCCTGATGATGGATGCTGCTTTCCTGCACCAATACCCCATGTAGATGCGCTCAGTGTTCGAGAGGGTTTTACCCGTGATGAACTGGGTTATATCCATTACTTTTTGTAGGATTTTCTATACAAGGGCATAGCTGTTTCCCTACTAGGCCATAGGTATTTAAAGTTGTTGACCCTCTCCATCTCTGATCCTCCAATGAGAGCTGGCTCTTGGACGCAAACAACAGGAATTCTGCAGATGCTGGAAATTCAAGCAACACACATCAAAGTTGCTGGTGAACGCAGCAGGCCAAGCAGCATCTATAGGAAGAGGCGCAGTCGACGTTTCAGGCCGAGACCTTTCGTCAGGACTAACTGAAGGAAGAGTGAGTAAGGGATTTGAAAGCTGGAGGGGGAGGGGGAGATGCAAAATGATAGGAGAAGACAGGAGGGGGAGGGATAGAGCCGAGAGCTGGACAGGTGATAGGCAAAAGGGGATACGAGAGGATCATGGGACAGGAGGTCCGGGAAGAAAGACAAGGGGGGGGGTGACCCAGAGGATGGGCAAGAGGTATATTCAGAGGAACAGAGGGAGAAAAAGGAGAGTGAGAGAAAGAATGTGTGCATAAAAATGAGTAACAGATGGGGTACGAGGGGGAGGTGGGGCCTTAGCGGAAGTTAGAGAAGTCAATGTTCATGCCATCAGATTGGAGGCTACCCAGACGGAATATAAGGTGTTGTTCCTCCAACCTGAGTGTGGCTTCATCTTTACAGTAGAGGAGGCCGTGGATAGACATGTCAGAATGGGAATGGGATGTGGAATTAAAATGTGTGGCCACTGGGAGATCCTGCTTTCTCTGGGGGACAGAGCGTAGATGTTCAGCAAAGTGGTCTCCCAGTCTGCGTCGGGTCTCACCAATATATAAAAGGCCACATCGGGAGCACCGGACGCAGTATATCACCCCAGTCGACTCACAGGTGAAGCGATGCTTGGTTCTTGGACCTCTGGTTTCTTCCTCCTAAAGTCAATAACTACGTCCTTGTCCTTGCTAATGTTGAGCGAGAGGTTGTTGTTGTGGCACCACTCAGCCAGGTTTCCAATCATGATGATTAGTCCCCACCTTCGAGTCGGTCAACAACAGCACTGTCATCAGCAAACTTAAATATGGCATTGGAACTGTGCTTAGCCTCACAGTCGTTAAGTATAAAGTGAGTAGAGCAGGGGTTAAGCACACAGCCTTGTGGTGCACCTGTGCTGATGGAGATCGTGGAGAAGACGTTGTTGCCAATCCGAACTGACTGGGGTCTGCAAGTGAGGAAATCGAGGATCCAATCGCATAAGGAAATATTGAAGCCAAATCCTTGATAGTCATCGTTTAGTTTTGAGGGGATGATAGTATTGGATGCTGAGCTGTAGTCAATGAAGAGCACTTGGTCTATGTATCTTCACTCTCCAGATGTTCTAGGGTTGAGTGAAGAGCCAATGAAATGGCACTTGCTGTTGATCTGTTGTGAAAGTAGGCAAACTGGAGCAGATCCAAGTCACTTCTCAGGCAGGAGTTGATAGGTTTCATCATCAGCCAAGACCCTTCGGCAGGACTGGAGAAAAAAAAAGTGAGGAATAGATTTAAAATGTGGGGGGGGGGGGAGAGAGAAACACAAGGTGGTAGGAGAAACCTGCAAGAGGAGGGATGAAGTAAAGAGCTGCTTTTCCATAGACGTTGCTTGGCCTGCTGAGTTCCTCCAGCATTTTGTGTGTGTTGCTCGGATTTCCAGCATCTGGAGATTTTCTCTTGTTTGTGATAGCAGGTAGCTTCTGTTTTCTTATAATAAAAAAATTGTTTCTTTATTTTTAATTGAAAGTTTTCAACTGTTTCTTTAGAAATATGGTGTTACTTTTATGCAGCAAGCATTTCAGTCAAGCATTCTTGCAATATTAAATGCCAAATTTGACTGCCCTCATCCATAAGGTAGATTCCCATGTCTACATGTTTCCCTCATCTCAGAGGACTGCAAAGGTAATGTGATCATGTACTTTGGCCATCCATATGCCCACAGATGCTCACAGGCGATGAGGAAGGAGTGTGGCCTCGGTTGTAGCGAAGACAAAGCCACAAGCAGGCTTGCCTGCTGCTGCAGTCCAGGTGAGACGACACTGGAGGCGGTGTAGCGTGGAGTCTGTGCTCAGTTGGGAGCCGCTATCTCCCATCAGTGTTGCCTTCCAGTGTTCAGCTGGCAGAAGGACAGGCTGGATTGCCAGGAGCTGTACCATCAATTTGTATGTTGCTCAGGGACTTGTGTTTTTCTTACGTAATGATGTGTGTGTGTGTGTGTGTGTGTGTGTGTGTGTGTGTGTGTGTGTGTGTGTGTTTTTCTCTTTCTCGCTATTTTGAATGTATGCCATGCACCTTGGCACCAGAGGAATACTGTCTCGTTTGACTGCATTCATGTGTGGTCTGAATAATAATTAAACTTGTTTTGATTTGATTTTTGATGGGTGCAAGTGAGGAACCCCGTCCAGCTGATCCTAGACGTCTCATATCTGGACAGTGACTGATTTTGAAAGCTGTGAAAAGTTGAAGCAATGTAAAACATTTAGACCTCCTGTGGAAGATATTGTTCTCCTTCTGTGTGGGGAGGCATAAGGTTGGTGTAGGGGTGAGCTGAAAGACCACATGGAATTCGTGTTCAAAATAATGGGCAACTTATTAAAAAAAACTGGTGCACATCAGGAGAACAGCCAAAGCTGAGCAGGAATCTACTACAGATTTTATGTTTTAAGTTGATGAGATCACAAGTCAAACTACATTTTTATAACATGATGGCAGGTACATGAAGACTTAATTACATAAGGTGCTCAAAATTCAAGTTCAAATTTATTATCAAAATACATATAGGCCAGCTCCTGGTTACTGAATAAAATGATAATCCACAGGTCTAACAGCAAATCCAATTTTCTATGATGACAATGTCTGTATACTACAGCATAATCAATGAAGTTCCTACAATTTGGATGTCATCTCTGCTGCATTCCATGTCTCTACTTCAAACCTTTGTCTGCGGACCCCTGTCACCATGTTAGCACAGTCAGCATTCCTATTTACCGCTTATTAGCCATCGCTATCCTCTCCCCTGCAACAGATGGAGTCTGATTTTTAAAAATGTGTTTTTATTTGTAAACTCAAAAGCTTTTTCTTTCACCTAGTGCTGTCAATTCTTGCTGATGGCAAAAGAAACCTTGTGATTGAAGTGCACAACTCATTTTCTCCAACCTGGTGCTGTGATATTGGGTTGAGTTATATAAATACCTTCATAAGTGCCTTATCACCCAGAATGATAGCTTTAATTTTACATAGCAAGCACTTCCATCAAGTATGCTTGATATATTAAATTTAAAAAATTGACTGAC
This sequence comes from Mobula hypostoma, assembly GCF_963921235.1. Classification (NCBI taxonomy): domain Eukaryota; kingdom Metazoa; phylum Chordata; class Chondrichthyes; order Myliobatiformes; family Myliobatidae; genus Mobula; species Mobula hypostoma. The sequence goes on from NC_086112.1 coordinate 19,745,994, forward strand.
ATTATCCATATGGTAGATAATCCTGTCTTCTAAAATGTGTTGATTTACCATCAGCAATTCCCTACTGCTTAGTTAGTCACTGCATTCCAAAGTTGAACTTCCTGCCATTTAACTTCAGCTGACAGTCACAGGACCTCACACCAGTGGTTCGGGGCCACTCTGATCATCGAGCGTGCTTGGGATGTGGGTGCCAGACAAGCAGAATTGAACCCCCCTATCACTCTAGGGAACCACGGTAGCCCGGCAGTTAGTGTGACGCCTTTACAGTTTGGGGCATTGTAGTTCAGAGTTCAATTATGATTTCTTCTGTAAGGAGTCTGCACATCCTCCCTGTGGATTGTGTGGGTTTTCTCTGGGTCTCTGTTTCCCTCCACAGTCCAAAGATGTTCCGGTTAGTAGGGTGATTAGTCATTCTAAATTGTCCTGTGATTAGTCCAGCGTTAAATCGGGGGTTGTTGGGCAGTGTGGGTCAAAGGGCCGGAAGGGCCTTCTGTGCAGTATCTCTAAGTAAGTAAACAAAAATAACTTTCCTGTATTATTGTCTAATATTTCTGTAATAACTCAACTCACTTTTATTCACATTTGATTAGATGTCACACAGTATTTGTCTACCTGCACTATACTTACTCTGTGACCGCAGCACTAAATTCTGCATTAATTTCCCCTTTTCTGAACTTGTTTTCAGTTCTGGTCACTTCATTTATAGGAAGCATGTGGAAGCTTTGGAGAGGGTGCCGCGGAGATTTACCAGGATGTTGCCTGGACTAGAGTGCACAGTATGTCTTATGAAGGTAAGTTGAGTGAGCTGGGGCTTTTCCCTTTGAAGCAAAGGAGGATGACAGGAGACTTAATAGAGGTGATATTACTTGATATTACTTTCCATCTTCAATTCTTGTTTATCTGATTTGAATAATTTTTTCCTTCTTAATCCTCCATTTATTTTTCATTCCTTAAAATTATTTTGCTAAGGAATGAAACTGAGCTCCCGTGGCTCAGGAACGTGGGAGATGTGAGCCTCTCCTTCACCACAACCTATTGACTCGCCTTCAAGGGCTCGACAACTCTTGTTCTTTGTATTTATTTGTTTATTATTATTTGTTTTGTACTTGCATAGTTTGTTTCCATTGGTTGCTTGCCATCGCTGTGTGTAGTTTTTCACTGATTCTATTGTACTTCCCTGTTCTACCGTGAATGCCTACAAGAAGATCAATCTCAGGGTGGTGTATGGTGACATATACAGTCTAATTTGATAATAAATTTTCTTTAAACGTTATCAAGTCAAAGGTAAAGGATAGAATTTTTTCTGTTGGAAAAGCCAAGACAAGTCAAAAGATGGCATAATTCCCTGCTCAAGCCCCTTGTCTCCTCAATAACAGGGCTGCTGAAATGGTGTTGGGTCCTGCATTTCACAGTGTTACACAAATGTTTAATGTGTGAGAGACAGACCAAACACTGAAAGCCCCTGTCACATTACATAGCTTCATTATTGGATTTGCAAACAAGCCCCGGATTAAAATGATTAAAATTCCTATGCAGGAATCCGTAGTGTATTACTGTTTAAGTAAGAGATGACAGATCCTTTCTTTTTAAGAATGTGACACAACAGAGAAAGAATAGCAAGTCCAAAGAAAACAGCCAAAATTGATGCAAAAAATATGCCAGACAGGAGACTCAGAGTTCACAGAGGATTACTGAAAAAGTTAAACAGATTACAGACTTAATTTGTACCAAGAAATGGACAGTTCAACAGGTGTCTTTGATAGTTGCTGTATTCCAGCAGTGAGTTAACAGTCTTCTCAGTCTTTACAAGATTAAACAATTCTATTTCCTAGTTAAACCCTTGCATATCTTCAGGGATCCTGTTCTTTATCAGTGTTTTACAGGATATAAAGGACCATTATTGTTTAAAAATACTTCATACACTCCTGGCCCATCCAGCTCTGAGGCCCTCCGTTGGTTGGGCTCGACCATGGATATTGCAAGCCAGTGTACAAGCCAGGGCAGTACGGTATGGAGAGCAAGTTGCTGCCCATGCAGCAGGCGCCCCCTCTCCACATTGCTGATGAATCCAAAGGAACAGCAGAAACCGACAGAGTTTGGCACCAGCAGCAGCACAGGAGTTGCGAGTGAGCGTTGAACTCAATGTCGGACTGCCTTAGGGACTCCAGCTCTGGATTTTTCCTCAGGGTTTACTCCTGAATCCTTCCCCATGAGTGAGTATAGCCACAGGGCACCAGAGGTTTGAGATCAGAGATTTCCTTCTCTTAGGAGAGCTGCAAACCATGGTTATCTTCTTCTTTTGCTCATAATGCCGCTGGCGTTTCGGGCAACAATGAAGGCCCTCCATCTCTGGTGACATTCACAGCTTCCTTCGTCGTTTCAGTAGAACCCTGAACCTTGATCCTTGACTTGCAAAATAACAAAAAAAAAATTCGGCCGTAGAAAAGAAATAAGGAAAATGTAAATGACTTGGGCTGCACTGTAGTGTAGTGGTTAGCACCACGTCATTACAGCACTGGTAACCTGGGTTTAATTCCCACCACTGTCCGTAAGGAGTTTGTACATGACTGCATGGGTGTCCTTCGGATGCTCATGTTTCCTCCCCCGTTTCAAAGGCCTGCTGGTTAGTAGGTTCATACGGCCACGTGAATGTAAATGGGCAGCGTAGGCTCATTGGACCAGAAGGTGTTAGTGTGCCGAATCTCTAAATAAAAATAAAATAAATCATATAATCTGTTTTGGGGAACTCATTTGAGAAATCAATATTGCCTACGATGCTGGGAGAATTCCCTGATTTGATCCGAACAAGTCCGGAGGTGGGGGCGGGGGGTGGCGGATCTTATTTATTTAGAACATAAAACAGTATAGCACAGGAACAGGCCATTCAGCCTACAATGTTGTGCTAAACTAGCTACAATGCAAATCAAACACACCCTCATGCTAATCCCGCCTAGCTACACCATCTCCATATCTTTCCATCTTCCTTACATCTGTGTGCCTATCAAAATGTCTCATAAAAGCCTCTAATGTATCTGCCCCTGTCTCCATACCAGGCAGCATATTCCAGGCATCCATGACTCTCTGAGTAAAAAACTTACCCCTCACATCATCCCCGAACCTATCCCCTCTCACCTTCAATGCATGCCCTCTGGTATTAGACATTTCAAGCCTGGGAAGCAGATACTCTGTCTACACTACCCCTGCCTCTCATAATCTCAGAAACCTCGATCAGATCTCCCCTCAGCCTCCGGCACTACAGAGAAAACAACCCAAGTTGATCCAGCCTCTCGAGATTGCACATGCCCTCTAAACCAGGCAGCATCCTGGTAAACCTCTTCTGCACCCTCTCCAAAGCCTTTTGTTACACCTTCACACTGCATCCTTTCCAAAACGAAACGTACTTTACCTCGCAAACATCGCTGTTTCATTAAAATCAGTTTTTAATTCCAACAACGTTTACAATGACTGTGACAATATCTTTCAGAAATTAATCTGTTTTGAAGGCCGATCTCAGCAGAGGAACTGAGTATGATCAATAATTCTGTATTCTCCTCCCTCATCAACAAGTACACAAGTACCTTTGCATTTTCAAACTCAGGAGAAGAATTAATATTTCATTGTATAGGATCAGGCAATCTTTACCAGGCTGCTCAGTAAGAACAGCTAGGATTCTGTATTTCTGAAAAAAAAGGGAACTACTGCAGAGGTACAAACAGAAAAATCTTACCCATTATTCATCCCAACATTCTAACACTGACTGAGAGTGGGAGTGCTAGTTAGTGTGTGCCTGTATGTCTGGTAGGTTAATTTGTACAGCTTCTAATTATTCACTGCCTTTGTGCTTCATTGGCCCTCTGTCCTTTATTAGCACTTTGAAGTCTATGTATGATGTAATCCTACTTAAAGTGTCTGTTCTATGTGCAGTAGCATCATAGAAAAACACAAGCTGTAATTACTCATTGGGCATTGTTCGTTATAATTAGGATATGAAACTTTAAATTTATTACTGAGAACACTGATGGTTAAGTAGACTGATTAGCCGCAGTGAGCTGGGCCAGGTTATTTGTAAGTGTTGTTCAAAATGAACTACAGAGTACGATCCATTTCAACAAGATTCAGGATTGTTTAATGTCATTTCCAGTACCCAAGTCTAAAGGAAAACGAAATAATTGTTACTCCAGATCTGATGCAGTGCAAAGAATCACAATAAGATAAAGAACGCAATATTAATAAAAACACAAGAAATATAAATTCTTATATACAAGGACATAAAACTAACACAATAAGAAAGATTAGAAAAACATGCTTTATTCAGTAATGTCCAGATTTCTACCTGGCTCTTCGCAAAATCTATCATGCTGATCTATTGTTTTATAGATTTCAGCCATGCTCTAGTCCTTGTCTAAGTGGTCATTCTTCATGTGTGAGCTTTGACACTAGTGAACTAATTATCTCTCTAATTAATAATTTTAAAAGCCACAAGGACTTAAAGATAAGAAACCTACTGGGTCGCAGACAAAAGCAAGGGTGTGGGACTGAGGATGATTCCTTGCCAGAGCAGACATAATGTGCTGAATAGTCTCCTTCCGTGCTTTTAAGTTTCTACAATTCCTTAACCTTGGGGGCCACTGGAACTAAACCTAATATTCAATCCTTATTCATCCAGCAATATCCTCTAGTAGAGAAAGATCAGCAATGAAAACCCCAGCTGATTTTTTCTTTCATATAATTATCTGGACCAAAGTTAACCCTTTGTGTCATTCATCACCTTTGCTGTTCTTTAATTCAGCTCCTGAACAAAGAGTCAGAAGAAAATTGAGGCACTGTCCCATCTTAATGTTTTAGAGACAATTTGAATATAACATTATGCATTCTATCAAAAGAAATTTATGATTACCTGCAAAACAAACTAATTTATGCTGATCTTACATATTTTGCTTGCATAAATTTAGAGAACTTAAATTATTTTCCCATTCTGTCAGTGAAAGGTTTTTACAATATAATTTTTTTAATAATGAAAATGTCAATGAGCTTCCTGAAGGTAGGACTTTGACTCATTTTATTTTCACACAACATTAATTCCAAATCAAACCAATCCTAGCTGCTACGAAAGGGAGACATAATGCTGAAGATGTTCACCTTTCAGATTAAGGCATATTTAACATCTTTAATATACAAAATTAGTCAGTTTCACACACACAATTGAACATGCATTTTTATGAGTAAATATGACCTAAGGTAACCTTTACAAATTTTTGCTCAGCACAATCTGTCACTTGTTTGACTGATCAGACAGGTGATGTTGTACTGTTAAACTCTGCATGTACAATTAGATTCCACATGGGTATCAGCAAGTTTGCCATCAAATTAACACATTTTACTGTCTTTTCTGCATCTCCAAGATGCCTCACCTTGTGTTGCTTGCACATCTGTTGTGTATTTTTAAAGGGCACTCTTTGCCATTCATCATTCCATTGTCACTAGCAATCCGTTATATTAATTAATGCTGACAAGAGCAAATCCTGGTTCAACTACATGGTTTAGTGTAACTGTGCATCTATGTATGGGGTGACAAAACAGGTGTAGAACATGCATACATTTTTGTAACAACATTCTTAATAAATGGGCTAACACATTAGCTGCCCAAGGATTTATTGAATCTTTACACCAGGTAAGGCACTGACAAGGTTTCTTTTTGTATTTATAACTAATTATACAGTGGGGATTAAGACTGAATAAATCACTCTTTGCAACCACAAGGACTCTGTGAATATTTGAGGCACTCAGTATTTCTTTTTTGCAAATGTAACAATGGCCAGAGTTTCCCATTAATTCCAGTATGTCCTTCGTATGGCATCCAGAGAAAAGGTACTGATTTTATTATCAGTGAAATATATGGAAATTAGATGAAATTTTACAGAAGAAACCAATAAAAACAATCATCTATAATTAGAAAAAAACGAAGGCTATGTGGCAGACAAAGCTCCATTTAATTAACTTGTGATTCATCAAGTTAATTAATTAATTAATTAATTGCACCGATGACTGTGCAGGGCAAGTCATTGGGTATATTTAAGGTGGAGGTTGATAGGTTCTTGATTAATCAGGGCATCAAAAGTTATGGGGAAAAGGCAAGAAAATAAGCTTCAGAGGGATTTAAAAAAACCAGCCATGATGGAATGACGGAACAGACTAGATGGGCTGAATGGGCTAATTTTGCTCCTATTTCTCATGGTCTTGCAGCCTTAATTAACTGACTGGCATGTCTGTGCATCTATTTATATGTGTAAGATGTTGGAATAGATTTTAGAAGATTTAAGCAGCTTAAATCTATAAAAATGTGAAACTAATTCTTATTGCTAAGGACGTGCTTTTGTTTGGATAAGCAATAGATTTAGGACATTCTGCTCCAGAGAACCAGGTGATAATTACAGCATTGCAAGATCACCTTCCCTTAAATAATTCCTACGATGGACTAATATTCTTGAGGCTTGGAAAACTCAGCAGCAAAAAAAAATGGTGCAGCCATATCCTATGTCTACTTCCTTTATGATAGTGCCATCTTAACCGGAAGTGTGTAAAGGAATGAGCAGTGGCAAGGCGAGTTCAGGAGATGGGCTGAGATGGTGTATTGCAGAATTGTTGTTGATGGTCTTCTGATGCCCGTGCAAATGGCCTGGGAGTGAGGCTGGATAGCTCTGGGTGCCAACTGGAGACGGCAGGGTCCGAGCAGAGGAGATTTGATACCAGTACCACTGGCCCAGGTGCGAGGTTAGATTGCTCTAGGGCCGAGCTGATACGAAGAGCTTGAGAGCAGCTTTGGGCTGGACAGCAAAATCTGGGCCTAGACCATATCATTGGGCAGCATGGCCTAAGCCCAGAGCCTTTTGCAGCAGTGGTGCCTGGGTCCTAGTGTGAACTATGATTCGCTGTATAAACAATCTAAACACCAGCCCAGATTGGAGGTGAGAGCTGATTTCGCTCACTCTCCATGATATTCTCTCTCCTCTCCAAGGTGCTGGAGCCTTTTGCTGTTCTGTTGCTTGGTCGATTTAAATCCTGGCCCAGAGAGGCTGAAATGATAGGGTGTCTGGATCCGGGACGAGAATCAATTTTGCTCGTTCTCCACGATGGCCGCTCCTCTCTCCATGATGCGGAGGCTATGAAGACTGCCCCAGCCGCTATGCTCTGTGCCCACTAATATACTATACTCTTTATGCAAGGCTTTGGGCCTACCCTGAGTCGCTCCAGAATTTCAGATTTGAGAACTCAGTTTTGGTTTGGAATGCTGTTGTTCACTTCAGTTTTCTGCATGATTTGTGTTTTTTTCTCTTTCTCTTGCGCATCGAGTGTTAGTCTTTTATTTTTATTTTTATTCTTTTTTTTCTTTAAGTCAGTTCTTTTGGGTTTCTTGTTTTGTGGCTACCTGTGAGCTAACAAATCTCAACATGTAGAATTTATACGTTCTTTGATAATGCAGGTCCTGAATCTTGAATATCAACTAGTTAAATTAAATAAGTAGTGCAAAAATAGAAATACAAAAGTAGTGAGCTGTGTTCATTGTTTCAACGTCCATTCAGAAATCGGATGGCAGAGGGGAAGAAGCTGTTTCTGAAGCGCCGAGTGTGTCCCTTCAGGCTTCCGTACCTCCCTCCAGGTGGTAACAGTGAGTACAAGGCATAATCTGAATGATAGAAGACCTTAATGATGGATGCCACCTTCTTGAGTCATCGGTCCTTGAAGTTAGAGTTAGAGAAGTGAGAGCGTATCAGTTCCAGAAAGAAAAATGGTAGTTTCAAGAAACTCTTGTGATCACCTGCTGAGCAAAACAATTCAACACAAACGAGGAATTAGCATAGAACAGAGAAGCTTTGGGTGCAGCAGCATCAATCACAACGAGTTGGCTCAAGCCCAAAATGGATATATAAGCTTCCTTGCGTCCAACAATCGAACAGCTGAGTCCTCCACAGCCTACATGGAAAGACTGAAAATACTTTTTTATTATTGCCTGTAACAGTGTTGAAAAGAAGATCAAATTGAAAACGTGCAGGCACTAAATATTGCTATAAGCGTAATATTCAAGATTCAAGTACATCTATTATCAAAGAATGTATAAGTTAAACAACCTTGAGATCTATTTGCTCACAGGTAGCTACAAAGCAAGAAATCTGAAAGAACCCAATTAAAGATACAAAAGAATAAAAATAAAAGACCAACACTCGATGCGCAGGAGAAAGAAAATATATCATGCTAACAATTGAAGTGAAAAACAACATTCAGAACCAAAACTGAATCCTCAGATCCGAACCCTGGAGCAGTGAGAGTAGGCCGAAAGCCTCACTTATCAATTCATCATAGTAGAAGGCATGGAGCACAACAGCCGGGGCAGTCTTCATAGCCTCAGTGCCATGGAGATGACCATCTTGGGGAATGAGCGAAATCAGCTCTCATCCCAACCAACACCCTGTCTTTCCAGTCTCTCTGGGCCGGTGTTCAAATTGACCCAACAACAGACAGCGAAAGACTCTGGCACTCTGGCGAGAGAAGTGGAGACCCAGGTGAGCAACTGAAATTGGCTCTCCCCGCTGTTCTGGGCCGGTAGTTAAATTGTCCTGCAGCAAATTGTACCTGAGAGTAGGACCCGGGCACCACTGCTGTGGAAGGCTCTGGGCCTAGACCACACCACCCACGACTCACTCTGGGCGCAGATTTCATCATCCAGCTCAAAGCCTCTCTCAAGCTTTTCAAATCAGCTCAGCACTCAGAGCAATCCAATCTCGCACCTGAGCAAGTTGTATGAGCATCGAAATCGATTCTCCTCTGCCTGGGCGCTGACCTCCTTATGGTGCCTAGAGTGATTGAACCTCGCTCCCAGGCCAGCTGTATGGGCATTGGAACTTTATCTGCAATGATTCATGCCCCAAACTTGCCTTGATATTGCTCATCCCTTTACTGTTTCCGGCAATAATTTAACATAATTTACCTCAGGTAAGGTATTTTTAATGATGTTTCTAAGCTTTTTGACTACCAAGAAGCTGTCGCACGTGTTTGGTAGCGCCATCCTAACTAGAAATGCATAAGTGTATTCTACTGATGGAAGTTGGCACTGAAAACTGAAATCTAATTATTGACTCCAGAAGGAAGAAGTTGAAGGTTCATGAGCTAGTCTGTATTCGTGGAAAAGAGGTGGGGAGGATCAGTAGCTTTAAAATCCTTAGCATCAACATATCAGAAGATCGTACTGGGACCAGAACGGAAGTGTGGTGGCATCCCATTGAAGGCACAACAGCACCTCTGCTTAGACTCTTGCATAGAATTGGCATGTCGTCAAAAACTTCTGACCAACTATAGATGCAAAAAGAAGAGTCTTTTAACAAGTTGCATCATGGGCCGCTATGGAAATGCCAGTTCCCAAGAATGGAAAAGGCTACAGAAAGTAATGGACTCGCGCCAGTTCCATTGCAGGCAAAGCCCTTCAGTTTTGCCTCAAGAAAGCAGCATCTATCATCAAGGAACTCCACGATGCAGGACATGCCTTCTTATCGCTACCACCGTCGAGCAGGATGTACAGAAGCATTTGACACCACCAGATTCCGAAACAGTTATTACACTATAACCATCAAGATCCCGAACCGGTGTGGATAACTTCAGGCACCATTACTCTGGACTGATTCCACAATCTACAGACTCACTGTCAAGGACTCTTTACAACTCATATTCTCAGCATTATTTATATGCACAGTTTGTCTTATTTTGCACTCTAGTTAAATGTTAATACTTGTTTATAAATTGCTTTCGTAGAATTTCTTTCCCTGTAAATGCCTGTAAGAAAATTAATCTCAATATAATATATGGTAACATACAGTTGATGCACTTCGATAATAAATTTACTTTGAATGTTGAACTTTGAGTAACCTGACAAGGACTGAGGTAAAGACATAGTCAATGTAGAAACCAAAAAATTTGGCGAAAGTATGGTCTTCATTGGGTATGGATCGGTATCTTTACCAGATTTGAAAATGGCACTTACTCCGCTACACCAACTCCTTAAAAAGAATGAAAAATCGAGATGGGAAAATGGAGACGGCAACAGAGTGTGAGGACTTATGCAACTAGAATTAATGCAGCAAATTCTGATTGGTGCATTACGACAAGATGAAGATAAAGATACAAAGTTATTTGTATGTGTAGTTTCCATTCCATGGAATCAGTCACGTCATGGATGGTATCTGGGAGAAGCCAATTGCAGTTTGCATTTCCCACTTTAAATAAAAGTGAATCAAATTGCAGAGAAAGAGTCCATCCCACATATTTATCTCTGGAGTGAGGAGTTTATGGTGTGAGATCTTTCATTCTATTCCTGGATTATAAGAACATAAGACCATAAGATATAGGTGCAGAATTAGGCCATTTGAACTATCGAGTCTGCTTCACCATTTCATCATGGCTGATCTATTTTCCTCTCAGTCCCAATCTCCTGCCTTCCCCCTGTATCCCTTCATACCTTCACCTTTATCTCTGGAGTGAAGAACTTTTGCAAGTGAGACCTTTCATTCTCATTATGGATTACATACTGCTGTTGGCCACTCCAGATCCAAGTTGTTTTTTTTCAGCCATATTGGTTTTTAGTATCTAGAGAAATAAAAATCTGTCATTTCAAAACAATTGGTTTTCCAAACAAAGCACAATTGTAACTAATTTATCCAAACAAGCACATAAAAGATCTAATATTAATTAATGCAAACAAATGTTTACCAATAATTAATGGTTGATAAATTTCCAGTTACGGATTTAAGGATTGCAGTGATACCACAGAAAGATAAGCCTATGAACACACTCTCAAATTTTAGATCTTAGGTGTCAACATATGGATGTTTCACCATTTTATAATAGAAAGCTCCTGTTGTCCATCAGTTGAGGGTGTCTCAGATAAGAACAGCGGATACTTATTGCTTAATGTCCTGAGGGGAAGAACTTGAAATAAGTAACACTTAGACTATTGGCATTGCTAGAAATCATGTTAGTTGGCTGGGCATTGACAAAGATCTTTAAGATTTGGTATTAATGTGAAAAATCTGTCAAAATTGCAGAATAAAATCCCACCAAAGCAGTCTTACAGCCATGGAGGTAGGCACATTATCATTTCTGAGAGTCCATGTCAATTTTTGTCAAGACGATATGGACAACTTTTTAATTCTCATTCTAAATGTGTTGGAGTTAGACTTGTGGGATCATGCACAGATCATAAGATTGAGGAGATAAGATTGATTGTTTTTTGCAACCCATCATGTACTAGAGCAGTTAATGTCAGATTGTGGGCCTTAATTCATGTCATATCTGCAAATGCTTCAGAAGGCCTTTGACAAGGTGCCACACATGAGGCTGCTTATCAAGATAAGAGCCCATGGTATTACAGGAAAGTTACTGGCGTGGTTAGAACATTGGCCAACTGGTAGGAGGCAGTGAGTGAAAATAAAAGGATCCTTTTTTGGTTGGCTGCCAGTGACTAGTGACGTTCCGTAGGGATCGATGTTATGACCACTTCTTTTTATGCTGTATATAAATGATTTAGATGGTGGAATAGATGGCTTTGTTGCCAAGTTTGCAGATGATATGAAGGTTGGTGGAGGGGAAAGTAGTGTTGAGGAAACAGGTAGGATACAGAAGGACTTAGACAGATTAGGAGAATGGGCAAGAAAGTGGCAAATGAAATACAATGTTGGGAAATGCATGATCATGCACTTTGGTAGTATAAATAAATGTGCAGACTATTTTCTAAACAGGGAGAAAATCCAGTAACCTGAGATGCAGAGGGACTTGGGAGTCCTTGTGCAGAACACCCTGAAGGTTAACTTGTAGGTTGAGTCGGTGGTGAGGAAGGCAAATGCCATGTTAGCATTCATATCAAAAGGTCCAGAATACAAGAGCAAGGATGTGATGCTGAGGCATTATGAGGGACTGCTGAGGCTTCACCTTGAGTATTGTGAACAGTTTTTGGCTCCTCATCTTATAAAAGATGTGCTGGCATTGGAAAAGGTCCAGAGGAGGTGCACAAGGATGATTCCAGGAATGAAAAGGTTATCATACGAGGAATGTTTGCATTCTCTGGGTCTGTACTCGCTGGAATTCAGAAGGTTTAGGGGATATCTCATTGAAACCTTTCGAATGTTGAAAGGCCTAGACAGAGTAGATGTGGAAAGGATGTTTCCCATGGTGGGAGAGTCTAGCACTAGAGGGCACAGCCTTGGGATGAAGGGGTGCCCTTTCAAAACAGAAACGTGGAGAAATTTCTTTCGCCTATGTGTGGTGAATTTGTGGAATTCACCTGAGCAGAGCTATTGCTGCCTCATAAACTTCAAACATGTTCAAGTTTTCTTCATTCTAGCTGGGCTTTATTTCAAGTGTAGCCTGAAGGAGAGAATGGAGAGACACAGATGAAAAAATGCAGAATCATATTTTGGATCCTAACAACCCACTGCGAAGAAACGAAGAGAAATATTTCAGATACTCAAGAAGGATGGAATTAATTGTTGATGAAGTTATTCTAGAAATTGCTATGGAGGTAACTTCTGAAGGACTTGAATCAGGATGCCACATTTTCCAAATTTTCAGAAAAGCAAAAAAACAACTGCAGAGATATACGAGTTGAAGTGTCTGAGAAAGCTATTTAACAGGATGGCCTGTAGGTGTTCTATACCTGCGAAAAGGAAAAACAGTGTGGTATATTTATTTGAAAATATGTACAAATGTAGAGATGTTATACAGCATTATATTGTAATATTAATACTGGCTACAGCAACAGGCAAACTGATAATGCAGTTTTCATGTAATAAACTGGGCACAATTTTGTATTTTTCCAATATATTTATATTGATGTATTTTGAAATTTGCTTTTCAAATCATCGATTTATTAAGCAATGGAAGAACGTTTTTCAGGTTAGAACATAAGAATATGAGTCAGAGAAAGCTATTCTGCCACTTGAAGCCTTTCAATACATTTCTCACTAATGTTTTACCTCAGTCACAACTTAATGGGTATGAACTTGCCTGTGATATTGATCTCAAGAGTAATCTCCTGCAGCCTTTTGATTGTGTGTCAGGAGTTCCAACTGGCCACTTATAATTAGGATATCTCACCTTCTATTGCATTGCCTCTGTTATTCCGACAGAAAATTCTGGCATCTGATCTCTCCTGTGCTGTGCCATTCTTGGATATGGCCAGCTTCATGCCTGCACCATTTCAAAATGAAATGCATTCCGGATTTTATCATTCCTGTCTGGTTTGAGAGCATTTATGATAGTCGCAGCTACTCTGCTAAATCTACTATTCAAACACACAGTGCTATTGTGCGAGAGTTGTTGGAGAGAAAACTTTTCACTCCATTTGCTTGTGCTGAATTCTATGCATAGTCTTGGACGTTATTGGATCGTTTCCTAATGATTTCAAGATTCAAGTTTATTTATTATGTGTTCACCAAAACATACGATGAACTGTGTTGTATGTGTCAACAACCGACACACCCAAGGGTGTGCTGGAGGCAGCCCACAAATGTCGCCACACACTCCATGCCAAAATAGCATGCCCACAATGATTAGCAGAACAATACAGAACATGACAAGGAATAAAGCAACAACATTAAAACAAGCCTTATTCTTCCCTCCCACCCATCCATATACACAGTCCTCTAACCCCAAGACAGTCCATTGTCCTCGACATCAGCCTTTAATGGACCCGGATTCTGACCTGTATTCAGATGTGGACAAGCACATCAACTACCCCAGTGGATTTTCAGACATTTGAGGACTTGGGGCTCCTGCTAATGGGCCTCAACTTCCAGACTTTGTTCCAAATAACCAGATTTAAGCTGCCTGTACGACCTGACATTTTTGCGTAGTGAACAGAAATCTTGGAGGTCATGCTTGCGGCACGGCGTGTTCAATCCGAATTGAGGTTGTGGTCCGGGCCGGAGAATGGGGTATGTGCCAATGTTTGCCCATTGCTGGAGTGTGCTTGGAAGCAATTCCATGCAGCAGAACTGAGGCGAGGCAAGTGGAGGGGAAATGTCAGGTATGGGACTAATCAAGGCCCAAAAGCTTGTCGAAGCAGCTGGTCTTGGGTCTGAGAGCAAGGAGCGGCCTGACGTTTGGACTATTTAAGCACCGGGCCGGATTGAAAATGTCAGGATGTCGGGGCCACGGGTGAGGGATGGGCTAGTTCAGCTCTTTGCTCTGCGAGGTTTACTGGTTTCTGCACTGAACTGAGGCTGTGGCCTGCACCTAACAGGCCTCTGAATCGTCTGCAGTGATGACTGGCTTCGTTTCTGTGACTCACTTCCGTGAACTTCTGTTTTGAATGCTATTTACTTACTTTTATTGCTTTCATGATCTGTTTTTTTTTCTTTCTGCACATTGGGTAATCCTTTTGTTTTAATGAGTCCTATGGGGTTTCAAAGATTCAAAAAATTCAGAAAACTTTATTGTCATTCTAATCATACATCAGCTCTGCAGGGCAGAATGAGACAGCGTTCCTCAGGGGCAGTGCAATCATAACATAACAAACGCAACACTAAATAATAAACATAACAATAAATAGTAAAATACAACAGCCACATGTCAGTTAAATCAGTTATAAGTGTCCAGTGCAAATTAAAAGTGTCCAGAGCAGAGTCAGGTAGAGCAGCTATTTAGCAGTCTGACTGCCTGTGGGAGGAAGCTGTTTAGTAGCCTTGTGGTTTTAGTTTTGATGCTCCTGTAACGTTTGCCTGATGGCAGAAGAACAGACAGTTCATGGAGAGGGTGTGAGGAGTCTTTAATGATGTACCGTGTCTTCTGGAGGCATCGACTCTGAAAGAGGTCTTGGACAGAAGGTAGGGAGACCCCAATAATCTTCTCTGCTCCCCTAACCACCCTCTGCAAGGCTTTTTTGTCGACAGCACTGCAGCTGGAGTACCAGGTTGTGATGCAAAAGGTCAGCACACTCTCAACCACGCCTCTGTAGAATGTAGTTAAGATGTTAGTGGGGAGTGATGCTTGTTTAAGCTTCCTCAGAAAGTGCAATCTCTGCTGGGCCTGTTTCGCAATCCTAGTGGTGTTCCTGGACCAGGTGAGATTGTCTGAGATCTGCACCCCAAGGAATTTGATGTTTTCCACTCTCTCCACTGTGGAGCCGCTGATGCTGAGGGGTGTGTGCTCAGGCTGAGACCGTTTGAAATTGATGATCATCTCCTTGGTTTTGGTGACATTAAGCATCAAGTTGTTACCCTGGCACCAGCTCTCTAGGTGTTTGACCTCCTCCCTGTACATAGTTTCATCATTTTTGCTGATGAGCCCCACCACTGTGGTATCATCAGCAAATTTAATGATCAGGTTCTCCTTGAATCTGGCTGCACAGTCATGTGTTAGCAGTGTAAACAGCAATGGGCTAAGCACACAGCCTTGTGGGGATCCAGTGCTCAGTGTGATGGAATCAGAGATGTTCCTGCCAACACGGACTGACTGTGGTTTCTCTGTCAAGAAATCCAGAATCTTTGTTTTGTGGCTGACTGTAAGGAGATGAATCTCAAGGTTGTACAAAGTATACATACTTCGATAATAAATGTACTTTGAAGTTTGAACTTTATAGATTCCTGTTAAGAATTCTATGCAAAATGCTGCAATATTCTTTGGAAAGCAATGACTGCTCTCACGCAGTCTTGAAGCTTGGTAATCCTTTCTATGCAGCTGAACCAACTTTCTATTTTTAAGCACAACCATTAAGGAGAATAATCCAGATGAACAAGCTAAATTCTGTTGTTAGTCAATGTTTGTGTACATATATGCAATAAAGGTGACTTTTTTTCTTTCTTGGAGAAAAATGTGTGATAAGAGCAAGCTATGGGAAATTTTACAGATTCTGACATTCTCACATAGTATTTCAATACAGAATCAGTGAATATAATAAAATTTAAATAAAGGGAATTCCATGGGTCTTAACTATTTATGCAATGGAAAACATTATAGACAAAAGTGTTGCTGTAGGTTATGCTGCAGACTTTGGGAGTATGGATTTCTGTTTGTGACCTGAATCTTGACAATCTGCAGACCTTTGTTATTAGTCAGACTGAGTACAGCCTGCATTATTCTTTTCTTCGAAGACAGGGAACTCAGAGGCTGAGTAACCTTGAGCCATTTTATACATCTTCCAGCTACTGGTTTAAAATTGAAGCAATATAAAAAATCGTTCACTAGGCTGCATTCATGTTTTCAAGGCAAAGAGTACTTAGTGACAGCAGAAATGGAAGCGAACAAGGAAAAGGGAAGATAAGCTGCCTCTGAAATACAATCTAGTGAAATACAGATTTTAATTTTCATGTTCCTTTCTCTTGAGTTGAAGAGCTACTGGCTGAATTTTCTTGGTCATCTTCTGTAGCTTTAGAATAGACGTAGAAATCTAGAAAGAAAAAAATGAATACTGCTCGCCCTATTTTTAAGGATTTTTCACAGCTCTTCCATTGAAGTTATGGAGATCAAACTGAATAATTTCACGGATATTTGCACGTTTTTCAATTAATTATGAACAGAAGAGATACTGCAGAGGAGTCCAGAGTAACACACACACATAATGCTAGAGGAGCTCAGCAGGTCATTCAGCATCTATGGAGAGGAATATAGAGTTGATATTTCAGGCCGAGACCCTTCATCAGGACTGGATAGAAAGGGGGAAGGAACCAGAATAAGGAACTGGGGCAGGGGAGGAGGTACAAGCTAGAAGTTGATAGGTGAAGTCAGGTGAGGGGGAAGGTAGGATAGTGGGAGAGAGAGGAATGGAAGGAGATATTTGTGTGATAATTATCAAGATTGCAAAATGATTTTTTTTTAATAACATTAAGCCTCAGTACACTGGTTGCCCAAAACAATTCTGTATCACATTATTTTTTAACTATATGCTAATAAGTTTTTATTAATACTAAATACTGTCCAAAATGTTTAATTGAATGCAGAATACATATGTAACGCAATTTCTTGTGCTTGTTTAAAAGTTGATTGACAGTAGATAGAAGATGGTTGACCAACAGGAGAAGTAAAGGGAGCAAGCAGTCAGTGGAGGGTTCCCCTGTAGCCATTCCCCTCAGCAAAAAGTATACCCCTTTGGATTAGCACAAGAGATTCTGCAGATGCTGGAAACCCAGGGCAGCATATACGAAATGCAAGAGGAACTCAGCAGGTCAGGCAGCATCAAAGAAAATTCATAAACAGCCAAAGTTTTGGGCTGAGATCCTTCTTCAGGAACCCTTTACATACTACTGGGGTTGTGGGGTGGTTGTTGACCGATCAGGTACAGCAGCAGCAACCAAGCCAGTGGCACTGTGGCCAGTTCTGAAGGGTAATTCAGGTTGAAAGATAGTAATAGAAGACTCAATAGTTGGAGAGACGGGCAGGAGATTCTATGGCTGCAGAAGAGAAACCAGGATGGGGCGTTGACTCCCAGATGTTAGGGTCCAGGATATCTCAGAGCGTCTGCCAAAGATTTTCAAGCAGAAGGTTGAGCCGTCAGATGTTGTGCTGCACATTGGCACCAATGACATACGGTAGGTAGAAAGAGGGAACTCTATCCTGCACAGTGAGTATCGGAAGTTAGGAAAAGGCTGAAGAACTGGACCTCCAAGGTATTAATCTCTGAATTAATTCTGGTACCACATGCTAGTCAGGGCAGGAATAGGGATGATAGTACAGATGAATGAGTGGCTGAGGAAGTGGTGTAGGGGGCACAGTTTCAGATTTCTGGATCATTGGGATGGTAAGACCTATACTACCCGATATAAAAAGGGTAGGTTACACCAGAAACTGAAGTGAATATCCTTGGGGGAAGGTTTGCTAGAGCTGTCGGGGAGGGTTTAAACTAATTTGGCAGGGGCGTGGGAACTGGAGTGCGAGGGCTGAGGATTGGATAGTTGGTATACACGTAGGTGCATTGTGTAGTGAGACTGTGAGGAAGAGCAGGCAGGTAATGGGGCAAAATTGCAGTCTGGGATGAGTTGATGTGTCACATGGGAGCACAATCAAAAAGGGTGATGAATACAGGACTGAAGGTGTATATTTGAGTCCATGCAGCATATGGAATGGTGGAACTGTTTCCACTTACAGGTGAAGGGGCAAAAGCGGGCTACTGGCACCTTAAAAACCAGTTGCTTCAGGGAGATGATGGTTAGCAGCTCATCTAGGAGAAGGAAAACTCTGAACACAAACCTCCGCTGCTTTGAAGCTATACCCATTCCCGGGGAAGGCTTCGGCAGTAAACCCCTGAGGGAAAAATCCAGAGCTAGAGTCCCTATTGTAGTCCTACACTGAGTTCAATGCTGACTGGCAACTCCAGCAACGTTGCTGGTGTCCAACTGTATCGGTCTCTGCCGTTCCTTTGGGTTCATCAGATGTGTGGAGAGGGGGAGCCTGCTACATGGGCAACAGCATGCTCTCCATATTGTACTGCTCAGGCTTGTGTATCTAAGACAGCTGGGATTCAACACCCATGGCCAATCCTGACTGACAGAGGCCTCACTGACTCAGTATATAGAATATGGAAGATGACCTTGTATTGCAGTTAGAGATTGGCAGTTGTGATTTTACAGGCATCACTGAGTCATGGCTGAAAGAAGATCATAGTTGGGAGCTTAATATCCAAGAATACACATTATATCAAAAAGACAGGCAGGTAGTTGGAGAGATGGTGTGGCTCTGTCGGTAAAAAATGGAATCAAATAATTAGAAAGAGGCGACATAGGATTGGAAGATGTAGAATCCTTGTGGGTAGAGTTAAGAAACTGCAAGAATAAAAATACCCTGATGGGAAAGTAGCAGAAAAGTAGCCAGGATGTGGGATACAAATTGCAACAGGCGATAGAAGAGGCATATAAAAAGGGCAATGAGGGCTTTCAATATGCAGATAGATTAGGAAAATCAGATTGGTGCTGAATCTCAAGAGAGGGAATTTATAGAATGTCTACAAGATGGCTTTTTAGAGCAGCTTGTGCTTGAGTCCTCTAGGAGAAAGGATTGCATGTTGTGTAATGAACCAGATTTAATTAGGGATCTTAAGGTAAAGCATTCCTAGGAGGCAGTGATCATAAAATGGTAGAATTCGCTCCGCAGTTTGAGAGGGAGAAGTTAAAAGCAGATGTATCAGCATTACAGTGGAGTAAAGGGAATTACGGAGGCACAAGAGAGGAGCTGGCCAAAGTTGATTGGAAGAGGACATTATTAGGGATGACAGCAGAACAGCAATACCCAGAGTTTCTGGGGGCAATTCAGAAAGATACATCTCAAAGACGAAGAAGTATTCTAAAGGTGGGATGAGGCAACCATGACTGAAAATGGAAGTCAAAGGCGGCCTAAAAGCAAAAGAGAAGGCATATAATATAGCAAAAATTAAGGGGAAGTTTTGAAAACAACAGAAGGCAAAACAAAAGCCATGAAGAGAGGAAAGAACTATGAAAGTAAGCTAGCCAATAATAAAAATGAAGATACAAAATATTTTTTCAGATATATAAAGAGTACAGCAAAAGAGATGAGATATTGGAAAGTGACGCTGGAAAACTAGTAATAGGGGAGAAAGAAGTGGCAGGTGAACTTAATGAACAGTTTGTGCCAGTCTTCACTGTGGAAGATACTCAAGAAATGTCAGAAATTCAAGTGTGTCCAGGGGCAGAAGTGAACGTAGTTGCTATTACTAGGGAGAAGACGCTTGGGAAGCTGAAAGGCCTGAAGGTAGGTAGGACACCTGGACCAGATCGACTACACCGTGTACTACCTTGAGATTCATTTTCTTGCAGGCATATTTAGGAAAGTAAAGAAATACAATAGAATTTATGAGAAAATGATACATAAACAAACAGCCAATGTGCAAAAGACGACAAATTGTTCAAATAATGAATAAATAAGTAAACAGCACCGAGCACTGAGAAGGTGAGTTGCAGAGTCCTTGAACGCCATGGAGTCTCTTTGGCTTTGAGGTGAGTGAAGTTATCCACGTGGGTTCATAAACATGCTGGCTGTAGGGTACTAACCTACACTTGGTGGTGGGACTTAAGACTTTTGTACTTCCTGCCTGATGGTAGTAGCAAGAAGAGAGCATTGTCTGCGGATGAAGAATAACAAAGTTGTGTTCATGGGCCGTTCATAAATCTGACGACGGAAAGGAAGGAACCATTTCTGAATGGTTGAACGTGGACATTAAGGCTCTTCTACCTCCCCACTGTCGGTAGCAATGAAAAGAGGGCATGTCCCAGATAATGAGAGTCCTGTGATGGATGCCGCCTTATTGAGGCACCATCACCATCTTGAAGATGTCTTGATTGTGAAGGGGGTGATTTTGAAGAGCTAGTAACCACGCCCCCATCTGATTCAGAGAGTGCAATTGCTTATTTTGTCCTATCTTGTTTTCTTTCTCTTGCCCATTTCATTTGCATTATCTCGTTATCTCACAGGACCTAAGTCAAAACGTAGTGTCCAAGTTAACTAACCAATTAAACAATGCAGAAAATCTATAGATCAGTAATTGTAAATGACAATGGCATATCAGCATATCTACTGACAAGAAACCAGGTGATAATTATTAAGATTGTTAGTCACATTTAGCTTCATTTTCTGCAGCTATGAACTTTTAAGAACTGATTGTTTAATACCTGTACCTATTTTCAGTGTCAAGAGCTTGAACCACATTATGCGACACTTTGGAAATAAGTGATAGCATTGCACCTGCTGCCTGCAGCTAACAAAAAGGACAGAGTTGTGTGACTCTTTATTTACGTGATCACAGGCTGTGCCCTTGGACTGATTTATATAGGTATGTGTGAAGGCAATTTATTTCCTCCTTTTTCCACCTGCAGTGGTTTACGAGATCACAATTTAATGTTTATCTATCAGTAACCTTATTGCAGATGCTTGTTTCAAACTTCACAATGCGGATTAATTGCCTTTGTCTTCCATCACAGAGTCTCACAGAATTTTGAAAATTCTCACCCTTATATTCAAACACTCCATGACCTCATTACTTTCACTTCTGTAATCTCCTGCTGAATCCTTTGAAAAATATACGCTCCTCCAATCTTGACATTTTGTGCATCCTGACTTTTAATCATTCCACCTCTGAGAAAATATCAGGGCTTTAAAATGCATTTCTTGAACCAGGCTTTAACACTCCTGCCCTCATATCTCATGTGACCCAATACCATATTTTGTTTGATGGTGCCTGAGTGAAGCATCTTGGGATGTTCTTCTATATTAATGACCCGTGATAACTTCAAGCTGCAATTGATTGAACTTATGGTTAGACTCAGCATACAATGGGAATATAGTTGTACAGTCAGTACTCTGACTGGGAGAAAGCAATATAGAGTATCACCAAAAGAAAACAGTCTACTTTCTCATCTCTTTAAGAATAACAAGACATTTATAAATTCATCCAATGCACACAAAATGCTTGAGGAACTCAACAGGCCAGGCCGCATCAATGAGTGGAAAACAGTTAATGCTTCGGGCCAAGACACTTCATCAAGATTAGAAAGAAGGAAGCAAAAGCCAGAATTAGAAAATCCTTCTTATTCAGCACTTTACCTCTTCTGTTTATCACCTCCCAGCTTCTCATATCATCTTTCGTCTTTTCTTCCACTCTCCGCCTCCTCTTCACCTGGTCTCACTTATCACCTGCCAGTTTGTACTCCTCCCCCTCTCTCCACCTTCTTATTCTGGCTTCCAGCCCTTTCTTTTCCATTAGTGATGAAGGGTCTTGACCCGAAAAGCCAACTGTTTATTTCCCTCCATAGATGCTGACTGACCTGCTGAGTTCCTTCAGCATTTTGTGCGTGTTGCTCCAGATTTCGAGCATCTGCAGAATCTCTTCTCTCATAAGTTTATGCAATAGACATCTGATACCCAGTAGCAACATGCTGCCAATTTGAAAACACATTGCTGAGGAGGGTTAATTGTGTACACAAGAATACAAGAAAGTAGAAGCAGAAGCAGGCCACTAGGCCTTCAGCCCTGCTCTGCCATTCAATAGGACCGTGGCTGGCCTCATTTCCTCTTCTGTGCCTGTTCTCCATTACCCTCAATTCCTCAAACTTTCACTTAGCTAATTTCATTTTCTGTAGTTTTTAAAATAGACTGTTTAATATCTATCCACGGAACACACATTAAAAATGCTGGTGAACGCAACAGGCCAGGCAGCATCAATAGGAAGAGGTACAGCTGATGTTTCAGGCCGAGACTCTTCGTCAGGACTAACTGAAAAAAGAGATATAAAGAGATTTGAAAGTGGGAGGGAGAGGGGGAGATCCAAAATGATAAGGGAAGACAGGAGGGGGAGGGGTGGAGCTAAGAGCTGGAAAGTTGATTGGCAAAGTAGATACGAGGCTGGAGAAGGGAGAGGATCATGGGATGGGAGGCCTAGGGAGAAAGAAAAGGGGAGGATGGAGAGCAGACAAGGAGTTATAGTGAGAGGGACAGAGGGAGAAAAAAGGGGGAGAAAAATAAATACATAAATAAGGGATAGGGTACAAAGGGGAGGTGGGGCATTAACAGAAGTTAGAGAAGTCAATGTTCATGCTATCCGGTTGAAGGCTACCCAGACGGAATATAAGGTGTTGTTCCTCCAACCTGAGTGTGGCTTCATCTTGACAGTAGAGGAGGCCGTGGATAGACTTATCAGAATGGGAATGGGACATGGAATTAAAAGGTGTGGCCACTGGGAGATCCTGCTTTCTCTGGCGGACAGAGCGTAGGTGTTCAGCCAAATGGTCTCCCAGCCTGCGTCGGGTCTCGCCAATATATAGAAGGCCGCATCGGGAGCACTGGACACAGTATATCACCCCAGCCAAAGGGTCTTGGCCCGAAATGTTGACTGTACCTCTTCCTAGAGATGCTGCCTGTCCTGCTGCATTCACCAGCAACTTTTCTGTGTGTCACAGGTGAAGTGTCACCTCACCTGGAAGGACTGTCTGGGACCCTGAATGGTGGTGAGGGAGGAAGTGTAAGGGCATGTGTAGCACTTGTTCTGCTTACAAGGATAAGTGCCTGGAGGGAGATTGGTGGGAAGGTATGGGGGGGACGAATGGACAAGGGAGTCACGTTGGGAGCAATCTCTGCGGAAAGCAGAAAGGCGGGGGAGGGAAAGATGTGCTTAGTGGTGGGATCCCGTTAGAGGTGGCGGAAGTTACGGAGAATTATATGTTGGATCCAGAGGCTGGTGGGGTGGTAGGTGAGGACCAGGGGAACTATTCCTAGCGGGGTGGCGGGAGGATGGGGTGAGACCAGATGTGCGTGAAATGGGAGAGATGCGTTTGAGAGCAGAGTTGATGGTGGAGGAAGGGAAGCCCCTTTCTCTAACATCTATCCTGTATGTTTCAATAAGTTCATCCCTCATTATTCTAAACACCAAACAATACAGACAAAATTTCTTCAGATACCTGTGATGGGATATTTATCTCATCTTGGGAATTAGTCCAGTGAACAAATTTTGGATGGCTTCTAATGCCAGTATATCCTTACATAAATAGGGGACCAAAACAGTGAACAATACTGTAGGTGTATCCCTGTCAAGGCTATGTACAGAGAACAGTGATTCCACAACCTTTCGATTCACTCTCAAGGACTGTACAACTGGTGTTCTCAGATTGATTTATAGAAACATAGAAACATAGAAAATAGGTGCAGGAGTAGGCCATTCGGCTCTTAGAGCCTGCACCGCCATTCAGTATGATCATGGCTGATCATCCAACTCAGAACCCCGCCCCAGCCTTCCCTCCATACCCCCGACCCCCGTAGCCACAAGGGCCATATCTAACTCCCTCTTAAATATAGCCAATGAACTGGCCTCAACTGTTTCCTGTGGCAGAGAATTCCACAGATTCACCACTCTCTGTGTGAAGAAGTTTTTCCTAATCTCGGTCCTAATAGGCTTCCCCTTTATCCTCAAACCGTGACCCCTCGTTCTGGACTTCCCCAACATCGGGAACAATCTTCCTGCATCTAGCCTGTCCAATCCCTTTAGAATTTTATATGTTGCAGTAAGATCCCCCCTCAATCTTCTAAATTCCAACGAGTATAAGCCTAGTCGATCCAGTCTTTCATCATATGAAAGTCCTGCCATCCCAGGAATCAATCTGGTGAACCTTCTTTGCACTCCCTCTATGGCAAGGATGTTTTTCCTCAGATTAGGAGATCAAAACTGCACACAATACTCCAGGTGTGGTCTCATCAAGGCCTTGTACAACTGCAGTAGTACCTCCCTGCTCCTGTACTCAAATCCCATTGCTATGAATGCTAGCATACCATTCGCCTTTTTCACCGCCTGCTGTACCTGCATGCCTGCTTTCAATGACTGGTGTATAATGACACCCAGGTCTCGTTACACCTCCCCTTTTCCTAATTGGCCACCGTTCAGATAATAATCTGTTTTTCTGTTTTTGCCACCAAAGTGGATAACCTCACATTTATCCACATTAAATTGCATCTGCCATGAATTTGCCCACTCACCTAACCTATCCAAGTCACCCTGCATCCTCTTAGCATCCTCCTCACAGCTAGCACTGCCACCCAGCTTCGTGTCATCCGCAAACTTGGAGATGCTGCATTTAATTCCCTCATCTAAGTCATTAATATATATTGTAAACAACTGGGGTCCCAGCACTGAGCCTTGTGGTACCCCACTAGTTACTGCCTGCCATTCTGAAAAGGTCCCGCTTATTCCCACCCTTGCTTCCTGTCTGCCAACCAATTCTCTATCTACAACAATACCTTACCCCGAATACCGTGTGCTTTAAGTTTGCACACTAATCTCCTGTGTGGGACCTTGACAAAAGCCTCTTGAAAATCCAAATATACCACATCCACTGGTTCTCCCCTATCCACTCTACTAGTTACATCCTCAAAAAATTCTATGAGATTCGTCAGACATGATTTTCCTTTCACAAATCCATGCTGACTTTGTCCGATGATTTCACCGCTTTCCAAATGTGCTGTTATCACATCTTTGATAACTGACTCTAGCATTTTCCCCAACTACCGATGTCAGGCTAACTGGTCTATAATTCCCCGGTTTCTCTCTCCCTCCTTTTTTAAAAAGTGGGGTTACATTAGCCACCCTCCAATCCCCAGGAACTAGTCCAGAATCTAAAGAGTTTTGAAAAATTATCACTAATGCATCCACTATTTCTTGGGCTACTTCCTTAAGCACTCTAGGATGCAGACCATCTGGCCCTGGGGATCTATCTGCCTTTAATCCCTTCAATTTACCTAACACTTCTTCCCTACTAACATGTACTTCCCTCAGTTCCTCCATCTCACTGGACCCTCTGTCCCCTACTATTTCCAGAAGATTATTTATGTCCTCCTTAGTGAAGACAGAACCAAAATAATTATTCAATTGGTTTGCCATGTCCTTGCTCCCCATAATCAATTCACCTGTTTCTGTCTGTAGGGGACCTACATTTGTCTTAACCAATCTTTTTCTTTTCACATATCTATAAAAGCTTTTATAGTCAGTTTGTATGTTCCCTGCCAGTTTTCTCTCATAATCTTTTCTCCCCTTCCTAATTAAGCCCTTTGTCCTCCTCTGCTGGACTCTGAATTTCTCCCAGTCCTCAGGTGAGCCACTTTTTTTCTGGCTAATTTGTATGCTTCTTCTTTGGAATTGATACTATCTCTAATTTCCCTTGTCAGCCATGGGTGAACTACCTTCCTTGATTTATTCTTTTGCCAAACCGGGATGAACAATTGTTGTAGTTCATCCATGCGATCTTTAAATGCTTGCCATTGCATATCCACTGTCAATCCTTTAAGTGTCATTTGCCAGTCTATCTTAGCTAATTCACGTCTCATATCTTCAAAGTTACTCTTCTTTAAGTTCAGAACCTTTGTTTCTGAATTAATTATGTCACTCTCCATCTTAATAAAGAATTCCACCATATTATGGTCACTCTTACCCAAGGGGCCTCTCACGACAAGATTGCTAATTAACCCTTGCTCATTGCTCAATACCCAGTCTAGAATAGCCTGCTCTCCAGTTTGTTCCTCGACATGTTGGTTCAAAAAACCATCCCGCATACATTCCAAGAAATCCTCTTCCTCAGCACCCTTACCAATTTGGTTCACCCAATCTATATGTAGATTGAAGTCACCCATTATAACTGCTGTTCCTTTATTGCACACATTTCTAATTTCCTGTTTAATACCATCCCCAACCTCACTACTACTGTTAGGTGGCCTGTACACAACTCCCACCAGCGTTTTCTGCCTCTTAGTGTTATCTATTTAACTATCTATTTTCTGTGTTTATGTGTTTATTTATTTGGTTGTTTATTTCTTGTGTTTTTGTATGTGTACAACTTGTCTTTTTTGAACATTGTTTGTACCTCTGTGTAGTTTTTCATTGATTTTATTGCAATTCTGTAGTTCTACTGTCAATGGCTGCCAGGAAATGAATCTCAGTGTAGTATATGGTGACAAATACACACTTTGAACTTTGAAGTGATGACCATTTGCCTTCCTAACCCCTTGCCGCACTACCTGTAAATGCTTTACCATCTGGGTGTGAGTAAAGCTTGATTTCCTGTGCTCATCTGCAGTCTTTCTCAGTTTTGCTCTTTAGATTCTTTGTATTGGAATGCAAGACCTCTCGGTTTGTGACATTACGCTCCATTTCCTTAACTGATCTATATCCTGTTTTGGATTCCAAGTATCATCATTGCATCCAGCCCTCCCACTTATTTTTGTGTTGTTGGCAGGCTTGGATACCTTACACTCTGTCCTGTCCTCCAAGTCATAAATATTAATCATAAGTAATTGTAAATAGCAATAGGAGATTAATATGATCAATGGCCTGGAACATTGTTTTTGCTTCCTGCTCTTTGGATGCTGCTTAAGCTGCTGAGGGCAGTGTCTTCTGTTTTTATTTAAGTAAGAGATTAACCATTAATTCAACGTGGTGAATTATCACATGAATAATCCATTAATGCTGATAAATGAAAGATCAAGTGTTCCCATTTTATTTCTTTCCCTGTCACATCTAAATAGTTTATTCCAAATAGCGTACAAGGTCATTCCAATTAAAATCCAATCGATAAAAAGGCAATTTCACTGTTACCATTTGTCCCCATTCTGAGATAAAACAATGACTGAAGAAAATAAAAATTTCAGCATTTTATTAAGAATTAAATTCCTTTCTCAAAATAGGAATTGCAGTGCCCAACCTGCTTTTTACAATGCTGAACATATTACAAGAGCAGCTGATAGGAGTGTCCAGAAACCCCTTTAACATGAAACATAGTGACCTTTCACAGCATCAATAGCATGCAAGAAAATTGACCCATATGCTCCAATGTCTGTCTGGTATCCTAATTTGAGCAATTTCCAGCCATTCGTTACTCTGATCAGCAGTTAGTGCGTTACTATCGGAAGTCACAAATTATGTGACCCAGAACCTCCTGGACTTGTTCCACTTCATCATTACTGGGGGGGCTGGGCAAAAGCGAAGTCCAATTTTTGTAGATTCATTGAGGCTGGCATTCCTACAGGCATGTGATCAGTACTCACTGGTAAAGTTACGTGACACCTCTAACCTTCAATGAAGGACTCCAACATTATCAGATTCATCTGCTTTCCAACCAGCAGTCAATTTCCATTGACTGCTGCTGTTTACAATCTCTGGATTTGTGAAATTAAAATAAAAGAAAAATATTCAGCTTGATTCATGAGACAGTTATGTGAATGAAGTGACTTTCTTGAAGTCAAAAGATTCTCAGGTTCAGTCAGATGCTCTAAAAATAATCCTTCCTCTTGTTTTTTCACCCCCCTCAATAATTCTATTGTATCTCTGTTAGCTGAATACATCAGAGTACATTAACCTTTTCCTGGCATGCTCCTGATTGAATGATACGCTCTTTAGTATTGTTTTATATAGACAGCAGGAGGCACAAAAATGTCATCAGGGAATAATGGTCCAGATGGGGAAATGGTTGAGAACAAATTAAAAATGGGTCCAATACCATCATTGTTTCTCTTTGAGTTCTTCATTGTTTCAGTATTTCAACAGCCAGAGTGATTGGTTGTCCGTCGTATTCGGCAATAACTAGAAACCAATGTGGGAGAGTTTTAAAAGTGGATAAGACGTTGCACTGGAGCAATTCCACTCTCTCAAACTTGGAAGTCTGGGTTCAGTGGTACGAGTAGTTGTCACAGCCTATATGCAGTAGATGACCATGACGTTTTCTGTCCCTTGTCATGCCCTTCCCTCTCCACAAAACATTGCAAAACTGCCTTTCTCATCATTGGATCTCACCATTGGTATCATCCATGCAGTCTGCCAGAGCTGATTTTGCGTGCTAGGACAGGTATGTCCCTGCCTTACAGGGGTGTGAAGCCCTGTGGCTACCCACACTTACTTTAGTCTGGCTGTTGAAGGGGCGTACCAGGGTGTGGTCACCGTCGTAGGCAAACAGCTACTTGGAGCCACAAGCGAGATCTGAGTGTGTGGTGGGGGCCAAAGGTGAGTGAGCTGCCCCAGAGTGGACACAGTAAGCTCCTTCACCTCCCTGGATGCCTCATACACCCTGCATTCATTGTAACTTGCATTAAAAACAACATTAGCAAACCACTGAGTTGTTTGGAAAAAATAGAAAAATATTAAATAACATTTTCTTTATGTGGTACAATAGTGTGTTATATAATTCCACCGCAGGGTACAATGCTTAATATGAAGCAAAATGCACTATAAGGTAACTCTAGGTTCTACTAACTAAGAAAGCTGATTACGGCAAAGTAAAATTTTTCTATCTGTTGACAGTGGTGGTAGCGTTGCTTGCATCTATGGTTGACCTACAGAGTGAGGATATAGTTATCTTTCCTTGGTTTGCCACGTGAGGTTCCCACCTAAAGCTTCCTAATTTGAAACACAAACAATGCAATATTATGTGTCCAGATGAGAACAAGCTTCACCTAAGTAACAACTGAAAAGATGTCCACTGAGATACACCTTGCACTTGGCCAGCTGTCAAACGCCCGCACATTCAGGCATCTCCGTCTCCACCCAGCTAACAGGTGTCACCTGGCACTCGTTTCCAATTGATCACCTGCAGCCTATTTAAACCCAGCTCTCAGCCGTAGACCTTGTTCACCCATTGAACCAGCCAGCCTCAATCAGGTGCACCTAGCCTTCAGTTACTGTGTTGCCTTGTTATGTTAAATAGCCATTCTCTCTTGTTTTGTGGCTGCTTGTGGCTTTCTATATTGTAGTTTATTATTAAAGTGATGATTCACTGCTAGGTTGTCTCCACTGCTTTGCGCTTGTGTCAAGCCTCCTCTACATTTCCTGACACTGACTGGTTTATGCAGCATGTTGCACTTAGAGCTGATAACGCTACGTTGTATACACTTCCCATCAACCATGTAATCTTTCAGGGAAAGCAATCAAGTTAAAAACCTGGCTAGAGAACAGAAATGATATTAATAATGGCAGCAATTAATTGGTATCCTACAGATAAGGAAGATCCCAGGTCAATCTTTGATCTAAACTAATTACATAATTTCATCCTAACAGCTTTTAGACCATAAGCCATTGGAGTAGAATCAGACCATGAGGCCCATTGGGTCTGCTCCACAAATTCAAATGGACCTTTCATGTGTTTGCCTCATGCAGTTACTATGCAAAGCTGCCCTAATTCTAAACCATAATTTAAAGCTCAACTTTAATTTTTATCAATGGAGCGGAACAGCTATTGATGTCAAGGATGTTAGGTAGTTTACATTTCTTTGAATTGCTTCAATCTACTTGAATATTCTACCGTTTTATTTTATTGCTTGAATCACAAATTTGGGCATATTTAAAAGGAGCACTGCCAAACATCCATCATCAAGGACCCCCACATCCAGGCCATGCTCACTTCTCACTACTACCATCCGGCAGGAAGTACAGAAAACTTTAGGTCCCTCACTACCAGATTCAGGAACAGCTACTACGCTGCATCCATCAGGCTCATGGACTGGCAAAGATAATTTCACACACCTCGACCCTGAACTGATTCCACAACTCACAGACTCACTTTCAAGATCCCTACAACTCATGTTCCCAGTGTTATTTTTTTATTTGCACAGTTTGTCTTTTTCTACAGAATGGCTCTTTGTCAGTCTTTACTTATTTATAGTTTTCATTAATTTTATTGTGTGTCTTTGTTTTCCTGTAAATGACTGCAAGAAAATGAATCTCAACTCAATATAACGTGACATACATGTACTTTGATAACAATTTAACTTTGACTTTGAAGTTGCAATTCTGCATTAATAAATCTTCCCTTTGCTTATGGGTTTATAGTTGCATAGCAAGGAAACAAAACAGGAGGAATTTCTTTAGCCAGGGGGTGTTGAATCTGTGGAATTCATTGCCACATAGACAGCTGCGGAGGCCAAGTCATTGAGCATCTTAAAAGCAGAGGTTGATAGGTTCTTAATCAGTAAGGGTATCAAAGATTATGAAAAAAAGGCAGGAGGATCTTGTTGAAAGGGGTAATAAATGAGCCATGATGGAATAGTGGCAGCAGAGTTGATGGGCCGAATAGCCTAATTCTGCTTCTATGTCTTATGGAAATAAATCCCAGCAACTAATGTCCCATTACCTCTGTGCTGACCATCATGCCCCCATTCATATTATTCCTACTCTAATCCCCTTTAATTCTCCCACCAACTATCTCCTTCCACTGATTCAACCACCCACCCCCATGCTCAGGCCAAGCTACTGTGGCTAACGGTCCGTGAATACTCACTTCTCCACAAGAAACTGGGAAGGGCATTTCCAGTTAACTCTTTGCTAGAAGAGCCATTGAGATCACGGCCACTTCGCTGTAATAAACTGGACGTATAGTTTTTTATAGTATAAAACAATGTATAAGAATAGATGGATAATGCAACCCAAATTGCAATCGCATATGGTGGAGATTTGTCCAGGCATCTGCTTACAATCCTAAACATTCCATATTGGAAGGTTTTAAGGTTCAAGTGTACAATTTGAAAATTAAGAAATTAGAAGAAAATGTGGAGTTAAGAGAAAATCTACTTCACTTAAAGGATATTAGTCATATGGAATGCATTAGTAGAGATGCCCATTGAAACAAACAGGAGAAATGTGTTCTGCAGACAGGTTTTTGGAAAAGGAAGTGATTGATGAATTTGGGTGCACAAGCATGGAATTAGCATCCATCAAAATACAGGCAGGTTTATTGACCAAATTGGCATTTCCTTGTAGCTCTTATCCACATCCTCATACCCATGTTAATTAACTATCGCTCAGTGATTATAGAATGGCCATTAATATCACCCTATGAATGTCACAAACCACATTCAAGAACCTCTACGTTTCTTAAAATGTTGTATCCTCTGCTTCTAAACCTCACTTCCCTACACTGAACTGAATCCTCAAGCTATGGACTCACTTTCAAGAAGAATTCATGTCCTCAATATTATTTACTTATGTTATTTTGGTTTCTTTTTCTGTATTTGCACAATTTGTTGTTTGCATAATGGTTGGCTGTCCATTTTTGTTTGCCAGTATTTCATTGATTCTATTGTCTTTTTTGTATTTACCATGAATGCCCACAAGAAAATGAATTTCTGTGTGGTATATGGTGACAGACATGCACTTTGATAATAAATTTACTTTGAACTTTGAACTTCTTTCTAATCCTTTAAGATGCTTCTTTATACTTTAACTTCAGCTTTTAGTCAACTGCTCCTCGTGTGGCTTGCTGTCAAATTTTGTCTGATAACATGCCCTTAGGGTGCTTTATTATATTTTATTCTGTTAAAGACTGTATCAGTGCATATCGCTGCTATTGTTGCCATGACTAATTCCATCAGCTTTAAAAAAAGAGATCAAAATCACCTCTTGTAGTTTGAACAATACCAGGATATTATATCAGTCATTAGTTGTCATGACATTTCAGCTTTGCTCATTTATGGGCTGGCTGGAGAAGTGAATTGATTGTGTCTCCAGAATCAGTCAGGTTTTCACAGCAACAGGACACATTGGCTTTGCATGCTTTCAGGTCATTATTGTGCCTTCATTTTGTCGAGAGTAAACAGGAGAATGTTAAATTTGAACAGGGCTTATCAGAGTGCTGCAGCCTCTCATGGATGCCAGTGAATGGAAACACAGCCTGCACTGCATTCAGAAGACATTTTGAAGGTGAATTTTCGAGGGCTCTCTAACTTAGCTGTTGGAATTTCAACAAAACGCCAAAAATACTGTGGAAAAATAATAGACAAAAATATTCAATGACCTGCACATTTTCTTTCAAAGATTCAAAGATTCATTTTATTATCAAAGTATGGATGCAGTAAACAACTCTGAGATTTGTCTTCTCCAAATAGCCACAAAGCAAAGAGAACCATGGAAGTTTTTCAAAGAAAAACATTAACCACTTCCCCCCCACCCCACTTCCCTGCAAAAAAACCCTAACAAATCACAGAACAGAACGGCAACCCTCCCCCCCGATCCCATGTGAAAAGGTCAAAAAATCACGCAACGGCAATAAAAGCAACAAAGCCTCCCACACAGAAAAACAAATCGTGCGAGCTGCAAGAACATCAAACCCCAACCACACCAGCCGCAGAAGAAATAACTTTCTCTATCTAATCTAGTCCAAGTAGGTGTATGTGCAACTTCAATCAGAAACAGTCAAAGCTAATGTGAATATTATTTGTACCTTAAAAAATAATTGGATTCAGCTTCAGTTGATTTCATTGAGTTCTGTTTCCACCCTCCACTTAATCCACATTCCGGAATGCACCCAATGTAACAACTAATTGCGTTTGACAAACGTCAAATCAATAACTAATCCAAGAAGATGTTGCTGCATGAAATTGCTCCACTGAGCATGATGGAAGAAATAGTTTAGAAATTATGCAATGAAGTTTGGTGAAACATAGACCAATTAATGCAAAGATTATTTTTTTTGGCAAAGGAGCCTGATGCACAGGAGTAACAGGTAGTCTGGACCTTTCTTCCAATACCCAGTTTAATTTTGTGCTGAACTGTGAGAGAGGATGGATAAGTTGTGGGCAATACAGCATGGAAAGAAGGCATTTGGTCCACCATGTACCTTTTGACCAAAGGGTGCCCATCTGTGTTAATCCCACTCAACATATGCCTTCTTCGTCTGGACAGTTCAAGTGTTCTCTAGACATTTTAAAAATGCTGTCATCAACTCTGATTCCACAACCCTGTCAGGTAGTGTACTCCACGTACTCACTACCATCTGGTTAGGAGATTTCTCCTGAATCTCTTACCCTTACCCTACATCCTCTCGTTTTATCCAACTCCGATATGGGGAATAGTTTCCTGCAGTTTTTATTTTTATATGCCTCTTAATTTTAAATATCTCAGTCATTTCTCCTCTTAACCCACACAAAATGCTGGAGGAATTCAGCAGGTCAGGCAGCATCTATGGAAAGGAATAAAGAGTTGACGTTTTGGGCCAAGCCCCTTCATCAGGAAAGATGGTTCTTTATTCCTTTCCATGGATGCTGCCTGCCCTATGGAGTGACTCCAGCATTTTGTGCGCGTTACTCTGCACTTCCAGCATCTTTAGCATCTCTTGTGTTCATGTCTCCTCAACAGACCATGTCTCTCCAGCCTTTCGACGTAACTGAAACACCTAATCCTCTGGCAATGTTCTGGAGAATCTCCTTTGTACCTTCTCGAGCGTTACCACTTCTTTCCTATAGTGTGGTGACCAGGAATGCATGGTGATGGGTACATGCTTCAGCCTTATCGGTGTTCCCAAAAGGCAACACTTCACATTATGTGCATTAAACTCCACTTGCAATTTGTCAACCCATTTCAGCAACGCATCAATATCGCATTGTCTGCTCCATGCAAGCAAAGACTCGACTAATCTTCCTGTCATTTACTAATTTTCTAACCATGCCTCCTACGCCCACATCCAGGTCATTCTCTGCTGCTCATACTGTGGGTGGCATGGTAGTCTAGTGGGTAGTACATTGCTTTACAGTGATCATGGAACAGGGCTCGAATCCTGCTGCTCTCTGTAAAAAAAAATTGTACATTCTCCCCATTCCTCCAGGTGCCCCAGTTTCCTCCCACATTCCAAAGTCATATAAGTTAGGGTTAGCGAGTTGTGGGCGTGCTATGCTGGTGCCAGAAGCATGGTGACACTTGTAGGCTGCCTCCAGCACAATCCTCGCTTTCTTGATTGGACAAAAAAAACGACCCATTTCACTGTATATTTTGATGTTTTGACGTACATGCGACAAATAAAGCTGAACTTTTCTCCAGTAACCAGCATTCTCTTCCCTTGCTGTACTGAGGACAATTGCCAGCTTTCTCTGATTTCCTTGTAGAGTGTAAGTATCCACAGGATCCAGCGGCCTGGTCTCAGGTGGATTTCACTCCCCTCCAGTGCTGCTGCGTTCTTGTGGCTGCAAGTGCTCAGCTCTAAATTGGCAGCAGAAGTTTCATTAGTAGTTGTAGGCGGAGGATAATTCCCAATCTACTTTCCGTAAGTGCTGTGATGTGCATTGGTGAAACCTCTATCCAGCTGCTACATCATTTTATAAGGACAAACATGATATTGCTGCATGTCACTTAAAAGAATAATTTATTTGCTGTTTTTAGCCATATGGAAATTTCTACATTATTCAGATTTAAATTCGAATCCAAAGATATGATTTTAATCACATAGACAGTTACTTCTGGTTTCCAAATAATAAAACTATAGAAGTAATGAAATTGAAATGATGATTACACTGAAAATTGCAAATGATGCTCTTTGAAGAGGTAACCAAGAGGGTGAATGAGTGAAGGGCAATGGATGTTGTCTATATTGCCTTGACAAGGCAGGCTTGTCTGGAAAGGTGAGATCACATGGGATCCGGGGGAGATAGAACATAGAACAGTGCAACACAGGAATAAGCTCTTCGGCCCACAGTATTGTGCCGAACCAATTAAATTAGTCATCAAATGGCTAACTACACTAATCTCCTACATCTTCACAATGTCCATATCCTTCCATTTTCCCCAGAATCATGCGCCTATTTAAATGTCTCTTCAATGTCTCTATGCCAGGCAGTGCATTCCAGGCACCTACAAACCTCTGTGTAAAAAACACTTGCTTCTCGCATCTCCTTTGAAATTATCCACTCTCACCTTAAATGTGTGCCCTCTGGTTTTAAACATCTCTACCCTGGCAAAAAGATGCTGTCTGTCTACTCCGTGTAGGCCTCTCGTAATATTATAAACCTCTATCAGATTTCCCCTCAGCCTCTGCTGCTCTAGAGAAGACAACCCAAGTTTGTCCATACTCTCAGTATAAACCATATGCTCTAATCCAGACAAAATCCTGGTAAACCTCTTCTGCACCCTCTCTGAAGCCTTGACATCCTTCCTATAATGGGACAATCAGAACTGTATGCCAAACTCCAGATGTGGTCTAACTAGACTTTGATAAAGCAGCACATAACTTCCTGACTTTTGAATTCAATGCCTTGACTAAAAAGACAAGCACGCTATATGCTTTCTTAATCATCCTATCAAGTTTTGTAGCTGCTTCTAGGAACTATGAACCTGGACCCTAAGATTCTTTTACACTTCAAAATTTAAGGATCTTGTACTCTCTTTACATTTGACCTTCACATTTGGCCAGGTTAAATTCCATATGCCATTTTTCCACTCATATCTGCAAATGATCTACATCCTGTTGTATTACTTGCCATTGTTCTATGCTACTAATACAACACCACTAATCTTTGTATTGTCGACCAACTTATAAACCCACCCACTTACATTTTCATCTGGGTCATTTATACAAGGGGTGATTGATAACTTTGCGGCTTAGGGTAGAAGGAGTCAATTTTAGAAAACCTAGCACATTTATTTTTCAACATAGTCCCCTCCTACATTTACCAGCGGTCGTGGAGCATACAGATCTTGGACCTCCAGAAAGTGTCCACAGCAGGGATGATTGATAAGTTAATGGCCTAAGGTAGAAGGAGATGAGTTATATGGCTCTCATTACATGCACATGCAGGTCAACTCTTTGAGCGATTATGCAGAAAGTTTGAAGTTAATAACTCATCAATTAATAAGTCATCAGGGGTGATTGATAAGGTCGTGGCCTACGGTAGAAGGAGATGAGATATTAACTTCAAACTTTCTGCATAATCACTCAAAGCGTTGAACTGCATGTGCATGTAACAAGAGCTGTATAACTCATCTCCTTCTACTCTAGGACATGAAGTTATCAATCACCCCTGCTGTGGACACTTTCTGGAGGTCCAAGATTGGTATGCTCCATGACTGCTGGACTAAGTGTGTACATATAGAAAAATTTATGTTGAAAAATAAATGTGCTAGGTTTTCTAAAATGGACTCCTTCTACTTTAGGCCACGAACTTATCAATCACCTGTCGTATACATGACAAAGTTGCAGAGGTCCCAGTATAGATCCTTGTGGAACACCACTAGTCACAGCCCTCCAGCTAGACTAAGTCCCTTTGACTGCTACTCTCTGTCTTCTATAGGTAAGCAAGTACTGAATCCAAACGGCCAGTTAACCATGAATCTCAAGCATCTGAATCTTCTGGATGAGTCTCCCAAGGGGGACCTTATTAAATGCCTTACTAAAATCCATGTAAATAACATCCACATCTCTACCTTTATCAATTACCCCTGTCACCTCATCAAAAAACTCAATCATAAATAGCTATATATATGTGCCTAAGACTTTTACATAGTACTGTACATAAGATGTTCATGAGGCCATACTTGGAGTATTGTATATATTTTGGGTTGCTATTGGGTCTATGCCCTTATGTACAAACACGATACATTTCATGTATAGAGCATGTGAGACTGCTCTCCAAGTTTTAATGATACTTGAATGTAGGGTGTGCACATTGCCAAGGAAGCAAAGGTACTAGTATTTTGCACACATCATTAAACACTATTATAAATAAACCAAACCTACCTCATTTATTATAAGAAATGAACTACAGATTGATAAGATTTCACATTCCCTGTAGCCTCCTCTGTTTGCTAACCTCAGCCAAAATAATTTGGACAATTAACCATGCACTTTCCGGTTTGAAAAATTAGAAGCTGGCCCAAACCATGAGACATTCGCAAAACTGAAAAAAAGGCAGAGAAACTAAAATAGCAGATGTGTGTGAGGTAAAAATTGTGATAAATAAACTCAATTTATAGTGATCAAGTTAACTTTCAATATCATGCCGTCTTTAACTGAAAAAAAATGTTGTACAGCTTAAACAACAGGAATTCTGCAGATGCTCGAAATTCAAGCAACACACATCAAAGTTGCTGGTGAACGCAGTAGGCCAGGCAGCATCTCTAGGAAGAGGTACAGTCGACGTTTCGGGCCGAGACCCTTCGTCAGGACTAACTGAAGGAAGAGTTAGTAAGAGATTTGAAAGACGGAGGTGGAGGGGCAGATCCAAAATGATAGGAGAAGACAGGAGGGGGAGGAATGGAGCCAAGAGCTGGACAGGTGATTGGTGCCCCACCTCCCCCTCGTACCTCATCCGTTACTTATTTTTATACACACATTCTTTCTCTCACTCTCCTTTTTCTCCCTCTGTCCCTCTGACTATACCCCTTGCCCATCCTCTGGGTCCCCCCCCCCACCCTGTCTTTCTCCCCGGACCTCCTGTCCCATGATCCTCTTGTATCCCCTTTGCCAATCACCTGTCCAGCTCTTGGCTCCATTCCTCCCCCTCCTGTCTTCTCCTATCATTTTGGATCTCCCCCTCCCCCTCCCACTTTCAAATCCCTTACTAAATCTTCCTTCAGTTAGTCCTGACGAAGGGTCTCGGCCTGAAACATCAATTGTACCTCTTCCTAGAGATGCTGCCTGGCCTGCTGCGTTCACCAGCAACTTTAATGTGTGTTGCTTGTACAGCTTAACTTAAGTTTGTGAATGTTTTCAATTTCATTATGCATGGATACTAGGATGAAGCTTTTGTATAGGATTAGGTACTCATTCGGTCTGACCTACCTTTGAATTTTGATCATCCACTGCAGCAATTTTCATCTTTCAGCATTGACAGTGGTTTCATATACTGTATGATGCACTAATCTGAAACCTGAGATGAGAAGTTTGAAGTAACTTTGTTAGCAAAGTCTGTATACCACATACAACCTTGAGATACATCTTCTTGCAGGCAGCCACAGGAAAACAAAAAAATAAAATAGAATCCACGCAAACCAAAGACCAACAAGCATCCAGATGTGTCAATGTAGAAAGTCATGCAAATAATAAAAAAATACACAAGTCTGAGAACACGAACTGCAGAGTACCCGAAAGTGAGGAGAGTGAAGCTGGACTAGGAGCCCAACGGCTGCAGGGCAACAGCTGCAGCTCACCCTGGTGGCCATAGAACCCAAGACTCCTGAGCCTCCTGCCCGATGGTAGTAGTGAGACAGATCAAAATCAGGCAGATGGTTCAGGCTCCAACTGGGGATATTGGCTGGAATGGAGGAGAGGGAATGAACACCAGTTTGTTTCTGCTTTTGGGCCCCGACACTTTAACTTGGCTTGAAGTTTGCCCTGGCGCTCTCCCTTCTGGCAATGGCCAAACTTCATCCACTTCAAGCTGGCGTACATGCCTTCCTGAGAGTCGTGTTTTTCTATTCTTTCCGGGGATCATAAAATTGCCAGTTTGTTTAGATGGTTTGAAAGTTCATTTCTCAAAGGGAAATTACAGGCTGGGGATTGCAGTGATCATAGTTCAGAAGAGTATGTTTAGTGGAATATCAAGTAGTTGTGTGAGCTTCCCGTAAAATGCGACCGTCTTTTGCCACTGCCATCTTGAAAAGCCAGCACCATCTTCTGAAGATGGTGAATCGACTCTTGTTTACTCATTCCACGGTTCCTATTAATTCCAGCTCCAGAAGCAAACTATAATCAAGTGTGACTTGAATTCATGTATTCAAATGAAACCCATTCCCACTGATTTTGTGCTTTCACACGAACAATTCAAAGCCTGTTGGCAACCAAAATAAGTGAAGATAATGACATCAGTGTTCCAAATCAACAAAAAGTCTAACTAAATGTCGGCATTACTGATATATTTTATTTAGAGTTACAGCAGAGTTACAAGCCCTTCAGGCCCAACTTCATTCAACTACACCCATGTGACTAACTTGTACGCCTTTGGAATGCGTGTGG
This sequence comes from Mobula hypostoma, assembly GCF_963921235.1. Classification (NCBI taxonomy): domain Eukaryota; kingdom Metazoa; phylum Chordata; class Chondrichthyes; order Myliobatiformes; family Myliobatidae; genus Mobula; species Mobula hypostoma. Next base: position 19,785,215 of record NC_086112.1, read on the forward strand.
AAACCAGAGCACCGGGAGGAAATCGGTGCGGTCATGTGGAGAGGTTGCAAACTCCTTATGGACAGCAGTGAGAAATGAGCCCTGGTCGTCACTGTAATAGTGCTACACTAACGTGCTGATCAATAGATGAACAATACGGCCATATTTAGTGGTAATACTATGTAAATTTTATCCATATGCAGCCAAACCTATTTCAGTACACTTAATTTCACAAGCAAATCAATGCATGTAGAAATTGAATACATCCTCCCATTATTTACTTCTCATTGCCCAAGCTTCCTGCCTGTAGGTATCAATTACAACTGCAGAAATTCGACACTGTTCCTCCTATTTCTGATGAAGTAAAATCAACATGAAGAGATTATAATCACATTTAATGCAAAAAATCTCCTTTTAGCAATTAGCATACGTGAACCTTCTCCTTCCCAAGACAGCGGCATCTGGTCATTGGAGAACCAAAGGATGAAACAGCAATAGTAAATCCTAGACCCATCAAGGTTTGGTGCTGCATTGATGTACAGAAAGAATAATAAAGATGCAAAACACATTGTCATATATTCATGTGTAGGTTACACTGCTTTAATGGAGTAACATTCAGATTATGCAGAAGTTGTAAGAAACCCTTGGTAATCTGCTATTTGAGGCATGTCTTCTCATTACAGGTAATCTGGAATAGCAGATCGAGAATTTGGATTCATCCCACTTGACTCCAACAAGCTAATATGTTGGATGATCCTTTTAGGAAACTTGTCAAGCTTCAGCACTCGGAAGCGATTATCTTTTTAGTAGTTCAAGTACCAGAAATAATCTTTCACAAAGTTTACACAGGCTTGTTTAATTTTTCTTTCCTTTATTTCCCTTTCAAATTCAGTTTTCGTCAGCTTCGTGCATTGGGAATGGCCGGCACTCATTGCCTATTCCTGATTGCCTTTGAGCCAATTCTTTTGAACCATCAATCAATGTTTACATACTAACTTCAACTGGGACTCATAGGTTTATAACCCCATGACCACAGAGTCTCTGTCCCAAACTCAGCTGGAGCTCTTGTTTATTTTGTTGTTTTAAAATTCAGTTACTTTAACGTTTTCCTGTCTGACTTACCATCCTGCAAATCCTGTAACATCAGCTTATCCGATGTTCCACTGCCTCTACCTTCATGTTCACTAAGTATCATTCACATAATCCTGTACATTTATCTAAAATTAGCTCCTGGTCCAGCTAATTGTCATTTTCTTTTTCAATGATTCTATGGTTTACCTTCTCTTTATCTTTGTGACTTCCTTCAACATTATACTAATATACTAAGATCTCTTCAATTTTATACAAGCACTAGATAAATGTAGATTATGATCAGATATGCTAACCATTCACATTTATACCACACATTGGACCAGATTGGAGATTGTGGGTCTGACTGGCAATCTCTCAGGAGTTTCTCATTGCCTCAGGAGAAGATGCTGGTTGTCTGAGATTTTTATATAAAAGGCAATGACATAAATTCTGGGCTATGATCTTCACCTGAGTACTCCATACTAACATTAATCTGCTGCCCAATCTGTTCATCAATCTCCAAACCTGATCCTGATCCTGGTGCATTCCACTGAATCCATTTGTAACCTTATAGTCATTGAGTAATAGAGTACTACAATGCAGAAACAGGTCCTCGGTCCATATAGTCCATGCCAAACCATTATTCTGCTGAGTCCCGTTATTCCTGACCATAGTCCTCCATTCAGCTCCCATCAATGTACTTATCCAAGCTTTTCTGAACCATTGGAATTGAACCTCCATTCATCACTTTTGCTGGCAGCTCGTTCCACACTCGCTTCACCTGCTGAGTGAAGAAGTCCTCCCTCAGGTTCTCCTTGAGATCATAACACCATAAGGCAGAGGAGCAAAATTAGGCCATTTGGCCCATCGAGTCTGATCCACCATTTCATCATGGCTGATCGATTTTTCCTCTCAATCCCAAACTCCTGCCTTCTCCCCGTATCCATTCATTTTCTATCTCTCATTGTAATTTGTAGACCACATCCTTACTACTGTTTGGGGGTCTGTATATAGCTCCCATCAGGGTCTTTTTACCCTTGCAGTTCCTTAGTGCTATTCACAATGATTCAACACTTTCTGATCCTATAATCACCTCTTTTTAATGAGTTGATTTCATTTTTTACCAACAGAGCAACACCACTCCTTCTGCCTTCCTGCCTGTCCTTTCAATACAATGTGTATCCTTGGATATTAAGCCCCCAGCTATAAACTTCTTTCAGTCATGATTCAGTAATGCCTACAACATCATACATGCCAATCTATAACTGTGCTACAAGATCATCTACCTTATTCCCTATACTGCACACATTCAAATATAACACCTTCAGTCTTGTATTCACCCTTTTTGATTTTGTCCACCTTTTGCATTGCAACTCATCCTGTTGACTGTAATTTTGCTCCATCATCAGCCTCTCTTAGCTGGGAGTCTCACTACATGTTGCCTCTGTAAACCAACTACCTAATCTTCAGCACTATCACTCTGGTTCCCATCCCCCTGACAAGTTAATTTAAACTCACCCGGGCAACTCTAGCCAACCTGCCCACAAGGATATCGGACCGTCTCAGGTTCAGGTGTAACCCGCCCCTTTTATACAGACCACACCTTCCCCAGAAGAGATCCCAATGAACCGTAAATCTGAACCTGTGCCTCCTGTATCAGTTCCCCAGCCAACATTCACTGCCAAATCATCTTATTCTTACCCTCACTGGCATTTGGCACAGGCAGCAATCCAAAGATTATTACCCTGGAAGTCCTGTTTCTCAGATTTCTCCCTAGCTCCCTAAAATCTCTCTTCAGGACCACCTCACCTTGTCTACCTATGTCATTGGTGCCAATATGTACCAAGACTTCTGGCTGATCACCCTCGCCCTTGAAAATCCATGGACTCGATCTGACACATCCCTGATCATGGCACCAGTGAGGCAACATGCCGTACTGATGTCTCTATCAGGCCTACGTTCCTCATTTCTGCTCCTCTGACTAAAGAATCTACTATCAACACTGCAGTCCTCTTGTGAACCACAGTACCGCATTGAGTACCAGAGACCCAGTCACTATGACTCCCCCTCCGGTAGGTCAACCCCCTCAATAGAATCTGAAGTCTTACACTTATTATTGAGGTGAACAGCCACAGGTCTACTCGGCATTGGCTGTGAATTTCCCCTCTTTTTCCTGGCAGTCACCCAGTTACAGGTCTCCTGCAACCTAGGGGTGACTACCTTCCTGTAGCTCCTGTCTATCACCTTCTTGTTTTCCAGTATGAGTCAAAGGTCATCGAACTGCTGCTCCAGTTCCTTAAGATGTTCTCTCGGGATCTGCATCTCGTTACACCTGTTGCAGATGTGTTTATCCTGGAGACTGGACTTCCCACATCCCATACAGAGTACAAAAAACTGCTCCTGGAACCAATCTCACTAATCTACAATGCCCTAACAGATGAGGAGTGAACAAATAAGGACAGAGAGACAATGTACCTCACCCAAACCTGATCTCACCTCAGCCTGGTTTTCACACAGCCCTGACGTGAATCGTCCAACTCAGAGAAAAATGGCGCAAAGCTCTGCATTTGAATCATGAACACAGACCTGACTGAGAGGTAGTTCTTACACACTGCCTCTTGCTGATTGGAGAAACCACTGCAAAGCTCTGCCTTTGAGATCTCGATTGCCCTCCTGATTAAAAAGTAGCTCTTTTTACACAGCCCTGATGTGATTGCCCAACTTAAATATTTCACCTTTCGCCCCTAACCTCCAACCACTAGTCCCAAGCATCTGACAATACACAAGCTGTCGGAGGACCCAGGATGTGGTATCTCCAACACTTGGAGACGTTGCCTCATCCTGACTCTATTCAGTTTAACAGCCTGGCAAAGGATAGATGTGGATTTGAACAAATGTAGATATGGCATTTGAATGTCTCTGATTGACTACTGATTTTGCTTGCAAAGGTCCGGTGGGTTGTTGTCATCTCCAAGAATAGAGCTCAGTGGACACTTCTCTAATCTTCTCTGGATTGCACCTTTGACAAAAATTCAATCTAATTAATGACTTAAGTCAATTTTTTTCTCTCAAAATCACTTATATCTGTACAATTCAGTTGCAACATCAAAGTAGTTCTGGACAATTATCATCTTAGCATTCGGTTTCTGAAGGAGAGGAAATATGCAGGCAAATACTTTGTTATAATATTTAACTGTTTCAATATTTGAATAAATGGGCTGATAAAGTTTTAATAGCATAAAACAAATTAATTGGAATTGATACCACATTAAGATAAATATTCATATATGAAGTTAATTTATTCAAACAATAGCTTCATTAGAGATCGGTTTATAAAGATTCTGAAGAATCTGTTTAATGAAACATGGAAGATTGAAAGTAAAAGCGGAAGATAAGCCTCAGTACCTGACAGCAGCATTTTACACAAGTAAGCTTGTTCTCTATTATGAGATCTGTTTGAAATGTCTCAAGGGCAATATGTTCAACATATACACCTTTGAATGTGCAGAAATGATATAAATTATCTTGAGTTGAATTCTTAGATCAGTCAAGTTAGAAATTTTAACTAGGCTCTTGTTCCAGTAGCTGCCTAAGTTAATTAAGTGGAAAACTCAGTTTGCTGGAGGAACTCGGCAGGCCAGGCAGCATCTGTAAAAGCAAAGTGCCAGTTGATGTTTCAGGTTGATGCCCTTTTTCTGGACTGAAAAAAATAGAGAGGAGATAGTAAAGGTTGTCTCCCAACTATACTTTCAGTCCAGATGAAGGTTCTTGATATGGAATGTCAACTGGTAGCCCAGTCCCTCATGGTTAAAGGCCCCCCCTCACCATTGAGCGCATCTGCACGGAGCACTGTCGCAGGAAAGTAACGTCCATCATCGAGGACTCCCACCATCCAGCCATGCACTCTTCTCGCTGCTGCCATCAGGAAGAAGGTACAGGTGCCTCAGCACCTATGCCATCAGGTTCAAGAACAGTTAGTACCCCTCAACGATCAGCCTCTTGAATCAGAGGGGATAACTTCACTCAACTTCATTCGCCCTGCCACTGAGCTGTTCCCATTGAACGGGACTCACTTTCAAGGACTCTTCATCTCATGTTCTCAATATTTATTGCTCAGTTATTTATTATTATTATAATTGATATTATTTCTTTCTTTTCTCTTTCTTTTTGTGTTTGCACAGTTGGTTGGGATTTTTTGCACATTGGTTGTTGTCCACACTGTTGGGTGTTGCCTTTTATTGATTCTATTGTGTTTCTTGTATTTACTACGATTGCCCACAAGAAAAGGAATCTCAGGGTTGTATATGGTGACATATATGTACTTTGATAATAAATTTATTTTGAACTTTGAACTTTTAACTATCGATTTCCCTCTTCAGATGTGTCTGACCCATTGACTTCTTCCAGCAGTTTTTGTTCTGTTTCAAATTCCAGCATCTGTTGTCTCTTGTGTCTCCAAATGAATTGATATAGTGCTGAATGCAAAGGGATAAACAGTAAGATACCACAGATTCCAATATGCTAAAAAGTATAGATCAACTGTGAATCGATAACTGCCAGAAATTAAATTAAATATAGTTGTAGTTATCCATAATATGATGATATCATTTATTTAGCTTTGCAAAACTTCTGTTAAATTGCCCATTTCTAATTCCATCAGATTTAACATGTAGCTTGAGCTTTTAATGAGCTGCATTTATGAATCAGAAATTAATAGATATTTAATACATCCTCTTTCATGGATAACCTTGACATAATGTTATGATATTGAAAGTGCAGACTGAAAGGAAAAATTTACTGTTTACTTGCTGGGTTAATTGTCTAGTACTAATGACTTACTGATAGCGTTTTTTTCAGTTGTTTAAAACTCCTGGTTACCATCATATTTGTTGAATGTTTTCCTGAAGGTACAATAACTTTCTGTGCACTGTTTACTTTCAATCTGTTGATGTTTTACATACTTACGTCGATCTTTTACATATTTACAACTTCTGCTGGCATTTCCCTAAAGTTCCATGTGTGAAAAGTGTTTTAGCTTCAGGGATTTGTGCTGCATCATTAGCCATTTAACTGAAGCACAATTCCAGTATGCTGCCACTATCTTGTGGTTCTTCATTTGTCTGTCTTTCATTTCTAGTCCAATTTTTCTGATATCTCTTTTCTTACTTTGCTTCCTTCTCTTTACAGAAAATATTATCAAAGAATATGATTAGTTTGAAGACCCCTAATAGGGCAGCCATCAGCCTTATAAATTTTCATTTCTGCCTTCAATCTTATAATTCTTATTTAATCTGCTGAAGTGGCCCAATAGCCTGCTTCTAATATAAGTTCTTCAAAACACATACTAACGTTATTTTATTTCTATACCTTATTTCTTTCACAACCATTTTGCTGCGCAGGTTCATCAGGTTTCACTAAACATCTATATTTCACCATAAAGAGATTAACTTTATTTCTGCAACACACATCAAAGTTGCTGGTGAACGCAGCAGGCCAAGCAGCATCTATAGGAAGAGGCGCAGTCGACGTTTCAGGCCGAGACCCTTCGTCAGGACTAACTGAAGGAAGAGTAAGGGATTTGAAAGCTGGAGGGGGAGGGGGAGATGCAAAATGATAGGAGAAGACAGGAGAGGGAGGGATAGAGCCGAGAGCTGGACAGGTGATAGGCAAAAGGGGATACGAGAGGATCATGGGACAGGAGGTCCGGGAAGAAAGACGGGGGGGGGGTGACCCAGAGGATGGGCAAGAGGTATATTCAGAGGGACAGAGGGAGAAAAAGGAGAGTGAGAGAAAGAATGTGTGCATAAAAATGAGTAACAGATGGGGTACGAGGGGGAGGTGGGGCCTAGCGGAAGTTAGAGAAGTCAATGTTCATGCCATCAGGTTGGAGGCTACCCAGACGGAATATAAGGTGTTGTTCCTCCAACCTGAGTGTGGCTTCATCTTTACAGTAGAGGAGGCCGTGGATAGACATGTCAGAATGGGAATGGGATGTGGAATTAAAATGTGTGGCCACTGGGAGATCCTGCTTTCTCTGGCGGACAGAGCGTAGATGTTCAGCAAAGCGGTCTCCCAGTCTGCGTCGGGTCTCACCAATATATAAAAGGCCACATCGGGAGCACCGGACGCAGTATATCACCCCAGTCGACTCACAGGTGAAGTGATGCCTCACCTGGAAGGACTGTTTGGGGCCCTGAATGGTGGTAAGGGAGGAAGTGTAAGGGCATGTGTAGCACTTGTTCCGCTTACACGGATAAGTGCCAGGAGGGAGATCAGTGGGGAGGGATGGGGGGGACGAATGGACAAGGGAGTTGTGTAGGGAGCGATCCCTGCGGAATGCAGAGGGGGGGGGAGGGAAAGATGTGCTTAGTGGTGGGATCCCGTTGGAGGTGGCGGAAGTTACAGAGAATAATATGTTGGACCCGGAGGCTGGTGGGGTGGTAGGTGAGGACCAGGGGAACCCTATTCCTAGTGGGGTGGTGGGAGGATGGAGTGAGAGCAGATGTACGTGAAATGGGGGAGATGCGTTTAAGAGCAGAGTTGATAGTGGAGGAAGGGAAGCCCCTTTCTTTAAAAAATGAAGACATCTCCCTCGTCCTAGAATGAAAACTTTATTTCTCATGTTTTTTTTATGTTATATGTCAATGATTTAGATGATGGAATTGATGGTTTTGGGGCCAGATTTGCAGACAATATGAAGGTGAATGAAGGGGAAGCTAGAGCTGAGGAAGCAGAGAGGCTACAGAAGGACATGGACAGATTGGGAGAATAGGCGAAGAAGTGGAAATGGAATACAGTTTCCGGAAGTATACGGTCAAGCACTTTGGCAGAAGAAGTAAAAGTGGAGACTATTTTCTAAACGGAGAGAAAATTCAAAAATCTAAGGTGCAAAAGGACTTGGAAGTCCTTGTGCAGGATTCCCTAAAGGTTAGTTTGCAGGTTGAGTCAGTGATGAGGAAGGCAAATGGAATATTGGCATTCATTTCGAGAGGACTAGAAATGAAAAGCAAGGATGTAATGTTGAGCTTTTATAAGGCACTGGTGAGGCCTCACCTGGAGTACTGTGAGCAGTTTTGGACCCTTATCTAAGAAAGGATGTGCTGACATTGGAGGGGGTTCAAAGGAGGTTCAGGAAAGTTATTCCGGGATTGAAAGGCGAACCATACTAGGAGCATTTGATGACTCTGGGCCTGTATTCACTGGAATTCAGAAGAATGAAGGGGAATTTCATTGAAACGTATTGAATGGTGAAAGACCTTGATAGAGTGGATGTGGAGAGGATGTTTCCTATGGTGGGGGAGTCTAAGACCGGAAGGCACAGCCTCAGAATAGAGGGAGATCCATTTAGAATGGAGTTGAGGAGGAATTTCATTAGACAGTGAGTGGTGAATCTGTGGAAATCGTTGCCACAGGCAGCTGCAGAGGCCAAGTCACTGGATATATTTAAGGCAGTGGCTGAATGATCCTTGATTGGTCAGGGTATGAAGGGTTATAGGGAGAAGGCAGAAAATTAGAGGGAAATGGATCAGCCATAATGAATTGGAGGAGCAAACTCGTTGGGCCAAATGGCCTAATTCTGCTCCCATGTACATAGAAACAGTGAAACGTACAGTGAAATGCATTGTTTTGTGTCAACAAGCGACACAGTCCAAGGATGTGCTGGGGGCAGCACACAAGTGGCGGCATGCATGTGTTGCCAACGTAGCATACCCACAACTCATATGTCTTTGGAAACTAGAGCACCTGGAGGACGCAAATATGGTCACAGGGAGAACGTATAAATGCCTTACAGGCAGTGATGGGAAACAAACTAATATTGTGCTAATATCTACACTACAGTGCTGCCCTAATACACTATCTTTAAATTATCAAAGTCTGCCATCACTGTGTGTAAAATAATGTCAAGTTCGTCATACTTGGCTGCATGTTTCTTAGTGAAAAAATGAATAAGGTAACAATTTGTTGGTTTATGAAGAAAACTGAATTGTAATTCATTTCTGTTCGTCACTTTCCACAATTTGAGCTGAATAGTTATCACACTCTTGAATAATATGACAAAACCTTCCAGAAACATCCTAGCTCCAAAACAATCTTGACTTTACAGTTGAGTGGGTTTAATGCTGAAAGGCATTCTTAGAGCTGTTTATTGAGATTACGTTCATTATTTTCTTGCCTTATTTAATTGAAGAAAATAATCTCCTTCACGCCTACTGCTTATGATATATTGGGCATCAGGCTTGATTTAGTAACGGCACACTGACTCTGAAAGTCATGGGTTGCTGAAGTGACATATTCGAATGATCTGACCTACAGCAGAGGGGAGCTCTGTTAGAATCAGATTTATCAGAACCTGGTTGATTATCACTGACATATGTCATGAAATTTAATGTTTGGTGGCAGTATTTCAATATAAGAAAAGTTACAAAAAGAAACATTAAAAAATAAATAAATAGTTCAATAGAGAGCAAAAGTGCAGTGTTTATGATTTTATGGCTCATTCAGAAATCTGATGTCAGAGGGGAAGATGTACTTAAAACATTAAGTATGTGTCTTCAGCCTCCTGCATCTCCTCAATGAGTAATGAGTAAATAGCTTGTTTTGGACGGTAGGCGTCCTGAATGATGGATGTCTCCTTCCTGAGGCACCACCTACTGAAGATGTCTTTAATACCTGGGAATCTAGTGCTCATGATGGAGCTGGGAGAGTTTACAACCTTCATCTTCTTTCCAATCCTGCGCATTGGCACCTCCATAGCTGATGGTGGTGCAAACAGTCAAAATGCACTCCACCGTACAGCTGCAGAAATTAGAGATGTTGATTTTTAATTCAACAAATTCGTAGCTACTCTTGGAATGAGGAGTACGTTGACTGGTTGCATCACGACCTGGGTTGGAAACACCAATGCCTTCGAATGGGAAAGTCTACAAAAAGTAGTCGATACAGCCCAGTCCATCATGGGCAAAGTTCTCCCCAGCACTGAGCACATCTGCACAGATCACTGTTGCAGGAAAGCAGCATCCATCATCAGAGACCCCCACCACCCAGGCCATGTTTTAGACTCGCTGCTGCTTCTGGAAGAAAGCACAGGAATCTCAGGACCCATACTACTGATTTCAGGAACAGTTATTACCCCTCAGCCAAAGTGGATAACTTTACTCAATTTCACACATCCATCACTGAACTGTTCCCTCAACTCATGGATTCACTTTCAAGGACTCTTCATCTCATGTTCTCACTACTTATTGTTTATTTGTTTGTTTATTCATTTATTATTATTTTCATTTTGTATTTGCACAGCTTGTTGTCTTTTGCACTTTGATTATCTGTCCATTTTGTTGGATGCGGTCTTTTATTGATACTTTTGTGTTTCTTCTATTTACTGTGATTGCCTGTAAGAAATGAATCTCAGGGTTGTATATGGTAACATATTTGTACTTCTACACTAAATTTATTTTGGACTTTGAATTTTAAATTTGAAGGTCTGCACAACATTATTCAGGCAGGAGTGGGGAATGTAAGAACATAAGAAACAGGACTGGAAAGCCCTTTGAGTGTTCACCCCCATTTAAGTTGATTTGACCATGGAGTCGTCTCCACTTTCATGGCAGGACTCTAGACTCCCCAAGAAAAAAAAATCAGTATATTTAACACTTAAGCCTTCAGAACTCACTAGAGAAGAAAATTACAAAGGTTCACAATCCTCTGAGAGGAAAATGTCTTCCTCATCTCTATGTTAAAGGGAAAAGCCTTTATTCTGAAATGGTGCCATTTGTTCTAGGGTAATCAGAAGGGTAAATATCCTCTCAGCACCACCAAATGTCCAGCCAGCTCTTGTTTCCCTCATGTCAGTTCCTTGATCTCAGTAATCTATTGGGTGGAACTTCACTGAACTGCCTTCAATGCAAGTTTATTCCTCCTTAAATAAGAAAAAGGAACTGTGTACAAGTGCTCCAGATGTGGTCATGCCACCATCCTTCACGGGAACTGGAGAGCACTTATCCTTCAAACATCACTTAAGAAGCAGATGGCTTGGCTTTTTATTAATTTTCATTGGCTTTTGTTTGGCATGTTAAATGCCATATTTCTTCCACTGCTGAAAGTGCTGACACTTTGTTGGCAATAGAGTTTCAGAACATTTTATGTTTTCCAGAGGAGCAAAATAAATCTTATCATTTATTTCATTCTCCGCTCTTTTCCCTGAATTTTCTTCCATTTTTCATATTTTTACCACTTCTTTTAATTATGATTACTTCTAGCAGAGTTTTTATAGCTTAGGCAGGTGACAGGGCCATGGTTTTGCAGTGTTTTCCTATTTAATTCCTCAAAGATGCAGGATAGATAACATGGCTGCTATACACAAGGAAATTGGATCCAGCTAAATTAACTCCTGATTATTTGTATTAAATATCCTATTTTGGCTTCTTCATGCGAATTTGAGCATTGCTACACAACTGTAAACCTTGTGATCACAGAAACAGGCCCTTTGGTCCATTATGCCGATCCTGTCCTTTCTTGCCCATCTACACCAATCCCATTTGCTGCTTAGATCGGAACCCTTCCTTGCCTTGTTCAAGTGCTTGGCTGAGGTCTCTCTTAAACCTAATGGCAGTTTCTAATTCTTCAGTGAGTTTCAGATATCAGTCACTCTATATTTACTTTTCCTTCGGTACGGTACGGCGTGCCAATGTCATCTGGCCGGAGCAAGCCTAGTCTCCGTCCAAAGCGAGTGCCGGTAATTCGCCTTTCCTCACCGGAGCAACCCTGTCAAGTTACCTCGCCAAAGCGAGCCTACAAAGTTTCCTCACCGAGGTGGGTCCGACAGTTAACCTGCCGGAGGGAATCAAGAACCGTTGTCTACTGTTTCCGGGCTGAGTTGGGAGCTCGCCACTACTTGGAGGCTCCAAGTCAAGTCCCGACCCCGGCGGCATCCAAGTTCTGAGTCAAGTCCTGGTCCCGGCGGTCTGTGATTCCTGTCCTACCCCCCTGTCTGAATCCCTTCTCTGCCCCCCTCTAGTCACCGCTAGTTCTGGGATCCGATTCCAAGTCCTAGCCCAGACCCCTAGTCCCAGCCTAGTCGTAGTCCTGAGTCCTTGTCCAGTTTGCTATTTCCTGCTCCTGCCTTGCTCTCCTGATATCGAACAAAAAACTCAATTTAATTAACCTCACAAGATGTGTCTTGCATTTGGGTCCACCCTTGCTCCCAATGCCCCACCATTGTGACACAGTACTCCAAGTGGGGTCTGACCAGGGTCCTATATAGCTGCATCATCACCTCTCGGCTCTGAAACTCAATCCCACGATTGATGAAGGCCAATGCACTGTATGCCTTCTTAACCACAGAGTCAACCTGCGTAGTAGCTTTGAGTGTCCTATGGACTCGGACCCCAAGATCCCTCTGATCCTCCACACTGCCATCATATTTGACCTACCAAAATGAACCACCTCATACTTATCTGGGTTGAACTCCATCTGCCACTTCTCAGCCCAGTTTTGCATCCTATCAATGTCCCGCTGTAACCTCTCACAGCCTTCCACACTATCCACAACACCCCAAACATTTGTGTCATCAGCAAATTTACTAACCCATCCCTCCACTTCCTCATCCAGGTCATTTATAAAAATCACGAAGAGAAGGGGTCCCAGAACAGACCCCTGAGGCACAGCACTGGTCACCACCCTCCATGCAGAATATGACCCGTCTACAACCACTCTTTGCCTTCTGTGGGCAAGCCAGTTCTGGATCCACAAAGCAATGTCCCCTTGGATCCCATGCCTTCTTACTTTCTCAATAAGCCTTGCATGGGGTACCTTATCAAATGCCTTGCTAAAATCCATATACACTACATCTATGGCTCTACCTTCATCAATGTGTTTAGTCATACCCTCAAAAAACTCAATCAGGCTCGTAAGGCATGACCTGCCTTTGACAAAGCCATGCTGACTATTCCTAATCATATTATGCCTCTCTAAATGTTCATAAATCCTGCCTCAGGATATTCTCCATCAACTTACCAACCACTGAAGTAAGACTCACTGGCCTATAATTTCCTGGGCTATCCCTACTCCCTTTCTTGAATAAAGGAACTACATCCGCAACCCTCCAATCTTCTGGAACCTCTCCCGTCCTCTCTGATGGTGCAAGGATCATTGACAGAGGCTCAGCAATCTCCTCCCTTGCTTCCCACAATAGCCTGGGGTACATCCCGCCCAGTCCTCGTGACTTATCCAACTTGATGCTTTCCAAAAACTCCAGCACATCCTCTTTCTTAATATCTACATTCTCAAGCTTTCCAGTCCACTGCAAGTCATCCCTACAATTGCGAAAGTCCTTTTCTGTAGTGAATACTGAAGCAAAGTATTCATTAAGTACCTCCGCTATTTCCTCCGGTTCCATACACACTATTCCATTGTCACACTTGATTGGTCCTATTCTCTCAGATCTTATCCTCTTGCTCTTCACATACTTGTAGATTGCCTTGGGGTTTCCTTTAATCCTGTCCGCCAAGGCCTTCTCATGGCCCCTTCTGGCTCTCCGAATTTCATTCGTAAGCTCCTTCCTGCTAGCCTTATAATCTTCTAGATTCACATCATTTCATAGCTTTCTGAACCTTTTGTAAGCTCTTCTTCTTGACTAGATTTACAACAGCCTTTGTGCACCACAGATCTTGTAGCCTACCATCTTTTCCAAGTCTCATTGAAACGTAGCTACTCAGAACCCCACACAAATATCCCCTGAACATTTGTCACATTTCTTCGGTACGTTTCCCTGAGAACATCTGTTTCCAATTTATGCTTCCAAGTTCCTGCCTGATAGCTTCATAGTTCCCCTTACTCCAATTAAATGTTTCCCTAACTTGTCTGTTTCTGTCCTTCTCCAATGCTATAGTAAAGGAGATAGAATTGTGATCACTATCTTCAAAATACTCTCCTACTGGGAGATCTGACACCAGACCGGAGGAAATAGTATCAGTATTCAGTGCTCCCAGTGTGGCCTCCAACAAAACATGACGTAGATTAGGAGACGGCTTCACCGGAGACCTCTGTCCACCAGAAGAAACAGGAACACCCGGTGGCCACCCATTTCAATTCTACTTCCCATTCCCATTCCAACATGTCAGTACATGGCTTCCTCTACTGCCGTGATGAGGCCACACCCGGATTGGAGGAGCAACACCTTATATTCCGTCTGGGGAGTCTCCAACCTGATGACATGAACAACAATTTCTTGAACTTTTGGTAATTGCACCCCCCCTCCCCACCATTCTCCTGTTCCCATTTCCCTCTCACTTATCTCCTTACCTGCCCATCACCTCCCTATGGTGCTCCTCCCCCTTCCCTTTCTTTCAAGGTCTTCTACCCTCTTCTATCGGATGCCCCCTTCTCCAACCATGTATCTCTTTCACCATCCACTCCCCAGCTTTTTACTTCACTCCTCACCCCACTCCTGGTTTCACCTATCACCCATCCCCTTGTACTTCTTCCTCCCCTCCACCCCTCTTCTTGCTCTGACTTTCCAGTCCTGATGAAGGATCTCAGTCATCTGTTTACTCTTGTCCATAGGCGCTGCCTGCCCTGCTGAATTCCTCCAGCTTTTTTTGTGTGTGTTGCTGGAATTTTATTAATCAACTTGCCACATGGGACATAATGACTGCTATTGAACTATTAATTGGATGGCTTAATGATTTGACAAGAACAAGCTTACTATGATCGTTGGGGAATTTACAGTAAATTCTGTTAAATAAATAAATCATGAACTATAAACCTCTTCTTTTGTGACCACAAATCCAAAAGCCTGATTCATGGATATTGATGAAGGAAATCTGATCTTCAAATCATGAATGGCATTTTTGTGAATTCAAATCCATAGCAGTGTAGTTAATTCTTATCAGGCGGAGCCCTCAGAAATAACCTAGTAATCTGCCACATATTATCAATACTACTCTAGCTGCTGAATTTACAATTACCACATGCATTCTGTTGATTGAATAAGCTGGCTTGTCATTACAGGTAATGAGGGATGGCTACAAATAATTTTCTTGCCACTCTTGCCCGACTCCCATGAGTAAAATACAATAAGACTAACAATCACCACTGAATTCCAATGTGTCATTTTAACAGCAGCCTTATTTTTGGAGTCCTTCCTTTCCATTATTCCTCTTTGAAAGAAAATGCAGTTCGTACCTTGAGCTTATCAACCATCTCTGAATTACAAATCTGGAGTAAAAGCACATCATCCTCAACCCTGAGAGAAGATATCCTCTCTAAGTTGAAGACACCATTTCTAAAACCACGTAGTAATGCTGTCTTGGTCCAACATGTACAGCAAGTGCCATTGCAAAGAAGGCATGGCAGGCTTCTACTTTCTGAGAAGGTTGTGAATATTTGGCATGTTATCTAAAACTTCTAAAAACTCCTGTAAGTGCACAATGGAGAGTATATTGGCTAGTTGCATCACAGCCTGGTATGGAAACACTAATGCTCTTGAATGGAAAGCCCTATAAAAAAATAATGGATGCGGGCAAGTCCATCCCACCATAAAGGCCTTCCTACCACTAAGCACATCTACACGAAGTGCTATCACAGGAAGACAGCATCCATCATCGGGGACGCTCACCATCCAGATTGAGTTCTCTTCTCGCTGTTGCAATCAGGAAGGAGATACAGGAGCTTTCGGTCACACACTGTCAGGTTCAGGACCAGTTATTACCCCTCAGCCATCAGGCTCCTGAAACAGAGTGAATAATTTTACTCACCCCAGCACTGGACTGAAGCCACAACCTATGGACTCACTTTCAAGGACTCTACAACCCATTTTATCAATATCTCTATCCATCTATCCATTTGATTTTTTTTTTGTATTTGCACAATTTATTGTCTTTTGCACTTCAGTTGCTTTTTCCATCTTTGTGAGTAGTTCATTGATTCTATTGTTTCTTTGTATTTACTGTGAGTGCCCACAAGAAAATGTATCTCAGAGTAGTATATGGGAACATATCTACTTAGATAATTAATTAATTCACTTATTATTTATTTTGCAACACAGCACGGAGAAGGACCTCCCAGCCCTTCGAGCTGTGCTCCCCCAGCAACCCCTGACAACTCTGATTTCAGAATCAGAATCAGAATCAGGTTTATTATCACCGGCATGTGTTGTGAAATTTGTTAACTTAGCAGCAGCAGTTCAATGCAATACATAATATAGAAGAAAAAAATAAGCAAATCACTTACAGTGTATGTCTATTGAATAGATTAAAAATCGTGCAAAAAGCAGAAATAATATATATATTAAAAAGTGAGGTAGTATTCAAGGGTTCAATGTCCATTTAGGAATCGGATGGCAGAGGGGAAGAAGCTGTTCCTGAATCACTGAGTGTGTGCCTTCAGGCTTCTGTACCTCCTACCTGATGGTAACAGTGAGAAAAGGGCATGCCCTGGGTGCTGGAGGTCCTTAATAATGGACGCTGCCTTTCTGAGGCACCGCTCCTTGAAGATGTCCTGGGTACTTTGTAGGCTAGTACGAAAGATGGAGCTGACTAAATTTACAACCCTCTGCAGCTTCTTTCGGTTCTGAGCAGTAGCCCCTCCAGACCAGACAGTGATGCAGCCTGTCAGAATGATCTCCATGGTGAATATAGATTTAACCCTAATCAAATCACTGCCAATTTACAACAACCAATTAACCTACCCGGTACTTTTGGACCATGTGAGGAAACGGAAACACGCAGAGAAAACCCTCGCATTCCACGGGGGGGATGTACAGACACTTTACAGGGGACTCTGGGATGGAGCTCTATACTCCCATGTCACGAGCTGTAATACCGTTGCACTAACCGTTACACTACAGGTGCACCCTACATTGAGCTTTGAACTTGTTCTGCTTTCCCCTGATTTGCTTTGTGTTTGACAACCGGAAAATGACATCAAAACGATCTGAATTCTGCTTGATTTACAATCTAGAATTTCCATTTACTTTGTTACATATTTCACTTTGGCACTACAATTGTATTGTGTTCTTCGGGACTTGCAGCCATGCCTACAAAAAAGAAACTTATTCCACAAAATCTAAATTAAATGTAACTTGCCAATTCCCTACAAATTGATAAATATGTAGGGCAATTTTCTTTCATATACTTCCCAGCAGCTGGCTTGAGTGTAACAGTGGGAAGATGTGAGAACTAGAAGCATAGAAACATAAAAAACCTACAGCACAATACAGGCCCCCCAGCCCACAAAACTGTGCCGAACATGTCCTCACCTTAGAAATTACCTAGGGTTACCCATAGCCCTCTATTTCCCTGAGCTCCGTGTCCCTATCCAGGAGTCTCTTAAAAGACCCTATTGTATCCATATCCACCACCGTCGCCCACAGTCCATTCCACGCTTTCACCACTCTGCATAAAAAACTTACCCCTGACATCTCCTCTGTACTTACTTCCAAGCACCTTAAAACTGTGCCCTCTCATACTAGCCATTTCAGCCCAGGGAAAAAGCCTCTGACTACCCACACGACCAATTCCTCTCATCATCTTCAACACCTCTATCAAGTCACCTCTCATCCTCCATTGCTCCAAGGAGAAAAGGCTGAGTTCACTCAACCTATTCTCATAAGGCAAGCTCCCCAATCCAGGTAACATCTTTGTAAATCACCTCTGCACCCTTTCTATGGTTTCCACATCCTTCCTACAGTGAGGCAACCGGATCTGAGCACAGTACTCCAAGAAGGGTCTGACCAGGGTCCTATATAGCTGCAACATTACCTCTCAGCTCCTAAAATCAATCCCATGATTGATGAAGACTAATGCTTTCTTGACCACAGAGCACAGAGTCAACCTGTGCAACAACTTTGAGTGTTGGCTACTAGCCGGCTAGTTACACAATTTGAAATCTGTGCAGGGCTCTCGGAATCTAAGAGAGGCAGATTCTTTGTGGCTTTGATTCTGTACTTTCACATCATGATTTGGTTTTGGTTCAGGACAGAAATGCCATGGTAAAGTGATGGCCTGATGCAAGCATACAGAGGTGCCAAATAGCGTAAGATCTTGTTTGTGATGGTCACCGAGCGGGGATGTTTACTGTAGTGTAATTTCAAGTTTAAGATAGCTGCAGTCTCTGAGATGACAAAGAAGCAAATACTACCTCCTTTTTCTCTCCTAAGTTTAAAGTTAGAATAGTAGTAGAGGGGAGAGCTGGGTATGCAACTACATAAATCGTCTTAGCAGGTAGAGTAGAATTCACAGCTCCTAATTGGGCACAGCTGCTACTGACTGTGCAGCAGTCTCTGTCTCAAGTCAGTAGCAGAGGACTCCTGCAACCATTGACGTCAATCATGGTTTTCTTGCCTTGATGTGGTTGGAATATTTATGAACTATTCTTGGGCCTTGCTGGGCTGCTCAGTGATTTTAATTTAATTCTCTAAGTGTTAGAACATTGAACATTATAGCACAGTACAAGCCCTTCGGTCCATGATGTTGTGCCGACCTTTTATGCCGCTCTAAGATCAATCTAACCCTTCACTCGTACATAGCCCTCCATTTTTCTATCATCCATGTTCTTATCTAGGAGCTTTTTAATGTTCCAAATGCATCTGCCTCTACCACCACCCTGGCAGGGCATTCCACACACTCACCACTCTATGCAAAACTGACATCCCCTCCTATACTTTCCTCCAGTCACCTTCAAGTTGTGCCCCCTCGTATTAGCTATTCTCATCCTGGGAAAAAATCATTGGCTATCCACGAGATCTATGCCCCTTGTGTGCCAAGTATTTAGAGGACTAAAATAATCTGCCCATAGGTCACTCAAGGCAAAGGCCTTGATAAACTTTGTAATTGTGTGGGAAAAAGCTTATCACACATACAACAACAGTAACGTTTTAGATTAAATTATATTTAGATCATAAATACCAGTCAAAATTTCCAGTCGGATTAGCTAATTTGAAACACGGTTTCTTTGGAAAGATAAGCACATGGTCTGATATTCTGACAAGTTGGTCCTGGGTATTAGTAAGTTTTTGGTTTCACAGCCATTTTACTGATCATGAAGGAAACACGCACTGGAACAAAACAACACAAGCGGGTCTTTAGAGCTCAGCTGCATTACTCAGTTGTGCTTTAACTTCTGAAATACAAGTTGTAGACGCCGCGTTTAAAAATAAACAGTATGCCGTGATGTCGGCAGAGGAAGGAACTGGTATAAGCTGCAGATGGTTACACGAGGAGGAAGCTTCCACATCCCCCTTTCCCAGAGACACCAGCACTTGTTTATTGCCTGCTTACACAAAGGAAATAATTTTCACACACATCTTGCATGAAATGTGATGTCAAAAGTTTTGGCTGAAGAATGTTTCCCATTGTTCCGTAGTATTTACTTGCCAGTTTAAAAAAATAATGTTAACTCAGAAAGCCACAGTGCACCACAACACTAAACTGATTATCGAACACAATCTGCGGACTCACTTTCAAGGACTCTAAAACTAATGTTCTCAGTATTCATTCATTAATTAATCAACTGCCAAATTAATTAATCATCAAATTAGTTAGTTAATTAACTATTACTTGTTTCTTTAGTATTTATATAGTTTGTCAGTCTTTGTAGTTTTTATCATTGATTCTATTGTTCTTCTTTGTTCCACTGTAAATGCCTGCAAGGAAATGAATCTCAGGGTAGTATTTGGTGACATATAAGTGCTTTCAATAAAATGTTTGTAAACTCTCGTCACTTCCTGGTAAACATAAATGTCACCAACTGTGTGATTATTTGGTGCATTAATTGCCTGCACACTAGAACTTCTCATTGGGAATAATTTTTATCTTTTCCCAATGAATTTTCACTTGGTAGGGCAAACCAGTCATAAGTTATACAGCTTGCTAGAACTGCTTTTAAATATACTACTTGGATTATCACATGCTTGTGAATAAATTACCCAATTTTCAACTCATTAAATTAACAACATTTCTGGAGAGTGAGCCCACATTTTTATTATTAACATTAGAGGAAAGGAAATCATTACATTGATTTTAGCCCAGTAGTGACGGCAAAAAATAAACCTGCAAATAATTCATATTAGTGCTGAGCGACATCCACCTAACAATTATTAGTAACCTAATCAGACTCCATAAAGGATGTATATACAGAAAGGTGCCTTAACAGGGCCCGTAACATCGTGAGGTCTCTCATTCACCCTTCACTCTTTGTCGCACTCCCATAAGGGAGGAAGCTACAAAGCATCCACGTCAGGACCACCAGCCTCAAAAACAGTTACTTTCCCCAAGCAGTAAGGCTGATCAACACCTCCACCTACAAACTCCATCACTACTTTATTAATTCCCAGCAGTAGACTTATGTACAGCTGTGTATCACTTTATGGGCGTACAACCAAAGATTCAAAGGATTCATAATACATTTATTATCAAAATATGTATGCAGTATACAACCCTGAGATTCATTTTCTTCCAGACAGCCACAAAACAAGGAAACCATGGAATTCGTTCGAAGAAAAGCATCAACAACCCCTCCACCCACGTGCAAATAAATAAATCACACAAATGGCAACAATAACATCAACCACCCTATGCAAAAAAAACAATTTGTGCAAAAAGCAACAAGAAAGGAAAAGCGAAAACACAGAAATAAACACAATATTGAGAGTCAATATTCAGTGCATAGATTAAGTACATAGATTAAATCAATCTAAGTATATAAGCTATCTTACATATTTATATTTATTGTGTGTTTTAAAATTATTACTGTGTTCTTTACCTTTTGTGCTTTTTTTCTGTGCTGAATCAGATCCGGAGTAACAATTATTTCATTCTCTTCACACTTGTGTGTAGGAAATGACATTAAACACTCTTGAAGAGGAACAGACTTCAGGTGCAGTTTGAACCAGTATATTTAGTTTGTATTTTTCTGTTCATTTTCAATTTCTTGCCATAGATTCAGAGAAAGATTAGAAAGCTTTGTCACGTGTTACGTTTTATAACTCCAAAACATAAAACAATTGAAAGGAAAACAGAGCTGGGAATAACTTGTGTTCATTCAGTTTTACTTTTCGCAAAACGCTTACATGGTAGCATCATGACAAACAATTTACTTATTTTTACACATAACCCATAATAAATTATTTAAACAAATACATACTCAAACAATATGCTTACTATATTGCTCAAGTATTACAGAAATATTAAACACACACTTCTCCCTGCTTAGCTATAAACTCCATCTCAATATGTAATTTATCTCAACTTTATATACTATATAATACAGCTAGTATAGAGATATATCCACAGCATAGTAAATTTTTAATTGTCGTATCAGGCCCAAAGATTTAATCGCTGTGCAGGATTTCTTACTCTGCGGGATAATGTCTGACCCACTCTGCTTGGCAGAAGAGATTTGTGGCTGTGAAATAATCCCAGGTTCTGGGGTCTCCTCAGCGGTGGTTGTGGGAGTTGACTGGGATTGCAGTAAGTGGTCACTTTTCTTCTGTATGAGTTGGCATCCAGAACAGTGCTTGGCAAGCTTCACTTGACGATGTGGATCATAATGTGTGAGCACAGTGTCTAATATTTTCTTTACCTTTTGGAAAGCCACCTCACACTGCTTTGTCCATTGCCATTTCTTCCCAATCTGCAGTAATAAGTTCAAGGGTTGAAGCAGAGTGGCCAGGTTTGGCAAAAGACTTCAACTGTGACACATCCTTTGGCTTTGGTGCATCCACCACTGCTTGAATTTTCTCAGCACACTTGTGTAATCCTTGTGCATCAATAGAGTGACCACTGTAAATGATGCTTTGTTTAAAGAATTTACACTTGTTGCATTGTGCTCTGAGCCCATAATCTTCTAAACTTTTTAAAACCGTCTTTAGATTTTGGAGATGTTTTTATCATCCTTACTGGTAACAATGATGCCACCTGGGTAATACTGAATGCATGGTGAGCCTTGCATCACCTGGTCCATGGCTTTCTGCCAGAGCGCAGGTGCAGATACTATTTCAAAAAAGAAGCCTCAGCTAAGTCCACTTCGCTGAAGTGTTTCCCTCCAGAATGGTTTGCAAATATATCTTCTATCCTGGGCAGAGGGTATTGATCTACTTTCAGTACTTGGTTGGTGGGGACATTAAAATCATCACAGATTCTGACAGACCCATTTTTCTTTTCCAGTGGGACTACTGTCATTGTCCATGGGCTCCACTCAGCCTTGAAAATAATTCTTTTAGCCTCCATGCCATCTATCTCACTGGCTACTTTATCACAGATGGTGTAAGGAATTGGACAGGCTTTGCAAAACTTCAGTGTGGCATTTTCATTCACCACTATTTTACACTTTGTATGCTGGGGATTTCTATTGCCATCTTTGAAAACTGCTATGGCATCATCCAGTAACTTTCTTAATTTGCTTTTAGTTGACTCAATTACAGGGGACGTGGAATACAAATGGTGGATGGAAAATCCAATCTAGCTGCAGTTGTCTCCACCAACTAAGTGAACTCTCAGTGCATCATTAAGCCTATCACTGAACTGACTGTCTAATAATGTTCAGACAATTTCTTCAATTCAGTCACATAAGCTGTAGTGGATTCCCCTGTCTTTTGAATCCACTTATGAAACTGAAAGCAGTCTACTATCAACGATGGTTTCAGTTCTAAATGTTCCTGCATTACTCTCACAATATCAGCAAAGCTCATTTCGGCTGGTTTAGTTGGAGCAGTTAAACTTCTCAGCAAACTGTATGCCTTTACACCAAATACACTCAGTAAAACTGGCATATTCTTCTCATTGGCTATTTCATTTGCTTCAAGATATATTCAATTTGCTCAGTATACATGAGCCAGTTATCCATTGTGCAATTGAATGTGTCTGTCTTTCCAATATAGTCAGGCATTTCTGCTTTTTTAAAATTTATGATTATTATCACTCGATACTCACTGTTTATGAACCTGTGAATCTGTCTGTTTCCTACCTTTTTCTTAACTCAGCCATCTGCTGTCTCTCCCTTCTGAAGAGACAAGTGCTGCACTGTTTGTTTACTCGATTGTTTCTCACTGCATTTTTGAAAACTCGAACATCTTGCTGCATTTCAACAGGAAGGTAATCACCTCTAGTTCATTTAAAACTTTCTTGTCCCCACTGTTATGTTTTGTAACTCCAAAACACATAACTAATGGAAAGGAAAACACAGCGCCAGGAATAACTTGTTAACGTTGTTTTACTTTAAGTGAGGTGCATGTATGGTAGCATCATGATGAATGCAATTCACATACTTTTACATATAACTAATAATGAATTATTTAAACAATATAAAATGCTTACCCAAGTAATATATTTATAAAATTACTCAAATATTACTGAAATATTAAATACACAATAACATGTACATTGATACATTGAAGCATAGAATGAAATGAGTCATTTATGTCAATGACCACAGTTTGAGGATTTATTGGGGGCATCTGCAAGCATCGCTATGCTTCTGGCACCAACGTAGCATGCCCACAACTTGCTAACACTAACCATACAGAATGTGTGAGGAACCTGGAGGAAATCCAAGTGGTCATGGCAAGAAAGAGCAAATTCCTTATAGACCGCAGCGGGAATTGAACCCTGATTGGTAACCACTGGCGCTGTAAAGTGATTGTGCTAATCACAACACTACCATACTGCCCCAAGAGAGGGGGCATTCCCAATGTTTCTATTATCGATTAATTGTTAGAATTAATCCGGTATTGGAAATGAGGCTTATCCAAATGGTGTGCTGATATGATCAGGAACCTGGGAACATTCAGCCAAGAGAAGACAGTGAGACAGGTTTTGCCCTCCCTTGTGGCATCCTTTCAGCACCTGAACCTGACAAAGTTCTACACTTTTGTTCGGCCTCGGATCAATGGTCACTCTTTATGAAAGGATTGTGCTGTTTGTGTGGCTGCTCTCCTCATATGTAGACAAAAAAGTTTCCAATATTTTGAGATTTACTTGATTATTGGATTGTACTTTATATCGGTTTCCTTCAGTTTTTGGTGCTTGCTTGTGGCAGGTTGGTGGGTGGGTGACCGACCTATTAATTTTTGTGTGTGTAAGATGTGGGGTTGGGGCCACTGTCATTGATTCGTTGATCTTTTCTATGAGTGACAGAGTTGGGGACTGTTTCTGTCACTGTTCTTTTTGCTGTGGGAAGGGGGCCATTTTTGGGGCCTGTGAGTTTTGTTTCTTTTCTTTATCATGCCGGGGGTGTGGGAGTTGAGTTGATGTCTTCTCTTTCAACACCCATGGTCTTTCTGTATATAATGACTATCTGGGCAAGATGAATATCAGAGTTGTATTGTACATGCACACTTTGACAATAAAATGAACCTTTGAACATTTAATGAACAAAGCCCTCCAGAATAAAAGTAGCATATTTAAACATCACTGCCTTAGTATTAAATATAATTAATTAGAAGGTTTTGACTGGTTTAGATGCAGAGAGAGGAAAAAACATTGTTTCAGGCTTTGATTTCAATTCTCAAACTTTAGACAAACCAATTTTGCCATCCTTCAACACACAAAAAATGCTGGTGAATGCAGCAGGCCAGGCAGCATCTATTGGAAGAGGTACAGTTGATGATTCGGGCCAAGACCCTCCATCAGGACTAACTGAAAGAAGGAATAGTAAGAGATTTGAAAGTGGGAGGGGGAGGGGGAGATCTGAAATGATAGGAGAAGACAGGAGGGGGAGGAATGGATCTAAGAGCTGGAAAGTTGATTGGCAAAAGGGATAAAAGGCTGGAGAAGGAAGAGGATCATGGGACGGGAAGCCTAGGGAGAAAGAAAGGGGGAGGGGAGCCCAGAGGATGGAGAGCAGACAAGAAGTTATAGTGAGAGGAACAGAGGGAGAAAAAAGAGAGAAAAAAAAGAATAAATAAATAAGGGATGGGGTACGAAGGGGAGGAGGGGCATTAACAGAAGTTAGAGAAGTTAATGTTCATGCCATCAGGTTGGAGGCTACCCAGATGAAATATAAGGTGTTGTTCCTCCAACTTGAATGTGGCTTCATCTTGACAGTAGAGGAGGCCGTGGATAGTCATATCAGAATGGGAATGGGACGTGGAACTAAAATGTGTGGCCACTGGGAAATCCTGCTTTCTCTGGCGGACAGAGCATAGGTGTTCAGCAAAGCGGTCTCTCTTCGACGGGAATTTAGTGTTCTTCTCTTCAACAGGAGTTTAATGCCTACACTGAAGAAGTTTAAATCTTCTCTTCGATAGGAGTTTAGTGAAACCCTCTCTCACTGCTCCCCATCTATAGTTTCTTCGGCCCTTCAACTTTTCAACCACATTTTGACTCAGACATGCTCCAGCTCTTAGCTCCATCCCTCCCCCTCCCGTCCTCTCCTATCATTTCGGATCTCCCTCTCCCCCTCCCACTTTCAAATCTCTTACTATCTCTTTCAGTTAGTCCTGACGAAGGGTCTTAGGTGGAAACATCGACTGTACCTCTTGCTATAGATGCTGCCTGGCTTGCTGCGTTCACCAGCATTTTTTGTGTGTTTTGAATTTCCAGCATCTGCAGATTTCCTCATGATTGCCATTCTTCTCCACTTTACAGAAAATTGTTAGAAATGTTCAGCAGGCCTGAAAGTTTAAGAATTTTTGGTGTTTTCTATATTTACTTAAGATTTCCACAACTTCTGCCTTTAGATTTTCACTTGCAATTTTCTTCATAGAGTATAGCTGATATTTTTGGATGATTTAAAATTGTCTTGTGTTGTTTTTAATATATCCAAAAATCAGAATTAATAGAAGTGTTGAATATAAGCCAGAGATCAAAAATATAAAAGTCAATAAGCTGAGCAAATGCCCTTATTTTACATGGCATGTACAGACTGATTGACAAATGAAGGCATATTGTCATCAATTGTGGTAGACAGTAGAGTTATAATGAATTTGACAGCTACATGTCACAGATTTAGCATAATGCCACCTGTATTTACTGTGATGGAGTTAGAAATGATGAGTCATGGTTTAATCATGAGTTCATGCCACTGTTAATAAGCCATTAATGTTCCACTTCTTGACAGATATTGTTATTGTAAACTAGTCATGTGCTATCCTCTATTTGAAATTTACAGAGTAAAACTGGTTCTTTAAAGGGATTTGGTAAGGTTAAATGATGTTATCTGCACAGCATGGGAAAGGCTCAGAGGTCTTTCTATGATTGTTTTCTTTCTTTAAGGGATCATAAAACATAGCAGCTAAATTAGGCCATTTGGCCCATCGAGTCTGATCCACTATTCCATCATGGCTGATTTATTAACCCTCTCAACTCCATTCTCCTGGCTTCTCCCCATAATATTTGATGCCTTTACTATACAAGAACTTATTAACCTTCATTTTAAATATATAAAGAAATTCATTCTCACCTCTGTTCTAAAGGCACATCCATCTATTCTTAGGCTGTGTCCTTTGGTCCAATTTGATTGAACATTGAACACTGGACCATGAGACATGTTGTTCAAGAACCCTTTGGTGTATAACTCAGTAACATTCAAGGGCTAAGATTCCATGAGCCATTGAACAGTCTTGCATAAAGGCCATTCCTTCCCATGCCTTCCTATTAAATTGGATAAATTATATAAATCTAGGTTGTTTGGGGCAGAGTGAAGGAGAGGGATGGTGAAGAATTGATACAGTAAGCCTGTGTTTGAGATTTGGTGAGGAGATTTGTGTTTGGAGATTTGTAGAGGTTGGATCAATGGTGGTAGGAAAAGTTGTACTTGAGATTGGATGTTGATTATTATGGAGGGAAGGACAAAGCTGACAAATCTCTAGCTCATGGGTGGGTTGTAATGTTTTAGGAAGATGTGTCCAAAAGAAAAGTCTTGGCATAGCTAAATATATTCTTAAAAGTGGCAAACCTGAGTAGATTCCCTGCATCATAGTTAGGGAAATGCTCAAGTACCTATGGTATAACAGCATTCAAAAGGCATTTAGATCGGTACATGGATATAAAGGGCTTAAAGGGATATGGGCCAAACCTGGACAGTTGGGACTAGCTTGCTGGGCAGCAGAGTGGCATGGATGAGTTGGGTTAAGTTGTAGAATTTGGGGTCAACTTCTACAAATGTACTGTGGAGAGCATTCTGATAGGCTGCATCACTGTCTGGTATGGGGGTGGGCACAGCAGGGGATGTTACTGCACAGGATCAAAAGAAGCTACAGAAAGCTGTAAATTTAGCCAGCTCCAACTTGGGTACAAACCTGCACAGTATCCAAGATATTTTCAAGAAGTGGTGACTCAGAAAGGCAATGTCCATTATTAAGGACCCCAGTCACCCCAGGGCATGCCCTCTTCTCATTGTTGCCATCAGGAAGGAGGTACAGAAGCCTGAAAGCACATACTCAATGATTCAGGAACAGTTTCTTCCCCTCTGCCATCTGAAACCTAGATGGACATTGAACCCTTGAACACTACCTCACTTTATTTATATTATTTCTGTTTTTACTTATTTTTTTCTATATTATGCACTGCATTGTACTGCTGCCAATAAGTTAACAAATTTCATACATATGCTGGTGATAATAAACCTAATTCTGATGACAGGTATGTTTCCATGCTGTACGAGTCACTACATCGCCTTAAGGAAGCACTAAAGAGGGTTTCACTTCTAAACTCCTATGAATGGATTCAAATCCCATCAGATTCAAAAAGATGGCAGATGTGAACTGTGTGCTATTAGCAGTATGTCATGGTTTTCTGTTATGAATGATGCTTTATTAAAATTAAATTTCATAGTACACAAGAACACAATGCTACATATGCCAGCTCTTAGGCAGCACACACAAAATGCTGGAGGAACTCTGCAGGCCAGGCAGCACCTAGGACAAGAGTACAGTTGATATTTCAGGCCAAAACATTGACTGTACTCTTTTCCATAGATGCTGCCTGGCCTGCTGAGTTCCTCCAGCATTTTGTGTTGCTCAGATTTCCAGCATCTGCAGATTTTCTCTTGTTTGTAACTTCTAGGCAGCTGTGGTTGACATTAGCCTCTTTTTCAAGCTCCCCAAATCAGTTTAACATCACATAATTCTGCCAGTTATTTTAGTATCCAAGTGCAATAGTTGATGCGCAGAGACTAAATAAATGCATGAACCCTAAAGGGGGGGGGCGGGTGGTGTGTACGGGTGCACCCTTAACTCCTGGTGGAGTCATCGGGGCACACCCTGACAAGCTTTTGGTATGCTCATTGTACAGCGTGTCTTGGGCATTGAAACCTAGTGGAGCCCATCCCCCTCCAGGTTTTTTTTAATTAAAAAAAACACAAGGTTGAGTTGTTAGCTCAATACTCAACCCAGGAACGGATGGAGAGTGTACAAGGGAGCTGGCCGGATTTGAACACGGGTCCTCTCGGCCAAAAGTCCAGCGCTAATGCCACTACATTTACATTTCAATTTAAACATTAGTGTATCATGTTTACAGCTTTGCAACAACCCAAAACTTGCATCATTAATTTAATGAGATCCTGTTAAGGGCAGAAGTGAGATAAAGTTGCCAACTCAGTGAAACTGGGAATGGTCAGATGAACCCTTTGAGTCATTTATTATTTTTTTTTTAAATAAACAAAGCAGAAGCATTCATCAAGTCTATTCATACCACACATTCCCAACCTGGGATCCACGGACCCCTCAGTTAATGGTAGGAGTCCATGGCTTAAAAAGAGTTTGGGAATCCAAGTTTAAATCCTGTTTATATCTTACTGAAGATACAAAGTATTACCTAATCAGTATTGTTTGTGTGTAGACAACACACTGGAGGAACTTAGCAGGTGGGTCAGCATCTATGGAAAGGAAGTCGACATTTTCAGTCCTAGACTTGGGCTAGGGAAAGCAGGACCAGAACTAGGAACCATGGACTAGGAGACAAGGCTTGGACTCAGAGCTCGAGACTGGACAAGGACCCAGAACCTGGGTCTTGCCTCGGACCCCAGAACCAGGCAAGGACATGACATTCACAACACTCTGGAGGAACTCAGCAGGTCGGGCAGCATCCGTGGAAAAGATCGGTTGACGTTTTGGGCTGGAACCCTTTGTCAGGACCCCAGCATCTGCAGAGTATTTTGTATTAAGGACTTGACATGGCTTCAGGACAGGACGTGGCTGGGGTCTAGAGGCCTGAGCTTGGAGACAAGACTCGGCTCAGACTCTGAGCCCAAGACTGGACAAGGACCCAGAACCTGGGTCTTGCCTCAGGCTCAGACCCCAGAACCAGGCAAGGACATAACATGGCTTGAGGCTTGGGTTCTTGGAGCTTGAGCTTGGCTTGGGATTCTTGAGGCTTGGGGGTCTTCATCTTGAAATGCAGAGGGTGATAACTCAGAGACTGGAGCTGAGAGACAGACTGGGAACTGAACATCAACATAGAGCCAGGACTTATCCTTTGAAAAGCCAGAACTCATCTTTAACACAATACAAACATAAGACAGGACAGAACATAGACAGAGCTGGGACTTATCCTACAACAAGCCGTGACTCAACTTCATCTCCACACCAAGGTGGGACAGGTCTCTCCATCAGGTAACAGCAGAACAGCCAGACTTAGAAGACAGGTCCCCCCACAGGGCAACAGCAAAACAGCCTGGCTTACCCCACAGAGGCAAGGACAAGAAAAGACAAACACCAAAGAACAGCAGACAGTTCCATCTCTGCTCCAGGGAAGCTCCAAGTCTCAGTTCAGCCAGCAACCTCAACTGGCTACAGAAACAGCCAGATCCCTACTTAGCTCAGAGTGGCTAGCAGCCACTCAGCTGGCCCAGGAAACAGCCAAATCCATACCACAAAGACCACTCCAACAAGTAGCAACAAGGCTCCATGAAGCAGTGGTCCTCCAACCAGGCCTAGAGATGACAAATGGTTTCACTAGCCTTCCATCAGCAGGTTGCTCCAAAGGGAACTGACAAGACAAACCAGCAGCCCACACTTAATCCCAAGGCTACTTATATTGCAAGCCCAAAGATGGGAATCAGGTGCCTATGATTAATTTAAACGAGGGACAGCTGGAAGACCCGGAGTCCTGAGTCCACGGACCGGACCGTGAACCGGAATGCAGACTTCACGGACTGGACCATGACAACATCTGCAGAAACCCTTGTGGACAGATCAGAATGTGGACTCATATCAGAGCAACAAAACTGCTGAATTAGTAACATTGAGAGGAAGAATTCTTGGAGTTTGTTTTCTCTTACTGCTTCAATTTAACACCACATAAAATATGTACGATGTGGTGGCACAGCTGATTTGCAAAGTGACCGGCTCTTTAATTCAAATATTTAGAGAATAATTATTCCTCTCTTCCCTGCTCTCTGAACACTTCTACTTATTTTACTTGTAGTTGAGAATTCTGTATGGGGCTCCACATATCCAGCACTTACTCTTAAACAAGACAGTTATTGTTCCATCCTTGCAGAAGCCAAGTGAGGTAAACACTGATTTTCTGGCCTGGAACCCAAACTGTAGCTACTACTTTAAGACTGACAATACATATTTATCTGATGAGAATGTGTTTATAGTGATACAATCTTAACAACAAAATTATTTTTTCATTGATGCATGAAAACATTTTAGGAATTCCAATTTTCTCTCGCGGTGCGCTGGTGCATTCATGAAATTACCTCATCTGTAATTGTACAAGTACTTGTTATAGATGGAGTAATGACCATAGTGCACAAAGGAATTCTGAGATACAAACTGCACAATTGTGTTGGAGGAATTGATACCGCACAACAATGACTTTCATTAAAGCCCTTTGAATAATATCACTCCCAACTTCAGAAAGTCTTGCATTCATAAAACGAACAAGAGAAAATCTGCAGATGCTGGAAATCTGAGCAACGCACATAAGATGCTGGAGGAACTCAGCAGGCCAGGCAGCATCTATGGAAAATAGTACAGTTGACGTTTCGGGCCGAAACCCTTCAGCAGGTTTATTCATTTCCATAGATGCTGCCTGGCCTTCGGAGTTCCTCCAGCATTTTGTAATTGTTGCTTGCATTCGTATAGTGACTTCCAGTTAATTTCAAAGCTTTTAACTGCTCTGAAGTACTTCTGAACTGCAGTCTGTGGTAAAATAGGAAATACAGCGGCCAATTTACACTGAGTAATCTCACACAAAATGCAATGTGCTTACAACCAGTGTATTTCATTTAGGAATGTTGAGCAAAGCATAAGCATCAGCAAAAATATGAGAGGTTTTGCCTCCTTTTCTAGGAAATAGTATGCTGAAATCTTTCAAATCCATCTGCAAGGGAAGTTTAACTTTTTATCCAAATGATGACATCGCTTATGTCAATACTACAATGAGTGTCTGCCTAGATTTTTAACTGTAGTGTCTATTTAAAAACAGTCATCTGCAGCTGGTCAGATCAATTTAACAATGAAGACATAAACATAAGAGATTCTGCAGATGCTGGAAATCCAGAGCAACGCACACAAAATGCCGGAGGAACTGAACAGGCAGCCTCTATGTAAATGAATAAGCAGTTGACATTTTGGGTCGAGGTCCTTCTTCACGACTGGAAAAGAAGGGGAATGATGCCAGAATGAAAAGATGAGGGGAGGGGAAGGAGGACTAGCTAGAAGGTGGTAGGTGAAACCATGAGGTAAAGGGCAGGAGAAGAAGAAATCTGACAGGAGAAGTGAGTGGGCCAGGGGAGAAAGGGAAGATGGAGGGGCACCAGGGGAGGCGATAGGCAGGTGAAGAGAAGATGTGAGAGAGGCCAGGGTGGGGAATTCTGTAGAAAAGGCAATGAAGCAACCGTCAGAACAGCAGCAAAGGGCATTAAAAACGCAAATTTGTTTCAAATTGAAATTCCCTTGCGAAGTTCAGATCTTTTTAATTACTTTTCCAAAAAGTTAATGAAGTTCTAGAAAATTCTTACAGCTTAGTTTTTAACTGGCTGCAAAAAAGATTTTAAATAAATTGCGCTTTCAATTTCTCAGAATAATTTGGCACTCTTGAGGCATCAAATAGATACCTGAAATCCAGATTAAAATTATGTCTGAAAGTTCAGTCTTTTCAGGAGGTTTAATGCAGTTCTATATGGTTCACCTGCTCCAGTTGAAGCGGATGCAGCCGGGACACAATGTTTGATGCCAATTCTGGTGTAACAGTGTTGGTGTATTTTCCTGCCTGCCGTCACCTTATATGTAAAGTGCGGCAGGTGCTGAAATCTGGGCATTCAGTTAGGCTCTAGCACTTCCCAGCACTAAATTACATGAGAGTTCAGGCACTTAAAGGGCACCGTCCTGTGAACGAAAACAAGAAATAATTAAAACTAACAATACCGGAATTTGAAATCCCTGAGGCTCAATACTACCAAAACTGTCAAATCTAGTAAGTTGCTGCAAGAATACGTCAAGAGCAAGATTCAGGAAGGGAATGAATGTGCTCTTCTGTTTCACTGTCTCAAACCCTTATGTCTACAGAAGATATGGAGAGCAGGAACTCGCAGGGAAGTATGGCGGAAGGCCATGAAGGCAGCAATGAAGAGAAGCTGGCAGAGCTAGCCCTCCATAAGTTCCTCAGCCGGCACGGTCGTGCAGAGCTGCAACAGATTTCCAGCAACGAGATACGGCATGTGAAGGACATACAGTACTGTGCAAAAATTTAGGCACACGTACATAGCTTGGGTGCCCAAGAGTTTTGAACAGTATTGTATTTTGTCAATGTGCTGTGGAGAGTGAATTTGTAAATCAGGCGGGAGCAAAGGATGTTAGGAATGGTGAGGGTGGAGCGCCATGGAAGGGGTGTGGGACAGGTAGCAGAGAAGTGCCAGGGACGGGGGCTAGCGAGGGTGCAGATACACCTAGCCCGAAGACACCAGGTAAGGATATTTGATTCCAAACAATCGGTTTATTGATCATTGCTTCACACTTCCTCCCCTCTCCCTTTCCCTTTTCCCAAACATTATTCCCGTCCCTGTCCCCTTCCCACCCTCAGTCCACAATAGAGACCCATATCAGAATAAGTTTTTTATCACTCCCATATGCCATGGAATTTGTTTTTTTTTTGCAGCAGTACCATTAGATTACTACAGCCCTGTGCAAAAGTCTTGGGCACCCTTGTGATATACAGTTATGTGCCTAAGACTGCAGCTCTGAAACTATAAATGCTTAGAGTGCTGCAATCTGCTCCAACATTTAGATTGCTCAGAGGGCAGCACACTCACATCCACACAGACATGTATATACAGACAGTCACATACACGTACATACAGGTTCACAGATAGTCACACATAGACACACACACACAGTCTGTTCCAGTGTGAGGAGTGGAATGTAAGCATAAAGTGGCAGTGCATGGGATGGGATGGGGGGTGGAATCAGCCATGATGAAATGATGGAGCAGACTCAATGGGCCAATGGCCTAATTCTGCTTCTATGCTTTATGGTCTTGTAAGATAATTCTTTTTTATTTGGTCACACTCAAACTGTTACTTGTTTAAGTTTAATTGTCATTCAACCAGACATGAATACCCATGAATACAGCCAAATGAAGCACCAGGGTAAAGGTAGAAAACACATTACCAACAGTCATGCACAGCACGCGGCATGCATAGCACATATAAAAGATCAATAAAATACAGTCACACCAAAAAAAAATAGTCCAAGTCCCTGAATCCATGAATGTTGTAGCAGTCTGCAGTTGAATACAACACAGCATGACTTCTGCCGGGGGGACATTGGAGAACAGCACAAACTCCAACATGTATGCTGTGCTACAGGGCCTCCAGCACTCTGGTGGAGCACACCAACTCTGATGCCTCTCTCCTGGGAGGCTGCAAACAGGCAACACAGAGGCTTGAGGCCTAGTCCTTGAGGCCACGCAGCTCTGCTACGGTCAACCCACACCGTTCGCCAATAAACCAATGAAACAGACTTGCTGCATTCCACATGAACAATGGCCAACAGGAGCTTGTGATCACCAGAAAAGTGAATAAGACTCACTGTTCCACCGCACACCATCTTCAAGCAACTACTCCAACGCCACTCTGATGCTGGCAGCAGCATGATCTGCACCAAGCCCAGCTCCTTAAGTTTCTCTGCAAATGACCAAGTTTCTGATGGGGTAGACGTGTAGTAGTTTAAGCTCTTAATGTCCAGCAGGGTCTTGCGATCATAAAAAATACATTAAAAAAATATAATAGAACCTTTGGTTGACTGCTGTCTGAGCACACTGCCATCTTACTGGCAACTTGTATTTTATAAGATTGTGTTTTATCAGATTGTTTTCATGTTTATATTTATTATGTTCTTTATGGTTATTGTGTTTTTTATGCTGCATAGGATCCAGAGTAAAACTCATTCTGTTCCTCTTTACAATCATGTACTGAAGAATGCCAATGAACAAACATATTTTTTTTAGAGATATAGTGTGAAACAGACCACAGAGTTAAATGAGCCACACTGCACAGCAACCATCCGATTTAACCTAGCCTAATCATGGGACATTATACATTGACCAATAAATTTACCAGCAGCTGTGTATTTAGCTTGTGGGAGGAAACTGGAGCAGCTGGAGGAAACCTATGTGGTCATTGGAAGGATGTGCAAACTTCTTACAGAGGATGTCAGAATTGAACTCTGACCTCCAATGCCCTGAGCTTTATTAGCACCCAAATTGTGTACCTTGAATCTGTGGTACTGTGCAAAAGTCTTAGGCAGATATATATAGTTAGGGTGCCTAAGGCTTTTGCAAAGTACTACGTTTGTCAACGTGGAGAGGAGAGCAAGCTTGTAAATCTGGCAGGAGCGAAGGATGTTGGGTATGGTGAGGGTGGAGTGCCGTGGGAGGGATGTGGGACAGGTGGCGGAGAAGGGAGCGCTGGGTGAGAGGGGTGGCGTGGGTGCAGAGTCACCCAGCTCCGAGATGCCGGGCAAGGTCATTTGATTCCAAAGAATGTCATTACAGAATGTCTCTCTGGTGCTTCCCACTCCTGACCCTCTCCCTTCCCCTTTTCCCAAACACGATTCCCCTCTCCCTGCCCCCTTCCCCCTCTCAGTCCACAATAGAGACACATATCAGAATCAGGTTTATCATCACTCATATGCACATATGTCATGAAATCTTCTTTTTGTTACAGCAGTACAGTGCAATACATAAAGTTACTAGAGTGGTGTGCAAAAGTCCTAGGCACCTTAGCACTATACACACACACGTGTGTGTGTGTGGGTGTGTGTGTGTGTGTGTATGTGTGTGTGTGTGTGTGTGTGTGTGTGTGTGTATATGTGTGTGTGTGTGTGTGTGTGGGTGTGTGTGTGTATATGTGTGTGTGTGTGTGCGTGTGTGTGTGAGTGTGTGCGCCTAACACTTTTGCACAGTACTGTGCATGCTGTTCTCTGACAAGGGTGAAGGAAATCTTCTTCACTTTTCACGACAGGGTCTTTCCGTGACTTCAGTAATGCAACAATGGATGCCAAACTGTGGGACATGAGGATCTCCACTGGCAGGATTGGCTTTGATCTGCCCTTCAGCTGCAGTTACGCAGTGGGTGACATATTTCAGTGCAATGTTGCTGCTGACACCTCCTGCTATTTTCATCATGTCAATTCACAAAGGGGAGTACCCTTTGTACACCCTGGGTGGAAACGTCAGCCCCTATAGAACCCTTCCTATCCTTTTCCTTCTCTTTATTCTGATAGCCTGTCCTGTTCTGCATGCCTCTTCTTATTCTTCCAGTCATATTGAACTGCAGGGGGAATGGAATTGGATTTCTATTACCACATGTATTGAAATATAGTAAAAAGCTTGTCTTGCATACAGATCAGATCATTACACAGTGCATTGAAGTAGGACAAGGCTAAATAATAATGCAGGTAAATTCTAACTGCGACAGAGAAAGTGCAGTGCAGGTAAACAATAAGGTGCAAGATCATAATGAGGTAGACTCTGGCGTCAAGAGCTCTGAAGTCTGTCTGGTTGTACTAAAGAACTTTTCATGAGTCTGATAACAGCAGGATAGAAGCTGTCGAGCCTGGTGGTATGCCCTTCCTGGCTTTTATATCATCTGCCTGATGGGAGAGAGGAGGAGAGAGTATGTCCGGGGTGAGAGGGGTCTTTGAAAATGCTGCTGCTTTACTGAGGCAGTGAGGGGTACTGGTAAGAGTCTATTAAAGGGAGGCTGGTTTCTGGGGAGCCCTGAGTTGTGTCCACAAGTGTCAGCGGTTTTTTATGGTCACATGCAGAGTAGTTGCCATGCCATGCTGTGGTGCATTCAAATACGATGCTTTCTAAAGTGTATCAAATAAAAATCAGTCAGGTCAGTGGAGACATGCCATATTTATTTCAGTTTCCTGAGGAAGTAGAGGTGCTGGTGACCTTTCTTGACCTCTACATTGTTGGACTAGGACTGAAAATTGGTGATGCCCATGGACTCCAAGGAGCGTATGCAGATGCTCATGTGACTGGGACTAACTAATTTGTACAGAATTTGAAAGTAAAGCATGCCCACTGTCAATTAGTACGCTGTTTTAAATTTCCTGAAAAGAACTAAGGCTTGTGTCTACGGGAAGGAACTGGAAAGTTTATGATCACTTTACACCAACGCTGCTTGGCGGTCCTTTCTGCTGTTTCTGGCTGGTGGTGCAGTGGCATCAGCACCGGACTTCAAGGTGAGTGGTCCTGAGTTCATATCCGGCCTGCTCCTTGCACGACTTTCCATCCTTGCTGGGTTGAGCATCGAGGTAGCAAATTGGCCTCGTCAAAAACGGACAAAATGCTAAAGAGACAGCAAGTTTGCTGCCTGATGCACCACAAGGTGCGGAGAGGAATAACAACTAGAATCAGAATCAGGTTTAATATCACTGGCATATGCAATGAATTTTAGTGTTACATGGCAGCAGTACAATGCAATACATAACAATAAAAACCGTAAATTATTGTAAGAAGTATAAAAAATTAAATTCAATAAATAGAGCAAAAAGAGAAAAAATAAAGTAGTGAGGTAGTGTTTACACGTTCAACGTCCATTCAGAAATCTGATGGCAGAGGGGAAGAAGCTGTTTCTGAATCATTGACTGTGTGCCTTCAGGCTCCTGTACCTCCTTCCTGATGGTAACAATGAAACGAGGGGATGTTCTGGGTGATGGGGGTCCTAAATGATGGATGCCACATTTTTGAGGCATCGCTCCTTGAAGGTGTCCTGGATGCTGGGGAGGCTGGTGCCCATGATGGAGATGATTGAGTTCACAACTTTCTGTAGCTTATTTTGATCCAGTGCAGTAGAGACCCCCCTCCCTCCACCCTCTCACCCATACCAGATGGTAATGCAACCAGTTAGAATGCTGTCCATGGTACATCTGTAGAAATGTGTAAGTCTTTCTTAATGTACCAAATCTCCTCAAACCCCCAATGAAATATAGTCACTGACATGCATTCTTTGTGACTGCATGAATATCTTGGGCCCAGGATAAATCCTCAGAAATGCTGACACCAGGAAACTTGAAATTGCTCGTTCTTTCCACTTCTGATCCCTCGATGAGGATTCAGAGTTCCCTCGTCTCGCTCTTTTTGTTAACTGCAGCAATGACTTTAGCCCTATCCATGTGTCATATCAGCACCACCCACGTGATACCTCAGGACCACCCACGTGATGCCTCAACCCCACCCGTATGTTATATCAGCACCAGCCACATGATACCTCAACCCCTACCCATGTGTTGCCTCAGCCCCACCCACGTGCTACATTTCAACTGCACAGGGGCTGTGCCCTTGTTAAAGCACTCACTCACATGGAGCCCAGCTCAAGCTAAGGCACAAAATATACAGTACTGGGCATTAAATGACAGTTAATTATGCCGCTCAGCACACTGCAGTGGAATTGAATATGCTGTACCTCCATGTATTACCCAAACTGATTCCAGAACCTACGGACTCATTTTCCAAAACTGTACAACTCGTGTTCTCAGTATTTATTTATTTGTTTGTTTGTTCTGTTTGTCTTCTTTTGCACACTGGTTGCTTGTCAGTGTTTGTATGTAGTATTTTATTGACTATATTGTATTTCTCTGTGTTACTGTGAATGTATGCAAGAAAATAAATCTTAAGATAGCATATGGTGACATATACGTACTTTGATGATACATTTACATTGAGCTTTGAAAGTCATAATTATATTCCAGAAGGTATAGGTAATGTCCTGGCTAGATTTTACTGTTATGCGGTAGGCATTTCATTTTTGTAGTTCTGTTAGAGCAGTCTGCTCTGGTTTCAGCTTGTTTGGGTTTGAGCTGAGATGAGAGGTTTTGTTGTTCAGTTTAGGAGTGTGGTGTCAGCCAGGCAGGTGGTGGAATTGGGAGAAGGATCTAGAGAACGCTGGGCAGAGAGGTCTTTGTTGGTTGGGTCTGGGAGAAGACGGGAGGGAGGCTGGCTGAGGATGCTGTTCCTGTTGTAGAAGATGCTTTGTGCAGATGAATGACTTCAAGGAGGAAGGACCAGTACTCCAGTGGAAGAGCCCATTTGTTTGAGGTGGATTCCGAGTGACACTCGAAAGGTGGTGTGCGTACATCAGAAGTGATGGCTTTTGGAAGATTTGACTTCCACCATGCACATGTGACTGTTAAGGTATAATGGGCTCTTTTGTTTTTTTTCTTTCCTTCCTTTAATAACTGGTTGCTTAAGTTTAAATTCTTAAATATACTTCTTTATAATTGTATGATCTGTTATTTCTTTCTGGGGGCAGTAAACCACACAGCATTCACACAAACCAGGGTTTGGGTGAGCGAGATGATTTGGCAGGACCAAAATCGTAGATGTATGAAGCCGGAGAAAGGTGGGTTTCTTGCTGTGAAGTCCAGTGGCTGTTAGCGAGGGGCTAACCAGCTGCACTTCCAGAGGCGTCCAGTAAAAAAGGGTTTCATATAATAAGACTGAGATTTATTTTAAAATTTTGTACAATGTTCGAAACTAATAAGGTACAAGAATAAAATAATTTTGCCGATAACCGCAAATAAATGTTACTACCTTGTATGGAGTCTTCACTTCATATACGATTTTATTAATGCATATTTAAAAGAACATTTATTCTATTTTACAAATATTAAAGAATGCCATTTAAATTGATGCTTTGCGGAAATAATATTGCAGAAAATTTTCTGCATGAGAAGTTCCTGTTACACTAATGACTGTAGTGATTCTTCAGTTACATTAGTGTTAAATTCCACAGTTATAAATGTGTCATTAGTATTCATGGTTGCAATGTTTAAGTATGCAAACAATTCAAACATTAGCATTTTTAGCATCAGGTCGTAATCGGTAATGTAAGGACAAGCACCGAGACCATAGATTAAATAGGAAAAGACTGAGATTTTATACATAGTGTACTGCAGGTTATTATTAGTTGCCCTTTTTAAAAACCAAATGGTTCTATGGAACTTCAATTACCTTCACTAACCTTTTGTTTATATTTGCCTCATTAGCTGCTGCATCTGAACAAATTTGTAAAAGCAATTTGATATATTTACTTGTGCATGCTATTAAAGATGAACTTTTTTTTACCATTTTTATATGCTGAGCTTAATAAGATTTAAGTGAACT
Source organism: Mobula hypostoma (assembly GCF_963921235.1). NCBI lineage: Eukaryota > Metazoa > Chordata > Chondrichthyes > Myliobatiformes > Myliobatidae > Mobula > Mobula hypostoma. The sequence continues at coordinate 19,824,826 of NC_086112.1, forward strand.
GAATAGTTGAGTATGTGGTAAGTAAGGAGCGTATCAATATACAGAATGATATTTTGTTTATTTGCTATTCAGAGGTACAGCCCAACAAGTCTGCACCATCCAATTACACCCATGTGGCTAATTAACCTAAAATGGACAAACAAGGTAAACTAGGACAGCTGATGGTACTTAAAGTAGCTGTTGCCTTGGTTTGATGGTATTTCTTGTCAGTTGTACAAGAAACGAAGAGTAGATATAGCAGAGGGGCTGTCTTCAAGCACCCTCCACCCCACCCACTCCCCAGCACAAAGGAGGTGTGGAAGGACTAAAGGATTGCCTGGATTGTACCCTTGTTAAAAATGGGCAGAGGAAAAAACCTGGTACTTACGGGTCAGTCTGTTCAGCAAGCATGGCAGGGAAGCAATACCTTCAGCGGAAAAAGATGATGTAAATTGTCCAATTTTCAGGTGGGTAGACTGATGCACCTGTGTAAATCTTTGAAGATAGTTAAAAATAAATTGACCAACCTGTTAAGCCAAATTTTAAATGCTGACTCTCCCTGCCCTAGGGAGAAGGCAGAGGCAAGTGGCATTGTCTACAGAGAGCAGCTTGCTACAGATCACCATGTTCTGGCATCATCTTGACTCCACTGCGGTCCTGAATATGTGTTGGGATGTGTGCAAAATCAGTCTCTAGATATCAGAATGAAACAGTGGCAATCTCTCTATTAAATGTATTGTAAGCTACAAGGAGCTATGGTATATTCTACCCGACCAATCCTAAATCAAAGAACAGTTTTAAAAAAGCCCTGGGATTGATGAGGAGCTATTATTTCCTTTGTAACGCAAACATGAAGAATTCCTCGTGTTTGCTTGAATTTCCTTTGTAACCTGATCTCTCTCTGCGTATCAGTCATCTATCTGTGACATCAGCTCAGTACGTTTGTTTTGCTTTTCCTTTTTTACCACTTGGAGAAGAGGATGTGGACAGCCTGACCTGTTTGCCATGCTTCCTGCTCCGTCATACACAGTTCCTTTGTTTGTGTTTTCTTTCTCCAGCTGCTTCTATTCACTCTTTGACAAGATAACCCCATTACTATTTATCCTCAAGGTTCCCTCATCTTATCTTGTCAGAAACAATACACACATTCAATCTCCATGCAGCACAATCAAAGTTCAAAGTAAATTTATTATCAAAGTGCCTAAGGGTCACCATATACAATCCTGAGATTCATTTTCTTGCAGGAATACTCAATAAATCCAAAAACCATAATAGAATCAATGAAAGACTGAGGTTGTGCAACCAGTTCGCAAAGACAAAAAGCTGTGAAAATACAAAAAAAAATAAATAAATATTGAGAACGTGAGATGAAAAGTCCTTGGTTGCGGGAACAGTTCAGAGACAGGGTAAGTGAAGTTATCCCCTTTGTTTCAAGAGCCTGATGGTTGAAGGGTAATAACTGTTCCTGAATCTGGTGGTGTGAGTCCTGAGGCTCCTGTACCTCCTTCCTGATGGCAGAAATGAGAATAGAGTATGGCCTGGGGGGTGGAGGTCTCTGTTTTCCTGTGACAACGTTCCATGTAAACGCGCTCTATGATGGGAAAGGCTTTAACCATGATGGACTAGGCTGTATGCACTACGTTTTGTAGGATTTTTCCTTCAAGGGCGTTGTTACGACAACACTCAGATAGATTTTCTATCTCCCTCCTACATAACCAGCTTCCATTGTCTTCTTCCCAATTCTGAGTGTCTTCAACTTGAATAGGTAATTATGTCTCCCTTCCCACAGATGCAGGCTGAACTATTGATTACTTCCAGCATTTTCTGCTTCTATTCAGATTTTCTGCATCTGCTATTTTTTTTTAGGATTTTCAGCCTTATTGCTGGTTTACTGGCTAGTTTTGTTGTAACTAATCAATGTTGGCATGTAGATGAACTGTATTTGTATGCCAAACAGCAAATCTGTACAAATCTTCATTTAAACTAAAAATGTGAGAAGGTTGAAATTCATTTTGTATCAGGTTAGTTTTAGTCCCTTGCATTATGAAAGATAACATTAGCAAATGCTCCACCCTAAACATAAACCTGTCCCATTTGCTGGTGCATATATTCTGTAAGATGTCGTGTTGGCATGGTTGGGGTATATGCCCAAGTTCTCTTAGAGAGAAACCTTTGGCTCCTTTGCTTATATTAAACAGGTATGAATAGTTGAGTACTGGAAAGGAAAGTCTAATGTGTTTCCTCTTTACAAAATTCTCTGTTCTCCTTTTGAGGTGAGTGGAGGAAAGTTTAAAGGAGATATCGGAGGTAGTCTATTTTTACACAGACAGAGGTACGTGCATGGAATGCACTGCCAGGGGCGCTGATGGAGCCAGGTACATTAGGGACATTTAAGAGACTCTTAGATAGGCACATGGATTAAAGAAAAATGAAGGGGTTACGGGCTATGTGGGAGAGAAGGGTTAGATTGATCATGGAGTAGGTTAAAAGGTTAGTACAACATTGTGGGCTGAGAGTCTCTCCTGTGCGGTACTGATTTTTTTAAAATTTAGCAACACAATGCAGAGTAGGCTCTTCTGGCCCTTTGAGCAGTGCCAAACCAGCAACCCCCAATATCTCCAGTTTAACTCTAACCTAATCACGGGTCAATTTACGATGACCATTTAGCCCACTGGTACACCTTTGGACAGTGGGAGGAAACTGGAACACACAGGGAAAACCAATGCCCTCCACAGGGAGGACATATAGAGGCTCTATATAGAGATTGCCGGAATTGAACTTTGAACTCTGACACCTTGAGCTGTAAAATGCTGAGCTAGCTGCTATGCTGCTGTGGAACCTTGACATGTTCTAAATCTATGTTCAATGTTCTCATGTCGATGAAGAAAGAAATTTATAGGCCTTGGGGCTGCCTTAAAATTTTATCCCAGACTTCATATACTTGTATTGATTATGCTTGCACTGTTTGTTGTTGAAACTCATAACGCTACTCCACTCTTTAAGAAGGGAGAGAGACAGAAGGAAGGAAATTATAGGCCATTTTTCCTGACTTCTGTGGTTGGAAAGATATTATTAAGGATGAGGTTTTGGGGTATGAGGAGGCTCATGACCAATGGGCCAAAGCCAATGGTTTCCTTAAGAGGAATCTTGCCTGACAAATACATTGGAATTCTTTAAGGAAATTACAGGCAGGATAGACAAAGGAGAGTCAGTAGATGCTGTTTATTTGGATTTTCAGAAGGCCTTTGACAAAGTGCTATACATAAGGCTGCTTAACAAGATAAGGGGCCACAGCACTACAGAACAGATAGAAGATTGGCTGACTGGCAGGAGGCAAAAACTGGCAATAAAGGAGGTATTTTTTGGTGGTTGCTGCTGACTAATGGTGTGCCTCTGGGGTTGATGTTGTGACCTCTTCTTTTAACAATGTATGTCAATGACCTGGGGGAAGGAATTTGCCAAGTTTGTAGATGATACAAATATAGGTAGAAGGGCGGGTAGTGTTGAGGAAGCAGGGACTCTGCAGAAGGACTTAGACAGATTGAGGGAATGGGCTTAAAAATTGGCAGATGGAATGTGATGTAAGGAAGTGCATGGTCATGCACTTTGGCAGAAGGAATAAAGGTGTGGACTATTTTCTAAGCAAGGAGAAAATTCAAAAATCTGAGGTGCAGAGGCACTTGGGAGTCCTCATGCAGGATTCCTTGAATGTTAACTTGCAGCTGGTGTCAGTGGTAAGGAAGGCAAATGCAATGTTAGCATTCATTTCGAGAGGACTAGACCACTAATGCATGGATTTCATGCTGAGGTTTTATCAGGCATTGGCAGACTGTACGTGAAATACTGTGAGCAATTTTGGGCCCCCTTTTGAAGAAAAGATGTGCTGGCATTGGAGGTGGTCCAGAAGAGGTTGACAAGAATGATCCCAGGAATAGAAGGGTTAACATATGAGAAGTGTTTGATGGCTCTGGGCCTGTACTCACTGGAGTTTAGAAGAATGGTGGGGGTGGGGGTGGGGGTGGGGGGGGGATCTCTTTGCAACTTATTGAACATTGAAAGGACTAGATAAAGTGGATTTGGAGAGGATGTTTCTTATAACTGAGGAGTCTTAGACCAGAGGGAACAGCCTCAGAATTGAGGATATCCATTTAGAACAGAGATGAGGAGGAATTTATTTAGCCAGAGAAAACTGAATCTGTGAAATTCATTGCCACAGACGGTTGTGGAGGTTAAGTCATTGGGTATAGTTTGATGGGTTCATGATTTGTAAGGGTGTCAAAGGTTAGAGGAAGAAGATAAGAGGGATAATAAATCAGCCATGATGAAAAGGTGGAGCAGACTTGTTTGGCCAAATGGCCTAGTTTTGCTCCTCTGTCTTAGTTGTGCAGCACATGATGATGCATCACAGTTTGTGAGAGGACATTTGTACTCATACAGCAGTTTGTCTAATGACACACTGAACTGTCTTCTCTCATGCTTTCAAATGGATTGCATACGTTTGAACACACTGCATCAAGGTTTGTCTGCAGTCTTATTGTTCTTATGTTGTCAAGGCACTGTTCAAATGATTCCTTTGACGTGAAAAACTCACAAAGAACCATCTTTCATAGAAACATAGAAACATAGAAAATAGGTGCAGGAGTAGGCCATTCGGCCCTTCGAGCCTGCACCGCCATTTATTATGATCATGGCTGATCATCCAACTCAGAACCCAGCCTTCCCTCCATACCCCCTGACCCCTGTAGCCACAAGGGCCATATCTAACTTCCTTTTAAACATAGCTAATGAACTGGCCTCAACAGTTTGCTGTGGCAGAGAATTCCACAGATTCACCACTCTCTGTGTGAAGAAGTTTTTCCTAACCTCAGTCCTAAAAGGCTTCCCCTCTATCCTCAAACTGTGACCCCTCGTTCTAGACCTCCCCAACATCGGGAACAATCTTCCTGCATCTAGCCTGTCCAATCCCTTTAGGATCTTATACGTTTCAATCAGATCCCCCCTCAATCTTCTAAATTCCAACGAGTACAAGCCCAGTTCATCCAGTCTTTCTTCATATGAAAGACCTGCCATCCCAGGAATCAATCTGGTGAACCTTCTTTGTACTCCCTCTATGGCAAAGATGTCTTTCCTCAGATTAGGGGACCAAAACTGCACACAATACTCCAGGTGTGGTCTCACCAAGGCCTTGTACAACTGCAGTAGTACCTCCCTGCTCCTGTACTCGAATCCTCTCGCTATAAATGCCAGCATACCGTTCGCCTTTTTCACCGCCTGCTGTACCTGCATGCCCACTTTCAATGACTGGTGTATAATGACACCCAGGTCTCGTTGCACCTCCCCTTTTCCTAATCGGCCACCATTCAGATAATAATCTGTTTTCCTATTTTTGCCACCAAAGTGGATAACTTCACATTTATCCACATTAAATTGCATCTGCCATGAGTTTGCCCACTCACCCAACCTATCCAAGTCACCCTGCATCCTCTTAGCATCCTCCTCACTGCTAACACTGCCACCCAGCTTCGTGTCATCCGCAAACTTGGAGATGCTGCATTTAATTCCCTCATCCAAGTCATTAATATATATTGTAAACAACTGGGGTCCCAGCACTGAGCCTTGCGGTACCCCACTAGTCACCGCATGCCATTCTGAAAAGGTCCCGTTTATTCCCACTCTTTGCTTCCTGTCTGCTAACCAATTCTCCACCCACACCAATACCTTACCCCCAATACCGTGTGCTTTAAGTTTGCACACTAATCTCCTATGTGGGACCTTGTCAAAAGCCTTTTGAAAATCCAAATATACCACATCCACTGGTTCTCCCCTATCCACTCTACTAGTTACATCCTCAAAAAATTCTATGAGATTCGTCAGACATGATTTTCCTTTCACAAATCCATGCTGACTTTGTCAGATCATTTCACCGCTTTCCAAATGTGCTGTTATCACATCCTTGATAACTGACTCCAGCAGTTTCCCCACCACCGACGTTAGGCTAACCGGCCTATAATTCCCCGGTTTCTCTCTCCCTCCTTTTTTAAAAAGTGGGGTTACATTAGCCACCCTCCAATCCTCAGGAACTAGTCCAGAATCTAACGAGTTTTGAAAAATTATCACTAATGCATCCACTATTTCTTGGGCCACTTCCTTAAGCACTCTGGGATGCAGACCATCTGGCCCTGGGGATTTATCTGCCTTCAATCCCTTCAATTTACCTAACACCACTTCCCTACTAACATGTATTTCGCTCAGTTCCTCCATCTCACTGGACCCTCTGTCCCTTACTATTTCTGGAAGATTATTTATGTCCTCCTTAGTGAAGACAGAACCAAAGTAATTATTCAATTGGTCTGCCATGTCCTTGCTCCCCATAATCAATTCACCTGTTTCTGTTTGCAGGGGACCTACATTTGTCTTTATCAGTCTTTTCCTTTTTACATATCTATAAAAGCTTTTACAGTCCGTTTTTATGTTCTCTGCCAGTTTTCTCTCATAATCTTTTTTCCCCTTCCTAATTAAGCCCTTTGTCCTCCTCTGCTGAACTCTGAATTTCTCCCAGTCCTCAGGTGAGCCACTTTCTCTGGCTAATTTGTATGCTACTTCTTTGGAATTGATGCTATCCCTAATTTCTCTTGTCAGCCACGGGTGCACTACCTTCCTTGATTTATTCTTTTGCCAAACTGGGATGAACAATTGTTGTAGTTCATCCATGCAACCTTTAAATGCCTGCCATTGCATATCCACCGTCAATCCTTGAAGTGTCATTTGCCAGTCTATCTTAGCTAATTCATGTCTCATACCTTCAAAGTTACCCCTCTTTAAGTTCAGAACCTTTGTTTCTGAATTAACTACGTCACTCTCCATGTTAATGAAGAATTCCACCATATTATGGTCACTCTTACCCAAGGGGCCTCTCACGACAAGATCGCTAATTAACCCTTCCTCATTGCTCAAAACCCAGTCCAGAATAGCCTGCTCTCTAGTCGGTTCCTCGACATGTTGGTTCAAAAAACCATCCCGCATACATTCCAAGAAATCCTCTTCCTCAGCACCTTTACCAATTTGGTTCACCCAGTCTACATGTAGATTGAAGTCACCCATTATAACTGCTGTTCCTTTATTGCACACATTTCTAATTTCCTGTTTAATACCATCTCCGACCTCACTACTACTGTTAGGTGGCCTGTACACAACTCCCACCAGCGTCTTCTGCCCCTTAGTGTTACGCAGCTCTACCCATATCGATTCCACATCTTCCCGGCTTATGTCCTTCCTTTCTATTGCGTTAATCTCTTTTTTAACCAGCAACGCCACCCCACCTCCCCTTCCTTCGTGTCTATCCCTCCTGAATATTGAATATCCCTGAACGTTGAGCTCCCATCCCTGGTCACCCTGGAGCCATGTCTCTGTGATCCCAACTATATCATAATCATTAATAACAATCTGCACTTTCAATTCATCCACCTTATTACGAATGCTCCTTGCATTGACACATAAAGCCTTCAGGCACTCTTTTACAACTCTCTTAGCCCTTTTTAATGCTTGCCCTGGATTTGTCGGCCTGCCACTTTTACTTTTCCCCTTTGTACTTTTTGCTTCTACGCTCACTTTACACCCCTCTGTCTCTCTGCACTGGTTCCCATCCCTCTGTTGTGAACTAACCTCCTCACACCTAGCCGCTTTAATTTGATTCCCACCCCCCAACCATTCTAGTTTAAAGTCACCTCAGTAGCCCCCGCTAATCTTTCATTTGCCTTTTATTCAGGAACTCTTCTCAATTATTCAGTCCAACTTGTAACCTTGCTCTACAGATCTGAATTTCAGCTTCACTGTAGTCCTTGCGGGCAAACTTGTAATTGCTGCCTTTTTGCCTTAGCTTTTTTGTTACCATCATGATATAATCTATACCTCATTTCTTGACTTCCAGCACAATATACATACAGACTACTTTTATTTTCTGTTCCTTGACTTACTACTTAAATTCCTCAAATACATGAGGAGTAAGAATCTTTACATTACTAATTTCATAGATAGAGCTGCTTGTATCTCTTATGTTTTCACCACAAGTTTTTTCTCTTCAGTCTCCCAGAAAGATGCATAGTAGCTATTGAACTATCATTTTCTGTAGTTGCCTCACTTAATTAATTTGTATTGATTGATTGATTGGTTGATTGATTGAAACACAGCATGGATTAGGCCCTTCTGGCCCTTCGTGCCACACCGCCCAGCAAATCCTCTGATTTAATCCCAGCCTAATCACGGGACAACTGACAATGTCCAATTAACCTGTCAACTGGAAAAACCTTTGGACTGTGGGAGGAAACCGGAGCATCCGGGGAGACCCACATGGTCACGGGGAGAATGTGCAAACTCCTTACAGGCAGTGGCAGGAATTGAACCCTGGTCACTGATGCTGTAAAGTATTGCGCTAACCACTAGTTACCATGCCACCCCAACTAAGGTAGTGACCCTTGCCTGTCAGGATTTGCTGACCTAAGACACCTTGGCCTGTCCTTTGCCCACCTGACTAATAGTAACACAAGTAAAACTGAATTGTCATTGGCTTGTGTAACTCCTTATAGCCCATTATAATCGCAAGCAACAGGAATTCTGCAGATGCTGGAAATTCAAGCAACACACATCAAAGTTTCTGGTGAACGCAGCAGGCCAGGCAGCATCTCTAGGAAGAGGTACAGTCGACGTCTCAGGCCGAGACCCTTCGACTGCACCTCTTCCTAGAGATGCTGCCTGGCCTGCTGCGTTCACCAGCAACTTTGATGTGTGCAGCCCATTATAATGATTCATTCAAAAGTACTGTCTCTCAATCCAAATAATTTGAATTTATAGCCCATAGCTATGAAAGGCAGCTGGGCGATCCTTCTCCATATCAATCCAAGTTTACTTCCCTCTTAATACCGAAAACCCTTCCTAATACTACATTGCTCTGCCTCAATGTAAAACTTTGCTGGTACTTTAGGTATATGCTTTGGCTGGACACGCAATGACTTGCCACCGGATGACTATATTTGTGGATTCCTGTATCCTCACTCAATAAGGATATTTTAAATATACAGTTCTTAGGTATGCAATAAATGCCATTAAGCAATATCAATATCTATATTTGTGGGGGACCGGGGAGATCAATGTGTGTTTTTTTCTTATAGGTTCAACTCTGCCGTGAGTCATTCATTGAGCTAAGGTACCAATTCATTGCTAACAAATGTCAACATTTACATTAAAACTCCCGATTACTCTGCTTTCTGTTTGCTATTTTGGTTCAGCGTGCCTTTTTGTTTGTGTTTCGTGGATAAACAGAGCCTGATTCTACAGTGATGGTTTATACAAAGAGTAAATATACTTAAATGATGGGTGGAGCTTAACATCGTCTCCTTTGCTTGCATCTTCAGAAACAGCTCGATTTCTACCTTTGATATCTTTATTTTTCCCTGTTCAAGGTTCTTCTGAAGACCCTGACCTGGAGTTACATGCAGGCTTCGGTTCTTTGCGGGAATGGGACCTGTTCTCTGGTTATTTGACATGTCAATGGTTTGGCCTGAGAGTCTCGATCGTTTTCAGAAGCCTAAGATCTCGGGGCTCTGGATGCGGGCGGATTGAGGGTCAGTGTCATGGCAACAGACTTGTGTGTCATCGGGGAGGCCAGAAAATCTTTCTCTGCGGGCCCGAAGACCTGAGAACTTTGCGACCTTCGGACACAGAACTTGGAAAAAGCAACGAAACGGACTTTTAGCATCATAAACCAGTGTTTTGTTATGTCTCCCACTCATTTTGAAAATGGGGGACACATCCCTCTCCCTTGCCAGGGAGAGAAAGAACCTTTGGTGTGTCGAATGTCGGATGAAATGCGAGGCCTTTGTGGTAAATTTAGTCTGTGTCTTTGCTATTGTTTAGCACACGCTTGGGCTCAATGATGGTACCGATGCGTTGTTTTTGCTGGTGGGGGGAGGGAGGATCGTTGCTCGCGGCCGCTTACACATAGGAGGGGGGAGCTGGGGCAGACTTTGGGGTTCTCACGTTTAACTGTCGTTCCTGTTAGGTAACGAATTAGGACAAGTGACGGAAGTCTGTATAGGGGAGCACTTTGGTTCCAGTGATCATAACACCATTAGTTTCAATTTGATCATGGACAAGGATAGATCTGGTCCTAGGGTTGAGGTTCTGAACTGGAAGAAGGCCAAATTTGAAGAAATGAGAAAGGATCTAAAAAGCGTGGATTGGGACAGGTTGTTCTCTGGCAAAGATGTGATTGGTAGGTGGGAAGCCTTCAAAGGGGAAATTTTGAGAGTGCAGAGCTTGTATATTCCTGTCAGGATTAAAGGCAAATTGAATAGGAATAAGGGACCTTGGTTCTCAAGGGATATTGCAACTCTGATAAAGAAGAAGAGGGAGTTGTATGAAATGTATAGGAAACGGGGTAAATCAGGTGCTTGAGGAGTATAAGAAGTGCAAGAAAATACTTAAGAAAGAAATCAGGAGGGCAAAAAGAAGACATGAGGTTGCCTTGGCAGTCAAAGTGAAGGATAATCCTCTTCCTACAGATGCTGCTTGGCCTGCTGCGTTCACCAGCAACTTTGAAGTGTGTTGCTTGAAGGATAATCCAAAGAGCTTTTACAAGTATATTAAGAGCAAAAGGATTGTAAGGGATAAAATTGGTCCTCTTGAAGATCAGCGTGGTCGGCTTTGTGCGGAACCAAAGGAAATGGGGGAGATCTTAAATAGGTTTTTTGCGTCTGTATTTACTAAGGAAGCTGGCATGAAATCTATGGAATTGAGGGAATCAAGTAGTGAGACCATGGAAACTGTATAGATTGAAAAGGAGGAGGTGCTTGCTGTCTTGAGGAAAATTAAAGTGGATAAATCCCCAGGACCTGACAGAGTGTTCCCTCGGACCTTGAAGGAGACTAGTGTTGAAATTGCGGAGGCCCTGGCAGAAATATTTAAAATGTCGCTGTCTACGGGTGAAGTGCCGGAGGATTGGAGAGTGGCTCATGTTGTTCTGTTGTTTAAAAAAGGATCGAAAAGTAATCCGGGAAATTATAGGCCGGTGAGTTTAACGTCAGTAGTAGGTAAGTTATTGGAGGGAGTACTAAGAGACAGAATCTACAAGCATTTGGATAGACAGGGGCTTATTAGGGAGAGTCAACATGGCTTTGTGCGTGGTAGGTCATGTTTGACCAATCTGTTGGAGTTTTTCGAGGAAGTTACCAGGAAAGTGGATGAAGGGAAGGCAGTGGATATTGTCTACATGGACTTCAGTAGGGCCTTTGACAAGGTCCCGCATGGGAGGTTATTTAGGAAAATTCAGTCGCTAGGTATACACGGAGAGGTGGTAAATTGGATTAGACATTGGCTCGATGGAAGAAGCCAGAAAGTGGTGGTAGAGACTTGCTTCTCTGAGTGGAGGCCTGTGACTAATGGTGTGCCACAGGGATCAGTGCTGGGTCCATTGTTATTTGTCATCTATATCAATGATCTGGATGATAATGTGGTAAATTGGATCAGCAAGTTTGCTGATGATACAAAGATTGGAGGTGTAGTAGACAGTGAAGAAGGTTTTCAGAGCCTGCAGAGGGACTTGGACCAGCTGGAAAAATGGGCTGAAAAATGGCAGATGGAGTTTAATACTGACAAGTGTGAGGTATTGCATGTTGGAAGGACAAACCAACGTAGAACATACAGGGTTAATGGTAAGGCACTGAGGAGTGCAGTGGAGCAGAGGGATCTGGGAATACAGATACAAAATTCCCTAAAAGTGTCGTCACAGGTAGATAGGGTCGTAAAGAGAGCTTTTGGTACATTGGCCTTTATTAATCAAAGTATTGAGTATAAGAGCTGGAATGTTATGATGAGGTTGTATAAGGCATTGATGAGGCTGAATCTGGAGTATTGTGTTCTGTTTTGGTCACCAAATTACAGGAAGGATATAAATAAGGTTGAAAGAGTGCAGAGAAGGTTTACAAGGATGTTGCCGGGACTTGAGAAACTCAGTTACAGAGAAAGGTTGAATAGGTTAGGACTTTATTCCCTGGAGCGTAGAAGAATGAGGGGAGATTTGATAGAGGTATATAAAATTATGATGGGTATAGATAGAGTGAATGCAAGCAGGCTTTTTTCCACTGAGGCAAGGGGAGAAAAAAACTAGAGGACATGGGTTAAGGGTGAGGGGGGAAAGTTTAAAGAGAACATTGGGGGGGCTTCTTCACACAGTGAGTGGTGGGAGTATGGAATGAGCTGCCAGACGAGGTGGTAAATGCGGTTTCTTTTTTAACATTTAAGAATAAATTGGACAGATACATGGATGGGAGGTGTATGGAGGGATATGGTCCGTGTGCAGGTCAGTGGGACTAGGCAGAAAATGGTTCGGCACAGCCAAGAAGGGCCAAAGGGCCTGTTTCTGTGCTGTAGTTTTTCTATGGTTCTATGGTTCATTCAGTAACTTATCAAAGTCTTGCAAAAATAATCAGTTCTTGCAGAAAATCAAATTCAGATCCTTCAAATGAAAATAAACTTGTACATCCAACTGTATTAAATCCTCTAAGTCATTAAACATTTAGTTCTTGTGCTGGTTCCTCGATCTTGGGTGGCTCGCCATCTAGTTTCTTGTTTTTTTTGGATGAAATAGTTGACCATCCACGGAAAGTCGATTCACAAAAGTATACAATAAAAATCCTGATCTGTATACAACAGGATTACAATCCACAACATATTATTTCAAAATAACTCAATATCACATTGTCATTTCCAAACACTTCTCTGTTACAACACAACTGAAAATATCTCACACACAAATTATACACTCGGAACTGTAAAAGTTTTAACTCACCAAGTCCCTTGGTATGATTTAACAGAACTCATTTCCATTTACATGGTAGCGATCTTGGACACTCGTTTCTGCTGATAAATCTCAACCTGCCTCGAATACACCTGAGTGACTGTGAAATCACTCAAAGAAAAATGACCCCATAGTCAATTAATATCTATTCTATTAATTTAACACAAGGTAGAAATCTGATGTCAAATGCCTGTGCTAATTAGAGTCATAGAAAACTACAACACAGAAGCAGGTCCTTTGACCCATTTAGTCCATACCAAATCATTTACACTGCCTAGTCCTATCAACCTGCATCTGAACATAGCCCTCTATATATCGCTACCATCCATGTACCTATCCAAACTTCACTTTGATGTTGAAATTGAAACTGCATCCAGCACTTCCACATCCAGCTCATTCCACACTCTCATCACCCTCTGAATGAAAAAGTTTCCCCTCATGTTCTCCCTAAAAATTCCAGTTTTCACCCTTAACCCATGATCTCTAGTTGAAGTCGCACCTAATCTCAGTGGAAAAACCCTATTTATAGCCGTCCTAATTTTGTATTCCTCAATCAAATCTCCCCTCAATCTTCTATGCTCTAGTTAATAAAGTTCTAACCTATTCAATCTCTCCAGATAATTCAGGCCCTCCAGTCTGGGCAATAGCTTTGTAAATTTTCTCTGTACACTTTCAAATTTATTTACTTCATTCCTGTAGGTAAGTGACCAAATGGTACACAATACTCCAAATTAGGTCTCACTATGTCTTGTACAACTTCAGCATAACATCCCAACTCCTCTACTCAGTACTTTGATCTACGAAGGTCAAAAGCTTTCTTTACGCCCCTTTGGGTCACTTAGAAGCAGTCGAAGAAAAGATTAGCTTTATTTTTAATATGTAAATCAAGGCCTACTGTACAGTGAAATGCAACATTTGCGTCAACGACCAAGAATGTGCTCTGTAAGAAATCCATACATTACACTTCCTCCCCCTTTAGATTAATGTAACATAAAGCCGTATATGTAACAAAACTTCAATTTCCCTTTAACAAACCATATTCAAATAAACATGCTTTCACAATAACAGTCCATAACTAACTTCACTATACTAAAGATCCAGTCTTTTGGGTGGCGTTTTGTTTCTTTCAGGATAGCGCCTCTGGACCTATGAGTGGCATCAGGTTTGGCCGGTGTCTTGTCAAAGACAACGTTCTCTGTTGCAGGTGTCACATTGCTGTTAGTGACATGATCATCACTGCCCAGTGACTGTAAAGTGTCCGTCTTGTTGGAAGCAGTCAACTCGGGTGAGTTCTTCAGCTCAGCATCCAGTATCTGGTCCACATGACGTCTCCATGTCTGATCTCCAACATCCAATGTGTACATCGGTGGTTCATTTCTTGCAGCTATCCTACCGGGTGTCCACTTGTCTTCTTGGTAACCACGCGCTAGGACTTTCTGTCCAACCTTGAAGTTCATTGCTGATTTACTTGGCAATTGACTGAACCGTTTATTCTGCACTTACCTCTGGAGATCTAGTTTCAGGAGGTCTATGCGAGATCTCAGATTCCTGTTCATGAACAGCATTACAGGTGTTTGATTTGTCATCGCATGTACAGAGTTCCGATACATAAGAAGGAAGTTGTTCACTTTGTGCTGTAGAGAAATGTCCTCCTTGTCCATAGCTTTAATGGACTTCCTGAACATTTGGACAAACCTTTCAGCTAACCCATTCATTGCTGGATGGTGAGGAGCTGACTTGAAATGTTTGATGCCATTTTTCTTCATGAATAGTCTGAACTCCTCTGATGTGTATTGTGGTCTGTTGTCACTCAAAATTTGTTCTGGTAAGCCATTTCTGAAGAAAATAGTCCTCAGAGCAGAAACAGTCATTTCTGATGTGATTGACTTCATTGGTATGACTTCAGGCCACTTTGAATGAGCATCCACAGCGATCAGAAACATGGAGTCCATGGACGGCCCAGCAAAGTCAATATGCGCTCTTTGCCATGATGACGACGGGCACTCCCACAGGTGTTACAGTGCCTGTGGGGGTGCATTTTGAATTTTGTGGCATTCTGAACAGCTTTCAGTTAAGTCTTCAATCTATCTATCTACTACCGGCCACCACACATAGCTTTGGGTAAAATTCTTCATCTTGACTGTACCCAGGTGTCCTTCATACAGATTTTCTAACACTCTGGAGTGCAGCTTAGAGGGAACCACAATACGAGATTCACACCAAGGTTCTTTAACATCCAGACAGTTGGTCTTGCCTCACTGGGAACTCTGGAAACAGAGGGTTACCACGAACTGGACATCCTTGCATGGTGATGTCATAGACTTTTGACAATGTCAGGTCATTTCTTGTTTTTCTTTGTATTTCAGAATTTGTTACCGGCAGCTGGTCGACCAGTGCTTTGTGGAATCTTGTAGCATGCAGCCGGCCACGGACGTAGTGATGACTATTTCCATAATGGCTAACAATGTCTTCCAGAGGTGGAGTGATAGTGGTGCTGACAAATTGAGCCACAGCTCTGCAGTCATGGGGTGAACATACAAACCCCTCACAGACAACAGTGAGAATTATCACTGGTGATATAAAGTTTTTTGCGAACCACTCTGCTATCATGGGCCACTTCTGGAACTTGCTTTAATAAATTGAATTGAGAAGGGAATCGGTATGAAAAGTGCAGGTGTTAGTGTGCGTTGCATTGGAGCATGTGACTGTGGACAGTTTCTTCTTGTTTATGCTTTGGCTTATAATTTAATCCTTTAAACTCTAATAGCAGGTGAACCGGCACTCTGCATCCTCCAAGGTCAATACCTTCTTTGTGAAGCACAGCATTTAGAAGTGAAAGCAGTTTTTCCACATAGGGACTGATCGAGCCTCCTTACAACCAGAATATAATTTCTTCCCTTTTGTATACCATCCACTTTGAGATAACATGTCATTCATTTGAGGCTGTGTATTAGCAGCATTTCATACAACTTGGCAATGAAGTGATTTGAGTAAATGTGTTAGAAATAACCCTTGCCCATTAGGAGAATAAAAACCAGCTGCAGTATGGTGGGCAGAAGTAGAATTCATCTATTTACTCCTGTCCACTCTCTTGCTGATAAATGAACTGGATCCACTTCAGAAGGCAATTTTCTGCTCTCTGGCAGTCTCTCGTTACCTTCCCTACAGTTAAACGCTTTAACAAGGTAAGTGAATATGGGCTTACCAGAAGAAAACAGAAGACCAGGTGTTGTAATTCACTGAATATCAAATATCATACTACACAAGACACTCGTATCAAGAAATATTCAAGCATGGCTACTGTGCACGATGTGCTGAGATTTTTTTTAATGGACCTTCAATTTCAAAGACAAACTATTGTAAAGATATAGTAAATCAAAATGAGCTCTGCACGTGCTGTGAAAAGCTGCTGAGGCTTGTGGACTGAGTGCAGCACGTTACAGGAATCAGCCTCCCCGTCACAGACTCTGTCTGTACCTTGTTCATTGTCTTGGTAAAACAAGCATCATGAGCAAAGATCCTCCCCTCTCCCATCGGGCAGAAAGCACAGAAGCCTGAAAGCACATACCGCCAGGCTCAGGGGCAGTTTCTAGGCCACTCTTATCAGACTCGCAAATGATTAGAACTTTTTTTTATGATTAAACGGACTCTTGACTCATAGACCTTGTTATGATCTCGCACCTTATTGTTTACCTGCACTGCCCTTTCTCTGTAGGTGTAACATTTTATTCTGCATTGTTATTGTTTTACCTTCTTCTACCTCAATGCACTGTGTAGTTATCTGACCTGTATGAACAATATGCAACAAAAGTATTTCCCTGTATCTTAGTATATCTAATAATAAGTCAAACATTTTCTTATAGATATAATTCATATAATCTGTTTAAATTCTGCATGAAAATACATGCACTAAAGTAATAATTGAGGAAATGCAGTCATGATGTCCAAAATGGATCTTGTCATGAATTTTCACACAGAAAATATTATATCACATAGCACAGTGATTTGCATATTACCCTGTAGAATTTATCAAAACCTGACTGGTAAACCCAAATGGTAATCGTGCTGCATCTCTAAATAGAAGAAAACCAAAATACCCATCTCTTCACTTTCAGGTTTCTCTTTAATTATTCATTCTTTGTAATTGATCCCATCCTATATTGTTGCTGATGTCCACAACTGCGTTCAGACCTCTTCTCTTTCACTCAACGTTCCCTTCTATTCTCCTTTCTATGTCTTGCTATCCTTTCCACCTGCTCCCTCAATCCACTGTAGACATCAGTTCCTTCCACAAACTGCATTATCCAAAGCAGCAGCAGATTGTGCACGAAAGGCTTTATGTGGCTTTCCTTAGGTCTCGTACACAATAGAATACTTCATCCTGGGGGCTTGGCAAGTATTACTCACGTGTTATACAATTCCGAGGCAAATGAATTCAGCACCTGTTCATACATGATCTTTCTTCAGTAGTACCAGAGGCTGCCACAATTCTTTCCAGTGAATATTGAAAGAAAATTTTCTGTAACTTACCAACATGTGCAAACAAATACGCTACTCATCTTTAGCCCAATTTATTTTTCTAAACTATGACTTCGGCAGTGTAAGTATTCCGCATTCTGAGATGAAATGGAAACGTTGATTTTAACAAAGCCCAAGCAAATTACACCAATTGGACTGGATGAATGTGACCTGCAGTAAGTGAGTGAATTAGTGACACTCTTCCATTAACTCTGAAAGGACTTTCCCATCTTCACTGCTCAGGTGGGACGTAGACCAGGTGAATCACTACCACATCTTATAAACTGCCTCATTTTTATTTTGATTGATTCCAATGAAAATGGCAGTTGACTGGCTTTTGATGAGATGTGGGCTTCCTGCAATAAATTACTGCCTAGGTAGTGAAGATTTAATACTAACTTCAGGCCATCAATAGACTAAAAATCACAGCAGGTATAATTCTAAAATAATTTGCTTTTGTTTGTGAAAACTTAACCATGATCTGATGACTAGAATTTCTTAACAGTCTCCATTCTGAATTTGCCAGACTTGTCAGTAATCCTTGATGGCAATCTCACAGACCTTGCTAATGTTGACTCTAGCTGCAATTTTTTGTTGTCAGCTGTAAAAAGTACTGAACTATATAGAATATTGTGCAAAAGTGTTAGGCACATGTATAAAATTTCTGTCAACTGAAGATGCGTTCAGAAATAATGAAATGAAACGTTTTTAAATATCAAAAATTATTATAAAGAGCAGTAAGCAATGAAATCAAATCAATATTTGGTGTGACCACACTTTGCCTTTAAAACTGCGTCACTGCTCTCTTAGGTGCACAGTCGTGCAGTTTTATAAAGATATCTGCTGGTAGCTTGTTCCCGGCATCTGGGAGAACTTGCCACAGTTCTTTTGCAGACTTTGGCTGTCTGACTTGTTTCTGTTTTTCTAGGTAATCCCAGACAACCTCGATAATGTTGACTTTTGCACAGTACTGTATATTTACAATTTGCTCAAGCATTAATGGATTTTCCATTGTTGTATTTACATGACCACTTACAGACAGAAGAATTCCCTTATTGTCCTTTTATTGGCATTGGAGAGTGGTTCAAAGGAAGTTCATAAGAAAGATCCAGGGAATGAAAGGGTTAACCTATGAAGAGTGTTAGGACCTGTACTCACTAGGATTTAGAAGAATGAAGGCGGGGGGTATCTCCTTGAAACCTATCAAATATTGAAAGGCCTTGATAGAGTGGGCTCTGAATGGACGTTTCCATTAGTGGGAGATTCCAGGTCCAGGAGGCAAAGCCTCAGAATAGAAATCTGTCCCTTTAGGACAGAGATGAGAAGGAAGAGAATGGCTGAAGAAAACTCAAAAACTTCTATAGTTGTGCCGTGAAGAGCATTCTGATAGGCTGCTTCACTGTCTATTATGGAGGGGCTACTGCACAGGACCGAAATAAGCTGCAGAAGGTTGTAAATCTAGTCAGCTCCATCTTGGGCACTAGCCTACAAAGTACCCAGGACATCTTTAGGGAGTGGTGTCTCGGAAAGGAAGCGTTTATTATTAAGGACCTCCAGCACCCAGGGCATGCCTTTTTCTCACTGTTACCATCAGGTGGGAGGTACAGAAGCCTGAAGACACACACTCAGTGATTCAGGAACAGCTTCTTCCCCTCTGCCATCTGATTCCTAAATGGACATTGAAGCTTTGGACACTACCTCACTTTCTTTTTATATACAGTATTTCTGTTTTTGCACTTTTTAAAAAATCTATTCAATATATGTAATTGATTTACTCATTTATTTATTGTTATTATGTTTTATTTTATTTATTACTGTTATTTTTTTTTCTCTCTGCTAGATTATATATTGCATTGAACCGCTGCTGCTAAGTTAACAAATCTCACGTCATATGCCGGTGATAATAAACCTGATTCGGAGATAGTAGGTCTGTGGAATTCATTGCCAGAGATGGCTGTGGAGGCTGACATGGGTATATTTAAAGTGGAGTTTGATAGTTTCTTCATTAGTAAGGGTGCCAAAGGTTACATGGAAAAAGCAGAATGGCGATGAGAGGATAATAAATCAGCCATGATGCTGTGAAGGAGCAGACCCGATGGGCCCAGTGGCCTAATTCTGCTCCCATGTCTTATGACCTTATCAACCAATTGCCTTTGAACTGCATGTATTAAAACAAGTGATCAATATTGGCAATGCTGTATTACGTGGTAATTTCAGCCACAGTCCAACAGATTGCTGCCAATATTTAAGTTTCACATGAAGCTCTTTTAAAAGTTAACAAGATAAAGATTAGTTTTATTTGTCACACGTACATTGGAACATTGAAATATAGAGTGAAGTACATCATTTGCATCAAATTACATCAGCGAGAGTTGTTCTTCTTCCAGCAATATCAGTGTAGCTTTCCACTCCTTTTCTCCTGATGCATCTCTCCTATCTCGAGTCATCTATGTTACTAAATGCCTATTCATTCCTCACTGTTTTAGTCTTAATTAATATTTCAAATGACAGTTATTAATATATTTAATAAATGTTTATATTTCAAGTTATTATTTTTGGTACCTGCTTTTACTTTGCGTGCTGTTCCTCAATAAAGCGCACTGAATCGTTCCTACCGTTACCTCAGGCAACTTGTGCAGCCCAAAATTGATGCAATGGCTGCCATATACTTACAGAATAAAGGCCTAAGTCCGTCTGAAAACACTGAATGAGACAAGCATTACAATACGGATTGATATAATGCTTTTGATCATTGAACTGTGTCCTCGATTGCACGGCTCACACAATAACACAATGTTTCAAAGAGTAAGAAGGCATTGCAGCATGTTTTTAGAAACTGCTAGAGATTCAACGTAACTGAAGAGAAAGCGGCATTCTATGTGTGTACATTTTAAATATTCAAGTTTTGAAAGATATAATTTGAAAATGATTTTAGTTTGTTTAAAACAAATTCCAAAGCAAAAGGAGGTGTTCACTGAAAGAACAGAGGTAAAATGCCAAAAATTGAGCTACTTCTGAACCGCTACTCAGTGAATGATTCAGCTAGAATTATGCTGAAATGTACTTAACTAAAAACATAGATGAAGATAGGACAGAAGACATTGTCTATTTGGACTTTAGCACGGTCTTGCGTGGTGTGGGAGGTTAGATCCCATGGAATGCAAGGAGATCTAGTTGAGTGGATTCAAAACAGGCTCAGAGGTAGGAAGCAGGGAGTGTGGTTAAAAGTTGTTCATCAGAATGGAGGCAGATGACTAGTGGTTTGCCACAGCAGTCCGTGTTGGGGCCCCTGTTATTCATTATCGATATAAATGATTCAAACATGAATGTACAATCAGTAAATTTGTGGATTTAATGAAATTAAGAGGTATTGTTGATTGTGAAGAAGGTTATTGTAGATTACAGGGGGAGGGTGAGCTAAGGAGTGGCAAATGGATTTCATACACATTTGTGTGAGATGATTCATTTTGAAAAGTCAAGCCAGCGTATGGCTTATACTATGAATGGTAGAACTCCTGGGAGTGTAATGGAACAGATGAAGCTAGGAATGCAAATGCAGAGTTCATTAAAAATGGCACCACTGTTACACAGGGTCAGAGCCGTCTCTACCTCCTGAGAAGACTGAGGTCCTTTAACATCTGCCGGATGATGCTGAGGATGTTCTATGAGTCTGTGGTGGCCAGTGCTATCATGTTTGCTGTTGTGTGCTGGAGCAGCAGGCTGAGGGTAGCAGACACCAACAGAATCAACAAACTCATTCGTAAGGCCAGTGATGTTGTGGGGATGGAACTGGACTCTCTCACAGTGGTGTCTGAAAAGAGGATGCTGTCTAAGCTGCATGCCATCTTGGTCAATGTCTCCCATCCACTGCATAATGTACTGGGTGGACACAGGAGTACATTCAGCCAGAGACTCATTCCTCCAAGATGCAGCACAGTGCATCATAGGAAGTCATTCCTGCCTGTGGCCATCAAACTTTACAACTCCTCCCTTGGAGCATCAGACACCCTGTGCTGATAGGCTGGTCCTGGACTTATTTCATAATTTACATATTACTATTTAACTATTTATGGTTCTATTACTATTTATTATTTATGGTGCAACTGTAACGAAAACCAATTTCCCCCGGGATCAATAAAGTATGACTATGAAAGGGTAGTTAGGGTATTGGATATAGTAGTTGGGATATTATATTGCAGTTGTAGAAGGCAAGTTGTTGGTGAGGCTGCTTTTGGAGTACTGTGTACTATGTAGAGTTTTGATCTCCCTGGTATAGGAAAGATGTGGTTAAACTGGAAGGAAAATATTTACGTGGATGTTTCCAGGACTAAAGGGCTTGAGTTATAGGGAAAGGATGGCCAGGCAAGGTCTTTATTCCTTGAAACATAGGGGAATGAGAGTCACTTTATAAAAATGATTAAAATTTTGAGAAGAATAGGTAAGGTGGATGGTAATAGTCTTTTCCCTAGAGTAGGGGAGTCCAAAGCTAGGAGCCATAGGTTGAGAGTGAGAGGGGAAATGTAGGCAACATTTTTATGTTGAAGGAGGAGTGAGCTGCCAGAAGTGGTTGAGGCAGGTACAATGGTATAATTCAAGAAACACTTGAATAGGGACATGAAGAGGCCATTCTTAAAGGGATGTGGACCACATGCAGGAGACTGGAACTAACCGGATGGCTACTGTGGTCAGCATGGTCTCCTTGGACCAAATGACTTGTATCTGTGCTGTATTACTCTCTGATTCTATGTCTCAAAGTTTAAAGTTCAAAATTCAAAGTAGACTTATTATCAAAGTACATATATGCCACCATAAACAAAACTGAGATTCATTGTCTTACATGCATACTCAACAAATCTGTAGAAAGATAACCATCCCAGAATCAATGAAGACCGCATTAACTTGGGTGTTCAAACAATATGCAAGACAACAAACTGTTCAAATACAAAGAGAAAGAAATAATAATAATAATAAATAAGCAATAAATATGAAGAAAAGCGAGTTTGTCCTGGGTGATGGGAGGCCTTGATGATTGATGCTACTTTCCTACAACAGCTTAGACCGATGTCTTAATCACAGACTGATTAGTTCTCAATATTTTACTTCCTACATAAAACCGACTAAATCATTTACTATATTCTTTCTAATATCTGAAAACATTTAGAGACAAAGTAGTATATTGTGTTAGAAAGCACCATCTCTTGAGTTCTGGATTCTGACCTTTGCCCTCTGATTTGTGTTCAAGTACAGGTCTAATGTATAGCCGGCCGGTGGCATAGTGGCATCTGCACTGGACCTCAAGGCAGATGGTCCTGGGTTTGAATCCAGCTGGTACCCTGCACTCTTTCCATCCATACTGGGTTGAGCATCAAGCTAGCTGTCACAACCACGGATGTGGCAATGCAGCAGATTCAGCAATTGCACTGGTGAATATGCACACGTCAGCTTATTATCATTTCATTGTGATAGTATTTAACTCTATTCATTCCGTCATAGTGTTTTTCAAGACTTGGATATAGCTATGCTTCGTTATCTGCATTCCGCCTTGCCTGAGAAATTGGACTGTTGACTCTGAAGACTAGCGGTATTCATTTTATTCTTAGTTGTTCTTTTCAGCTGAAGTGTAGGCTTTGTTTTTCATTTGAGAGTTTTAGTTAATGGCCCTGTTTGGCCTAGCATTTATTGTTTTCTTTTCCCTTTAACATTGTTTGCATTGAAGTCAGGGAACTATCGACCTGCTTCAGTGTCTCTCACTCAGCACCTGGGCCATACCCGAGCCACGGTGACATTAGCATCCCGGCCTCTTTAAAAAACAGACAAAAATAATAAAGAAATGGCAAGGTTGCCACCTGGTGCGCCACAAGACACGGGAAGTAACAACAACAGACCTAACGTGACAGAATTTCTTTTCTCTGAAAGTCATCTGGAGTTTCCAATAAAATAACCCTGGATATTCTCGCAGTTAGTTACTTGTGAATTAATAGACAAATTAAACTTCTGAATTTTGGGCCCAAAGAAAGGAAAACAGTTCAAACTTAATTTTCAACAATACTGCAGTCCAGTTTTGAATTTATCATCTTTCCAAATACATTATCTCAATATCCTGGCAGGCATCAACAGTTTCATTTTCCTGAATATCACTTTATTATCTGCGTCTTAAAGGATTATTGTTAGTTGTTAAATGTACATCGAAACATCGAAAGATACAGTGAAATGATTTTTTTTCATTGAATCAAATCAGTGAGGATTGTGCTGGGAAGCCCACAAGTAATGTCACAGTTCTGGTGCCAACTTAGCATGTCCACAACTTACTAACTCTGTCCCACTCAGTTACACCCATATGACCAATTAACCTTCCAACCTGTGCATCTTTGGGGTGTAGAGGGAATCCCATTAAGTCATGGGGAGAACATACAGGCAGTGGTGAGAATTGAACCCTAAACTTCCACTCATTGGCATTGTAAAGCAATGAATTAACCATTATGCTACCATGCCACCCCATGTTATGTTATGTTTTAACATAATGGTAGACTTATTAAAAAGTCCAGAAAAATAAATTAATTAAAAGTTCACATTGAATGAAGCTTCACAGATGAAAAAAAAGCCAATTTTTTAAATTAACAAACGTACAATGCAAAATTTCCAACAGCAAATAATCCCTAGCATAAATCTGTTGATAATGCTGGTAAAATAATGCAGAAAGTAATGTGGTATGTATGCACTGCTCATGTATTTCAGCAGGATTTTAACTATTACACAGTGTGTCACCTAATCATAAAATTTCAACGCTGAATGTTTTTGTGCTCATTTTACTTAATGTTTACTGACTAGAAATGACATTTTCTAGAAATAGCACATTATTGAATGTAATATGATGGAACAACATATTCAGTTCTGAACTTCACTGATAAGAAAATACACCCTACAGTACTGAGTAAATGTCTTAGGCATATATATAGCTATGGTAACTTAGACTTTTGCACAGTATAGTGGTAATTTTATGTATTTCACTGTACTGCTGCTGCAAAAAAACAAATTTCACAATATATGTGAGTGATGATAAACCTCATTCTGATATAGGACTTTATTGTGGACTGAGAGGGGGCAGGGAGAGGGGAAGGGAATGGGAAGCACCAGCGATATATTTAGTAATGACCAATAAACTTAAAATTTGGGAATCAAAAGACCTTGCCTGGTTTCTCAAGGCGAGGCATGTCTTCACCCTCACCACCCCTTGCCCTGACACTCCTTCTCTGCCTCCTATCCCACACCCCTCCTGCAGCACTCCACCCTCACCATTCCCAACATCCTTTGCTCCTGTCAGATTCACACACTGGCTCTCCGCTCCACGTTGTCAAATACAGTACTGTGCAAAAGCTGAGACTTTTTTGCTGTGCTGTCTATGTGAAAAACAAGGCGAGGACAAAGTTTGAAAATGACTTAAAGGGATATTTCTATGTGAAGGGTAACTGACAGGCTTCTCTTTGGATTTTTAAATGTCAGTGCAATGGTTAACCTAAGAACAATCACAGTTATTTTGGAATTAATCAAATAGTAGTGATGAGAGTATAGTAAAGAGCTAAAGGCCGAATGATTGTCATTTGAGCTCAAATTCAAGTTCAAGTTTAAGTTTATTGTCATTTGGCATACACATGTATACAGCTAAATGAAACAACTTTCCTCTGAGACCAAGGTGCAAACCGTAGCATATGTGTTACATACAGCATGTTAAAATAATATTAACACAATAATATTAACAGATAACAATAAAACATTGACTGAGCTGTCCTGTTTTGCCCAGGGTCTGAATCTTCAAATCTTCATCATACCGAACTGATAAACTTGGCATTGGAATTCAAGGGAATGAATGGAGCTATTGTAAATATAGACAATAGAATGACAGAGAACAGGAACAGGCTCTTTGAACCCTGTGTCTGTGCTGATCCTGTTACCAAGTTAAAACTAAGTCCATCTACATGCATGTGATATGGTGAGTCTCAGATCAGTAATAAGAAAGCTAGTGGAGAGAACCAAATGCTTGCTTATATACACACACACACCCCCCCATATAACCATATAACAATTACAGCACGGAAGCAGGCCATCTCGGCCCTTCTAGTCCATGCTGAACTCTTACCCTATCCTAGTCCCACCGACCTGCGCTCAGCCCATAACCCTCCATTCCTTTCCTGTCCATATATCTATCCAATTTAACGTTAAATGACAACATAGAACCTGCCTCAACCATTTCTGCTGCAAGCTCATTCCACACAGCTACCACTCTCTGAGTAAAGAAGTTCCCCCTCATGTTACCCCTAAACTTTTATCCTCTAATTCTCAACCCATGTCCTCTTGTTTGAATCTTCCCCACTCTCAATGGAAAAAGTCTAACCACGTCAACTCTATCAATCCCCCTCATAATTTTAAACACCTCTATCAAGTCCCCCCTCAACCTCCTATGCTCCAAAGAATAAAGACCTAACTTGTTCAACCTTTCTCTGTAACTTAGGAGATGAAACCCAGTCAACATTTTAGTAAACCTCCTCTGTACTCTCTCAATTTTATTGACATCTTTCCTATAATTCGGTGACCAGAACTGTACACAATACTCCAGATTTGGCCTTACCAATGCCTTATACAAATTCAACATTACATCCCAACTCCTATACTCAATGCTCTGACTAAGAAAGGCCAGCAAACCAAAAGCTTTCTTCACCACCCTATCCTTGTAGTTCTCTCCACTAGCTTTCTTATCACTGATCTGAGACTCACTATATCCAATGCATATATATATACATTTGGAAAAGCATAGCCTAATTACGAACAGTCAGCATGACTTTCTGTTGCAAGTCATGTCTGACTAACCAGATTGAGCTCTGTGAGGAGATGATGAGGATGATCAATGAAAGTAGACAAGTGGATGTTGACCGATTTTAGCAAGGCATTCAACGAGATCCATCATGGTGAGCTCATCCATAAGATTAAGATGAATGAGATCCACAGTGAATTGGCTTTGGATTCAGAATTCAGACTGACGGTGGTGGTTGATAGGTCTTATTCTGGCTGGAGGTTTGTGACTAGTGGTGTTCCGCAGGGATTGCTACTGGGACATTTGCTGTTTGTGATCTTTATAAATGACTTGGATGAAGATTGTGTAGGTGGGTAAGTGAATTTTCAGATGATACAAAGTGTGGTGATGCTGTGGATAGTGTAGAATATTGCCAAGTGCTAGAGCAGGATATGGATCAGTTGCAAATGTAGGCAAAGAAATAGATGGAATTTAATGTAAGTAAATTTGAATTGTTGTATTTTGGGAGATCAAGTGTAAAGAGAAAGTACGCAGTTAATGCAGAGATCTTAATAGCCTTGATATACAGATAGATCATGGGATCCAAGTCCACAGCTCCCTGAAAGTAGGCACACAAGTTAATAGAGTCTTAAAGGCAACATTTGACATATTCGCCTTTGTTCGTTGAAGCACAGAGTTCAATAATTAGGAAGTTATGTTGCAGCTTTAGAGAACTCTGGTTAGGCTGCATCTGAACAACGTCATTCTCAATGTCAGTAATGTCAAGGAGCTGATTTTAGATTTCAAGAGAAGGAAATCAGAATTCCATGATCCAATCCTCATTGAAGGATCAGAGTTAGAGAGTGTTAGCAACTTTAAATTCCTGGGTGTTATTACTTCAGAGGACAGGAAAGCAGCATCCGTCATCAGAGACATGTCCACCACCCTGGACACGCTCTTTTCATTCTGCTGCCATCAAGAAGAAGGTACAAGAGCCTCAGGACTTACACCACCAGGTTCAGGAACAGTTACTACCCCTCATCCATCAGGTTCTTGAACCAAAGGGGATAATTTCACTCAACTTCACTTGCCCCATCATTGAAATTTTCCCACAACCAGCAGACTCACTTTCAAGTACTCTCCATCTCAAGTTCTCGATATTTATTATTTATTTATTTATTATTATTAATTTGTATTTTGTATTAATTTGTTTTTTTTGTATTTGCACAATTTGTTATCTTCTGCACTCTGGTTGAGAAACGTAGGTTGGATGTTCTTTCATTGTTTCTGTTATGGTTACTATTCTGTAAATTTACTGAGTATGCCCACAAGAAAATAAATCTCAGGATTGTAAATGGTGACATATACTGTGTGTACTTTGAAAAAAATAACTTTGACCTTTGAGTATAGAAATCAATTCTGGTCACCCCATTATTGGAGGGATGTGGAAGATAAGGAGAGAGTACAGATGAGGTTAACCAGGGCGCTTCTGGATTACGGGTCATGTGGTAATAGGAGAGGGTTGACAGACTATAGTTGTTTTCTCTGGAGTAGTAGAGGCTGAAGGGAGATCTGCATGAAGTTCATGAAACTATGAGAGACAGAGATGATGTTGACAGCTGCTTTCTTTTTCTCAAGGTCGAAACGTCTAATACTAGAGGGCAAGCAAGAGAAAATCTGCAGATGCTGGAAATCTGAGCAACACACACAAAATACTGGAGAGACTCAGCAGTCCAGTCAGCATCTAGAAAAAGAGTACAGTCCTGCCGAAGGGTTTCAGCCCAAAACGCCGACTGGCCTGCTGAGTTCCTCCAGCATTTTGTGTGCGTTGCTAACACTCCAGGGCATACATTTGAAGTGAAGAAGAAGAAGAAAAAGAAGAAAGCCCTCACTATAGGAAGGATGTGGAAGCATTGGAAAGGGTACAGAGGAGATTTACCAGGATGTTGCCTGGTTTAGAGAGTATGGATTATGATCAGAGATTAAGGGAGCTAGGGCTTTACTCTTTGGAGAGAAGGAGGATGAGAGGAGATATGATAGAGGTGTACAAGATAATAAGAGGAATAGATGGAGTGGATAGCCATCACCTCTTCCCCAGGGCACCACTGCTCAATACACGAAGACATGGCTTTAAAGTAAGGTGTGGGAAGTTCAAGGGGGATATTAAAGGAAGGTTTTTTACTCAGAGAGTGGTTGGTGCATGGAATGCACTGCCTGAGTTAGTGGTGGAGGCAGATACACTCGTGAAGTTTAAGAGACTACTAGACAGGTATATGGAGGAATTTAAGGTGGGGGGGTTATATGGGAGGCAAGGTTAGAGGGTCGGCACAACTTTGTGGGCTGAAAGGCCTGTAATGTACTGTACTATTCTATGTTCTATGTTAACTCCGAGTGGAGTCATCGGGACGCCGTCACGACAGTTTTTTAGCAGGCTTTCTTATTTTTACGAGGCCGAGTTGCTAGCTCGACGCTCAACCCAGCACGGATGGAAAGCGTGCAAGGGAGCCAGCTGGATTTGAACTCGGGAGCCTTCGCTCTGAAGTCCGGCGCTGATGCCACTATGCCACCAGCTGACTACATTTAAAGTGAGAGGGGTCAAGTTCAAAGGAGATGTACAGGGCATGTTTTTTGCACACACAGTGATTGGTGGGTATATGGAATGAGCTGCCAGGGTTACTGGTGGAGGCAGATGTGGTAGAGGCACTTAAGAGGCTCTTAGGTAGGCACACGAATGGAAGGAAATGGACCGTATGCATGAAGAAGGGATTTGGTGTCATTAACATAGTTAGTTTTGTACATCATTGTGGGTAAAGGGTCAGTTTCTGTGCTGTACGTTTTTTCATTCGATTTTCTGTACATATTGGCCTCAGGATGCATTGGTCTGCCTGGCTGAATAGGCTCATCGTTATGCTATGGAGAGCAGTGCAGTGGATCCGTTTATTAATGCAGGAAAGAAGTGTTCCTGAGCAGCTGTCACCACAGTGAGAGTAGAGCACTGGCGATTCACTAAAGGCGGCAAAATCCAGGCCAAGATTTGTTTAAGAAATTGTGTACAAATAGCAATGATAGCCTGTCATTTCCAAGCAGAAACCTATGCTTTATGCATCTGTAATTTCCTAAGTTTTCTGCGTGTAAGCACTGTACCAGAGCTGGACTAACAAACTGAAGCCTGTAAGCAAGGGAACGGACAAACCTCAGTCCTGTTTGCATGCAGGCTCAATCAGCTCAGGAACAAAATCCATAACTTCACTCAGAGTCCAGCTGTGATTCAAGATAAGCATGTTTTTTTCTTTCTAAGTTTATTTTTCACAAAGAGTGAAGACTGTAAACACGAGAGATTCTGCAGATGCTGGAAATCTTCAGCATTATACACACAATGCTCCAGGAGCTCAGCAAGTCCGGGAGAACCAAGGGAGACTTTAATGTCCTTATTTGTTTCCTTCTGATGATTTAGAAATAGAGTATAAAACTACTTAATGCAAACCAAATAAATAACTTAGATTCAAGATTCCTACTTATATTTATTAATTAATTTATTTATTATTTTATATTTTTCTTCTATATTATGTATTGTATTGAACTGATGCTGCAAAGATAACAAATGTCATGACACGTGCTGGTGATAATAAACCTAATTCTGATTCAAGATTGCTTTATGGAATTTCCAGGACACAAGTGTAAAGGGGAATGAAATAATTGTTACCACGGATCTAATACAGCACAAAAAACCCCACAAAAGATAAAGAACACAAAATTTAAAAACACAATAAATATAAATACATAAGATAACTAATACATAGGATAGCATATTGGCAAACCCAGCTGGACAAAATTTATAGTTCTCCATAATCATAGACGAGGTCATTAACTGAAGCATGGATCATTAACACTGATGTCTATTTTGAGAAACAATGGTGTAAGATTTCCTCTTTAAAAAAATCAAATGCATATTTTTTAGCTTAACTTATAGCCTGATAGTAAAATCATGGGAACCTGCATTTCTGAAACTTTCTCTTCCTGAAAATGTGGTTTTATTAGCCACAATGAAAAATGAACAATGACCCTTTCATGCCTGTACCTGTGATAACAATCCCTTAATGCTTTTAAGGCCACTAATGAGCTACATGACTGATATAACTGTTCAACATTTTGTGAATACAACTGTGAAGGACGCAGTACTTATGCATAATGATCAGTGGCATTGTGGAAGACTCCTTCGTGATTGGGTCAGATAACCTATGCAACAAATCATTACATGTATCTTTCTGAATTATACCAAGATACAGGAACAACAAAGTGTCAGTGAACAAAGTTAGCATTTAGTAAGAGGTTGTCTAACTTCACAAGAGTGCAGATAAGGTATAACCAATAGATTAAAACAGAAGTACAACATAAGGCATGGTCATAAAATGAAACTCCGATCCTCAAAGCTTTTGTTCCTTTACATAGGAAAATACCTTAAGTTTTTATATCATTTAAAACAGTGAAATGAAGTATCCAGAAGCCTATAAACCAGTTATCTTGAAGCAAAATTGCTGGAAAAATGCGGGACATTTTTCAATTGTTCAGATTAAGCCAGCATCAATCAACTCTTGTAATACTATCCCTCCTACCAAATGCTTTTTGGAAAGCCCAGTTTCTGGGCTTTCTTTTCCCTCCCACCCAATTACATCCATCATCATTTGGGTATATTATTTCTTTTCATTCTTGAACATTGTGAGCCATTTGGACTGTTGACAGTTCCTTTACAACTCAGCATTATTCTTTCACCTTTCGGTGACAGTTGCTCATCATTTTTGGAGGAGTGGGACTCCTCAACTCAGTAGCTGAAGATACACTCAGGGCTATGCTACATAAATTTTCTTACTGAAATTAATGGTGAATGCAAAGAATTAAGGGACAGTAAATATGCTGGCCACTTTATAAGGTACAGTACTTTCTGTACCTAATAAAGTGGCCACTGAGTGTATGATTGTGGTCTTCACCTTCTGTAACCCATCCACTTCAAGGTTCGATATGTTCTGCATTTAGAGATGCTCTTCTGCACACTACTGTTGTAATGTCTGGTTATTTGAGTTACTGTTGCCTTCCTGTTAGCTGAACCAGTTTGACTATTCTCCTCTGACGTCTCTTATTTTGCCCACAGAACTGGCACTCACTGGATTTTTTTTTTGTTTTTCGGACCATTCTCCGTAAACTCTAGAGACAATTGTGCATGAAAATCCCAGGAGATCAGCAGTTTCTGAGATATTCAAACCAAATGCATCAAGCACCAACAATCATTCCATGGTCAAAGTCACATTTCTTCCCTAGTCTGATGTTTTGTCTGAATAACAACTGAATCTCTCGACTGTGCCTGCATGCTTTTAAGCGTTCAGTTGCTGCCATTTGATTGTCTGGTTAGATATTTGCATTAAAGAATACGTGTACAGATGTACCTAATTAAGTGGCCACTTAGTGTAACTGAGTAACTCACTCCAACAACGCACAACTGTAGTCTTTTTTTATTCAAATTTAGCTTTCTTTCTAAGAAATTCTAAGCCTTTATAATTTTTATTCCCCTGTGGAAAATGTTCACCACACTCCGTGTGTTACGCAGGATCCATCAGATTAAAAACTGACATGATGGCAGATTTCTTTTGCGTCGGATGTGCGATGTGAGCCTCCCTGTAGGCGAGATCTGTGCCATTGCTGGGTCATAACTAAACTGTCAAAATGCAGTACTGAAAGCAGATGTCTGAATGTAAAAGTTTTAGTTATTTTTATTATGTGTTCTGAAAAAAGATCCAGGCCTTACATATTCCCCTGATGCATAGGCACCAGTGGATGGCTTGTATCAGTCACAACCTGCCATGGATTTTCTCCCATGACAGTATTTATAATGCTTACGCGATTGGGTTCACTTAATTGGAAATAATATACGTTTAGATTAAATTCTGCAGAAAAAAAAACTACTTCACATTCTCACAACTTAACCAGTCTGCAAATATACCAGAATTATATCAGGAATTATACAGTAAAACACACCAAGTATATTAAATGGATTGAGATAAAATTGAATTTTAACAAGGTTCACTTCACACTGCAAGTGATTTGTAACTTCTACCATGGACAAAGCAGACCCGCTTAAGGTCAAGAGGTCATAGTTATGCTGATGAAAATCCTGGAGAAATTCTATTAGTCAAGAGTTCTTGCTTGAAGAGAAGGTGTTATGGTAAATGTATGAGGAAGTCTGCTGGATAGAGCTGAGAGATGAAAGATTTAATAGAAATTTGCATGAATTGAATGTTAGTGAAAAAAAATTAAAATAGAATTAGAATCTCCCTTTCCAAAGGCCTTTCTGTATTCAAGGCAATCACGTTCTCTTTTTTTTGTCTAGCTCTTTCGTAATGCGAGTTTAACACCCTTGTGTTTTGATAAATACTTCCACTGTCATTTGCTGTTATCAAATTCCCACAATGAAATTAGATACGCCATTTACACATGCAACCATAACAATTAATGACCAGCTCTAGTACTTGAACTTAATCTGCATTCTGTAGTCAAATAAACAAGTGTTTGGAATGTTAATGATGTTTTACTAATCCCCCTATCTGTATTGAAAGGTCTAAGGTCAACAATTACATTTGACTCCTTGATTCTACCACGTTTATGTTGTAGAGTAAATAGTTCACACTGAGAAAGTGAAAAGACATTTCATACAGTAAACCCAATCCCAGCAGCACCTAAATCCATTTGAAGGCAGTGAGTGTAATGTGCAATTAATGTTTAGCTTTTAATGATGATTTATCTTTCAGAGTTTTGTTTTCTCTTGGTGGGTTTGCACTTAATCTTTCCAGGACAATTTATCACATACCAGGAGGTCCAGGTGTACAGCATATCTTACAGAAGAAAGCAGAGCTGAGAAAAGACCTTTTTAATAGAGAAATAAAGGCAATTCACAGCATCCAACTGAAATTAGTAAATGAGTTTTTCCAATACACAAGGAGAAGAGGAATGTTGGATGAACATTGACAATAGAGTGGTCTGGCATCTGGAGATAACATTCTCGTGAATTTTACAGTATGTTGAAATGATGTGTGACTCTGGTAATATACTGTGCAGACACACCTAGTCCTAAAACACCAGGTTAAGGTCAAACAGTCAGTTTATTCCCCTCTCCCTGCCTCCTTCCCACTCTTGCTCCACAATACAGATCCATATTTGAATCAGATTCACAAATGTCATGAAGTTGGTTTTTTTTTGTGTGGCAACAGTGTAGTGCAATACATAAAATTACTACGGCACTGTGCAAAAGTCTTAGGCACCCTAGCTATGTGCCCAAGACTTTTCTTTCTCCTATGGTCTACTCTCCACTCCTCTCAGAATCCTTCATCTACAGCTCTTTACTTTCCCACCCACCTGGCTTCACCTCTCACCTTCCAGCTACCCTCCTACCCTTCCCCCACTTTTTTATTCCGGTATCTTCACCCTTCCTTTTCAGTCCTGATGAAAGTTCTCAGCCCAAAACATCAACTGTTTATTCACTTCCATTGATGCTGCCTGACTTGCTGAGCTCCTTCAGCATTTTATAACCATTTAACCATATAACAATTACAACATGGAAACAGGCCATCTCGGCCCTTCTAGTCCGTGCTGAACGCTTACTCTTACCTAGTCCCACTGACCTGCACTCAGCCCATAACCCTCCATCCTGTCGATATAGCTATCCACTTTTTCTTTAAATGACAATATCGAACCTGTCTCTACCACTTTTGCTGGAAGCTCGTTCCTCACAGCTACCACTCACTGAATAAAGAAGTTCCCC
Organism: Mobula hypostoma; assembly: GCF_963921235.1. NCBI lineage: Eukaryota > Metazoa > Chordata > Chondrichthyes > Myliobatiformes > Myliobatidae > Mobula > Mobula hypostoma. Next base: position 19,858,765 of record NC_086112.1, read on the forward strand.
CTAAACTTTTGCCCCTTAACTCTCAACTCATGTCCTCTTGTTTGAATTTCCCCTACTCTCAATGGAAAAAGCCTATCCACGTCAACTCTATCTATCCCCCTCATAATTTTAAATACCTCTATTAAGTCCACCCTCAACCTTCTACGTTCCAAGGAATAAAGAACCATCTTGTTCAACCTTTCTCTGTAACTTAGGTGATGAAACCCAGGTAACATTCCAGTAAATCTTCTTTGTACTCTCTCTATTTTGTTGACATCTTTTCCTATAATTCGGTGACCAGAACTGTACACAATACTCCAAATTTGGCCTCACCAATGCCTTGTACAATTTCAACATTACATCCCAATGCCTGTACTCAATGCTCTGATTTATAAAGGCTAGGATACCAAAAGCTTTCTTCACCACCCTATCCACATGAGATTCCACCTTCAGATAACTATGCACCATTATTCCTAGATCCCTCTGTTCTAATGCATTCTTGAATGCCCTACCATTTACCATGTATGTCCTATTTTGATTAGTCCTACCAAAATGTAGCACCTCACATTTATCAGCATTAAACTCCATCTGCCATATTTCAGCCCACTCTTCTAACTGGCCTAAATCTCTCTGCAAGCTTTGAAAACCTACTTCATTATCCACATTGCCAGCTATCTTAGCATCATCTGCATACTTACTAATCCAATTTACCACCCCATCATCCAGATCATTAATGTATATGACAAACAACACTGGCCCAGTACAGATCCCTGAGGCACACCACTAGTCACCGGCCTCCAATCTGACAAGCAGTTATCCACCACTACTCTCTGGCATCTCCCATCCAACCATTGCTGAATCCATTTTACTACTTCAATATTAATACTGAACGATTGAACCCTCCTAACTAACCTTCCATATGGAACCTTGTCAAAGGCCTTATTGAAATCCATATAGACAACATCTACCGCTTTACCCTCGTCAACTTCCCTAGTAACCTCTTCAAAAAATTCAATAAGATTTGTCAAACATGACCTTCCATGCACAAATCCAAGTTGACTGTTCCTAATCAGACTCTGTCTATCCAGATAATTATATATACCATCTCTAAGAATACTTTCCATCAATTTACCCACCAGTGACGTCAAACTCACAGGCCAATAACTCACAGGTTTACACTTAGAACCCTTTTTAAACAATGGAACAACATGAGCAATACGCTAATTCTTTGGCACCATCCCTGTTTCTAATGACATTTGAAATATTTCTGGCAGAGCCCCTGCTATTTCTACACTAATTTCCCTCAAGGCCATAGGGAATATCCTGTCAGGACACGGAGACTTATCCACTTTTATATTCCTTAAAAGCGCCAGTTCTTCCTCTTCTTTAATCATCATAGTTTCCATAACTTCCTTACCTATTTCCCTTAACTTACACAATTCAATATCCTTCTCCTTAGTGAATATCGAAGAAAAGAAATTGTTCAAAATCTCCCCCTTCTCTTTTGGTTCCACACATAGCTGTCCACTCTGATTCTCCAAAGGACCAATTTTATCCCTCACTATCCTTTTGCTATTAATATAACTGTTGAAACCCTTTGGATTCATTTTCACCTTACTTGCCAAAGCAACCTCGTATCTTCTTTTAGCTTTTCTAATTTCTTGCTTAAGATTCTTTTTACATTCTTTATATTCCTCGAACACCTCATTTACTCAATCCTGCCTTTATTTATTGTAGATATCTTTCGTTTTCCGAACCAAATTTCCAAAATCCCTTGAAAACCATGGCTCTCTCAAACTTTTAACCTTTCCTTTCAACCCGATTTTGTGTGTGTTGCTTTGGATTTTCCAGCATCTACAGACTTTCTTGTGTTAATAACTTTGGCACAGTACTGTGGTACACACTTTTCTGGGGATACAAGTCTAATGATGGAGCCTGATGTATGACAACAGGCTGTTGATGGATAAGCCCCATCCAATTAAGTTCTATCTTACATGTGTCAAGTAACTAAAACTGAAAGACAAAAGCTGAATAAATCATGCCTTTCTTCAATCAAATGTCCTTGCAAAATTGGGGTTTTAAGAAGAGTGAGAGGCAAGGTTATCAGATAGAAGCTAACAGAAAGTTTGAGGCATGCTATGTATGAATTGTAACAAATGGGTGACACTTCCAACAAATTCGATTGAATAGAAAAGTGGTGTATACCATAATGTCCAGTTAAACTTGGCTATTTGAAATGCTTGTGTGAGATTGTTTTAAGCTCTGCTGCAGCTTCTCTGAAAAATTGTCTGAAAGCTGAATAAATAGCTGTTCAGACTGCTACACTAGGGAGAACACGCAATAATTGGACATGTGCAGGTGTGATACATCTCTGTCACATTACTTATGCACATGTAGCAAAAATTGGACTACATTGAAGTGAAATACAAGCTTCCATTGAGCAGATTGACAATATTCCAGCAATCAATGACCAACATCTAGGCTCCTCCTCACCCCTCATCTCCAAAGTAATCATGAGTTCAGGGCCCCGTCATTGGCAAGTCCTGGGGTCGATACCGAAGATCGAAGCCCGAAGGTCAATCGGAAGTTTGGAAGTCAAGGCCGGATAACCAAAGCCCTGGAGGGAAGCCCAGCAAGTCTGCTGGAGAAGTCAGAAGCCTGATATTAGTGAGCCCATGAGTCCACTGGAGATTGAAAGCCCGAGGTGGGCCTGTCTGGGGGTTAGAGGACTATCTGAATGGGGGGAGAGGTGAGGAAAGATACTTGTTTTGTTCTTGTTTTTGTTGCTATTCTATTGTTGTTGTTGCTTGTGTTATTCTACTGAATGTTGCGTGCATGCTATATTGGTGATGGAATGTGGTAACACTTGGGTCTGCCTCCAGCACATCCTTCTGTTGTACTGGTTGGTAACCCAAACATCAGTTTTCCATATGTTTTAATGTACATGTGAAAGTAAAGGAATCCAAATCAGAATCTGAAGATGTAGAATGATGGAGTTAGCCCCTTCAGTTTGGTTAACTGCCCATGAGAGAAGCAAAGTGTTTCAACTCAATGAAATTGAACCTTGAATCTTGAATCAAAAAATTTAACAATTTCTATACTAACTTTTCATAAATATATATGTTTCAAATTGCAAGAATGCAGAACCTGGAAACTTTCTCGGAAACATTGACAGAATTTCTGCAAGGGAAAACTTAATCACAAAATGGAATCTATACAAGCTCCTGTTAAGAAGAATCTAGTCAACCCCACCCTCTTCCCTCTCCCCAAAGCCCTGCAAATTCTTTCCTTTCAGATGTGTATGAAGCTCCCTTCTGAATGCTACATTGAAACCTGTCTCCACTAATATCCCCGGCAGCACATTGCAGATTTCACCACTTGCTGTGTGTAAAAATAAATTGTTTTCCCTTTTTTTTCCCCAAGTTACATCTATTCTCTAGTGCTGTAGTTCTGAAGCCTCTGATAATGACAACAGCTTCTCTCTCTCATCTCTATCTACCTACTTCATGATTTCAAATACCTCTGTCAGTTTCTTTTTGCAGCCACGGTTGTTTTGGACAAACACATCTTCACCAATCTATCTACATGTTCAAAGTCTCTAACCATGAGTTGGTCAGCCTCTTCTGTACATCCTCCGTTGCCCTACATCTTTTTTATTATATGATGACCAGTAAAGCTGTGGCTGAACAAGTGTTTATTAATGTTCATCATATCTTTCATGATCATGTACTCTGTGCCCCCCGTTATAAAACCCTATAATACAATTGTTTTAACCATTTTCTCAAACTGGCCTGTCACTTTCAACAAACTGTACACATATACACGTTTGTATATCTATATGCTATCTATATCCATATCTTTGTTTCTTTTTCACCTTTAAGTTTATAGTTTATATTTCTTCATCTCATTTTCCCTATCAATATGTAACTCGATATTTCAAAGTCGAAATCACAGTACATACAGTACGTACTGTATATACTTTGAATATTGAAAAGTCTGGATAAAATGGATATGGAGAGGATGTTTCCTGTAGTGGGGGAGTCTAGGACCAGAAGTCACAGCCTCAGAATTGAGAGGTGTCCATTTAGAATAGAGAAGGGAAAACATTTCTTTCCCCAGAGGGTGGAGAATTTGTGGAATTCTTTGCCACAGATGGCTGTGCAGGCCAAGTCACTGGGTATATTTAAGGTGGAAGTTGCCAGGTTCTTGATTAATCAGGACATGAAAGATTACAGGGAGAAGTCTGGAGTATACGGTTGAGAGGGATAATAAATCAGCCATGATTTAACTCAATGGTCGAATGGGCTAATTCTCCTATGAACTATAGTCTATATACCACCAAGTACTGCTGTGAGATTCATCTCCTTGCAGGCATTTGCAGGAAAATAAAGCAATAAATTAGAATTTATGAGAAGTATACATAACAAAGATGGACAAACAGCCAATGTGCAAAAGAGGTCAAATTGTGCAAATCAACATAAGTAAAGGAATATCACTGAGAAGGTGAGTTGTAGAGTCCTTGAAAGTGAGTCTATAGGGTATCGATTCATTTTAGTGTTCAGGTGAGTAAAATTATGCCTGCTAGTTCAGGAGCTTGATGTTTGTAGGGTAACAACTATTCCTGAAAGTGGTGGTGAGTGTTCTGAGGTTTCTGTACTTCATGCCCAAGGATAGTTATGAGATTGAGCATGGCCTGGAAGGAGTGGGGAGGTCCTTCATGAGGGACCATTCAATCCTACCATTAAATCTCTTCCTCCTCTGATCCCTCCATTTCACTCATCTACCTAAATGTCCTTGAAGTTACCTCTCGTCAATACAGCTCACAGTTGACTGTTAACAGTTCAGCAGTTCTGATTTATTTTGTCATCATAAAATGTACTCCTGGTTATAAGAAACACGTAAACAGTGACTGGTATTTATTACTGTGGAAAGTCCAGTCAGGAAGGCCATTAAATCACTTTGCCTTGCTTCATAAATTTCACACTGGGACACCACTTCTTTACCAAGACCAGTTCTCAGAATGACCACTTCTACAGCATCACTTGCTCTGTTTAAGTTCAAGTTCAAATTTATCATTATACATATCTAGTGTGTAAATGTCACGAAAATTAGCTTTTCTGCTGCAACTGCTACACAGTGAACGGTGGGCAGATCGATTGCGAGAACGTGGCAAGCGCGCACGCGGCTGATTGATCGCGCAGTGAATCCATTGGGACTCCTACGCGCGGAGTGCTCTCTCTCTTGGCGCGGGCTTTCGGGTGCGCATGTTTTATTTTCGCAGGCTGGGTTCGTAGCTCCTGCACTGTAAGTTGCTCAGCTGACATGATCCAGTAAAAAGGTTTAATCCTACCACTCTATTGTTGTTCCTGCTCCACAAATACATAACACATTGCAAGCGCAAGTTAACATGAATTGAAATTCATAAAAATTATACATTACTTGGATCTGCATAAAAATAAACAACAAAATAACATTATAGCTTCAGAGCAAGATTGAAAGGGAGGAAACGAAATATTAACCAAGACAGTGCTATGATTTCACAGGTCAGTCCAAGAGACTGATGGCAGCAGGGAAGAAGCTGTTGTTGAACCTTAAGGCATTGGTCTTCAGGCTCCTGTACCTTCTGTCTGATGGCAGCACTGAGAAGCTGGCATGGCTCGGGTGGTGGTGGGGGTCCATGCGATGAATTTCAGCCTATGGAGTCATCACCTCTTGTGGATATCCTCAATGGCGGGGATAGGTGTACCTGTACTGGAGCTGGCTGAGGATGTAACATTTCTTTGTGTTCATTTCTAAAAGGATACAAATAAAAGGAATTAACATTTAATTAGATTTGGTAATTGAACACAAATAGAAAATAGGGAGCGGATATCAATAGAAAAGTAACATTCCACTCTGTCACTGTGTCATTGATAGAAGCAGAGATGCCGTTGAAGATAGTCAAGATTATGGCATCTCAGGAGTCCCCTGATATATTCATTGGGCTATGGCCAGTGCTGGAGGTTGGGAGCATTAGAAACAGGAACACCGGCCAGGGTGTGGCTGGGGCTGGGTGAGTGTGGGCTCAATGTGTAGCTGGAGCCAGGGGTGGGCGTGTGCTCAGAACCTGGGCTTGGGGTGATGGTCAGGAGGGCAGCCAGAGTCAAAGGCTGGGAATGTGGACCAGGTATATGTCTGGGACCAGAACTCCGGGATGTATGTCGCTGGGCTCATAAGCTAAAGAGCAGTAGCTCAACTGGAACATGGGCCCAAAGGTGACAAGGGTGACCGATAGGAGGAAGAAGCAAAGCTGCAGACAAGAGGTCCAGTGATGTGACTAAGCACGTGTGTGTGTGTGTGTGTGATGGTCAGGAAGTATTCACATGTTGGGTGGATCTTACAGTAATATCGCAGAGCAGATTTTACACTTGAATTGTCTTGGTCCTTGTAACGTTTGAGACTATTTATTTTAGAGCAATGATTTTCACCCCCTCCCCTTAGCACTTCATATTGATCTGTTGTCAGCAAGTGTGCTGTTGTCTATGCATGTACATTACTCAATCTAACTCTCTCTCGCTGCAATGTGGATACACCAATTAAAGCCATCTCCCACGTGTGTGCTTTTATTTAATTGATATGTAGCTGTTCACAGACACTACAAATTGGCGACGAGTACGAACCTGAATGTCAGAAGATATCACGAATTACACTGACTGTTACGGCAATGGCTTCAGTCGGGAACGCTGACGAATTTGATAGCGCTAATGAAGGCTGGGAGCCGTATATCAAAAACTGTTTTGTGATGCAAACAATGGGGAGGAACAAAAGAAAGTCCCTATATTTCTTAGCTTAATGGGTGCTAGGACATACAGTCTCTTACACAACCTAGTAACCCCTGAAAAGCCAGCAAGCAAGATGTTCGATGAAATTATTACAATTTTACAAAATCACTTGAGCCCTAAACTGCTGGCAATAGTTGGGAGATTTAGATTTTACAAAAGGAACCAGTCAAAAGATGAAAGCATTTCTGAATACATTGCAAAACTGCACAAACTTTCCCAGTACTGTGACTCCAGAGATGGATTTTCTGATGCACTAAGGGCCAGGTTTGTATGTGGCATGCATAGTCAAAACTCTCAAAAGAGGCTGCTGTGCAAGAGAGATGTAACCTTAGAATGGGCACTAACCATTGCAATATCATTAGAGACTGCAGCAAGGGATGCAACAGAACTACTGTTGCAAGGACGTGGCTGGGGACGAACCCAAGTACAGGACACAGATGCTGAGGCAGAGTCGTTAGACATAGCACCTCCGCGAACGGGGAGCCGATATCCAGGAGATGATGCAAAGCTTAGAACTAACAGTTCTCAGGAATAGGAAACAAGGTTTACTCTCACAAGAGTCGACCAACAAACTGGCGAACCCGTGTAGTGATGCCATCATACTTATTTCACAGTCTCTGATGCAAACCAGGTGTACCATAATTGAGTAAACTAGCAGCAATTGGAAATCTAGTGTCTGTAATAGGGCATAATCAGGGAGAAAGGAGCACTAAAGGGGAACCACCAAACAGAACCATGACAGTACCGCGCCCGCCCCCCCCCCCAACGGGAGCCTCCTGGCGATCCCCCAGGCTTGTCTGGATGGTCCCGATGGAAATCCTGGATGAGAGAAGGGTCCAGAATGTAGGAACGGGGAACCCAGGAATATTCCTGTGGGCCGTACCCCTCCCAGTCAACCAGGTACTGGAGACCCCCGCCCCAACGGCGGACATCCAATAACCGCCATACCGTGTACACCAGCTGGTCGTCAATGATCCGGGGGGGGGTGGAGGGGGTTCGGTCGGACGGCACAAGGGACTGACAGAAAGTGGTTTTAACTGGGAGACGTGAGATGTAGGATGGATCCGCATGGACGTAGGTAGTTTGAGCCGGACTGCCATGGGGTTGATAATGCTCTCAACCTCGAAAGGTCCCAGGAAGCGGGGGGGGGGGTGGGGGGAGCCACACCACCTGCCCAGGTCGATACTCAGGAGCAGGGGTACGATGGCTGTCGGCAATTCTCCGGTTACGGTTGGCTGAACAAAGCAGGGCCATGTGTGTGTCTTCCCAGATTTTTTGGCACCTGTGTACATGGGCCTGGACTGACGGCAACGCAATCTCCTCTTCCTGGGCGGGAAACAGTAGGGGTTGATAACCCAGAGAGCGTTCAAAAGGAGATTTTCCGGTCGCGATGCTAACCAGAGAGTTATGGGCGTATTCTACCCATGCGAGATGGTTGCTCCAGGTAGACGGGTTGTTGGTTGTTATACAACGTAACGCTGCCTCCAACTTCTGGTTGACTCGCTCCGTTTGCCCGTTGGTCTGTGGTTGAAACCCGGACGATAGGCTAACTGAGGCACCAGGGGCTTGACAAAAAGATCTCCAAACTTGTGAAATGAATTAAGGTCCCTGGTCGGAGACAATATCCGAAGGGATTCCGTGAAGTCAGAAAACGTGGTTGACAAGAAGGTCTGCAGTATCCTGCGTGGAAGGGAGCTTAGGGAGGGCCACAAAGTGCACTGACTTGGAGAAACGGTCCACCACCGTTAGTACGACAGTGTTTCCATGTGAAGGGGGTAAGCCAGTGATGAAATCCAGAGCGATGTGTGACCAGGGACAACCAGGAACAGGCAGGGGACGGAGCAATCCCACAGGTGACTGATGGGAAGCTTTTCCACGGGCGCAGACGGAACATGCAGAGACATAGGAACAGGTGTCAGCGTTCATGGAGGGCCACCAGAAATGTCTCTTCAGAAGAGTCAGAGTCCGATCGATTCCGGGGTGGTAGGCGAAATGTGTCCCCACTGGAGAACCTGCGATCGGACAGAATCAGGTACAACGAGGCGATTGGGAGGTCCGATGCCTGGGTAAGTTTGAGTCCGTTGGGCCTCTTTGACTCTGGATTTGATCTCCCAGGTGAGGGCAGCCACTACGCAGGATGATGGAAGGATGGTCTCAGGTTTGGGAAGGTCCTCCTCGGAAACGTACTGACGGGAGAGAGCATCGGGCTTCCTGTTCTTCGACCCTGGACGATAGGTGAGGGTAAACCTGAACCGGCCAAAGAATAATGCCCAACGGGCCTGGCGAGAATTCAGGCGTTTGGCGGTTTGGATATATTCAAGGTTCTCATGGTCTGTCCAGATGATGAATTGGTGTTCTGCCCCCTCCAACCAGTGTCTCCATTCTTCCAACGCCAGTTTGACCGCCAGTCGCTCCCGGTTCCCCACGTCGTAATTTCGTTCAGCGGAAGACAGTCAGCGAGAGAAGGCAGCACAGGGGTGTAGTTTCTGATCCGGGCCCGAACGTTGGGATAGTACCGCTCCCACCCTGGAGTCAGAGGCGTCAACCTCCACAATGAATTGACAGGAGGGGTCCGGTTGAATCAGAACGGGAACAGACGTGAAGCGCCTCTTTAGTTCCGCGAATGCTGAGTCTGCCTCGGAGTTCCAAAGGAAAGGTGTGGCAGGTGAGGTATGTCGGGTCAGAAGAGCCGCCACCTGACTGAAGTTTCTGATGAACCGGCGATAGAAGTTCGCAAACCCCAGGAACCGTTGGAGTTGCTTGCGGTCTGCGGGTTTGGGCCACTCCATCACAGCCCGGATCTTCTCGGGATCAGCTCTCACCTCTCCGCTCTCAATGATATAACCTAGGAAGCTGACCGAGGGGACATGGAATTCGCACTTCTCTGCCTTTACGAATATCTTATTCTCCCCCAGTCTCTGCAGGACTTGACGGACATGAAGAATGTGTTGCTGGGGCCTGCTGGAAAAGATTAGGATGTCATCCAGATAGACAAACACAAAGCGGTTAATGAAGTCTCTTAGTACATCGTTAATCAAGGCTTGAAAGACTGCAGGGGCATTGGTGAGGCCAAAAGGCATGACCAAGTACTTGAAGTGGCCTAAAGGGGTATTGATTGCCGTCTTCCACTCGTCCCCCTCCCTTATTCAGACCAGATGGTAGGCGCTTCGTTGGTCCAACTCTGAGAAGATGGTGGCTCCGTGAAATGGTTCGAACGCAGAACTTATCAGAGGCAGTGGGTACTTGTTCTTTATGGTTATATGATTTAGGCCTCGGTAGTCGATGCAGGGATGTAGTGAACCATCCTTCTTCCCCACGAAGAAGAACCCTGCGCCGACCGGGGAGGATGAGGGTCGGATGATGCCCGCCACGCGGGATTCACTGATGTAACCCTCCATTGCTTCCCTCTCTGGCCGGGACAAGTTATACAGCCGACTGGTGGGCAGAGGAGCTCTGGGGAGAAGGTCGATAGCACAATCGTATGGTCGGTGTGGAGGCAGGGAAAGGGCGTGTTGTTTACTAAACACGTATCCCAGGTCGTGGTACTCCGCTGGAACCCTGGACAAGTCAGGGGGTTCAACTGCAGGTGAGGTCGAGGTGGTTTTCACAGGGGAAAGGGCCGACTGCAGACAGGTGGTGTGACAAAATGGACTCCAGCTGGCTATCCTCCCGGTGGACCAATCAATGCAAGGGTTGTGGTGGCTCAACCATGGGTACCCAAGAGCTATTGAAGCTTGAAGAGAGGAGATCAAGTTAAATTGTACCTGTTCCCGATGGTTTCCCGAGAGAATCAAAGACAGTGGTGGGGTACAGTGAGTGATTCAGGCCCGGAGTCTTCCGTCTAGTGCCCGGGCTTCCAGAGGGGTGGTCAATGGCTCTCGAGGAATTCCGGCCTGGGTTGCTATATCTTCATCCAACAGATTCCCCTCAGCACCGGAGTCTATCAAGGCAGACAAGGACAGGGACTGTTGGTTGTAGCTTACAGTGGTTTGGACTTGTATCCGGGATTGGGGGACAGAAGGGAATGTGGTCTAACTCACCAGGTGAGCCCTCCCTTTTGGCCGAAGGGAACAGGTGTCACGAAAATGGCCACACTGACCGCAATAGAAACAATCCCCTGCTCTTAATCTCCAGAGTCGCTCTGTGGGAGAAAGACGGCTCCGTCCCAGCTGCATTGGTTCCTCTCCCGGGGTGGTGGAAACGGCCGGGCAGGATGCTATTCTAGGAGTGGGAGGAGGAGAGAGGTTAGGGCTGGGAGTAGATGGTGAAGCGTGCCGTGGGGTGGCCAAAGAACGACCGGTTCTCTCCCTCTGTCGTTCTCGGAGTCGGTTGTCCAGCCTGGTGACGAGGGAGATCACTGAATCCAGGCTGTTAGTGTCATCCCTAGCCGCCAACTCGTCCTTTACCTTGTCGCAGAGGCCTTGCCGGAATACCTGCTGGAGTGCCTCATCATTCCAGCCCGTGTCGGCTGCTAGTACCCGGAACTCCACCGAGTATTCGGCAACACTACGTGAGCCTTGATGGAGGGTGAGTAGCCGCTTAGCGGCATCTTTACCGCAGACGGGATGGTCAAAAATCCTCCTTATTTCTGAGATGAAGGTGGGGAAAGAAGAGCAGGTCTCTGGCTGATTATCCCAAATCGCGGTGGCCCACGCTAAGGCATTTCCTTGTAACAACCCCATAATGTAAGCTATTTTAGATCTGTCCGTGGCGTACGTGGATGGCTGCTGCTCGTACACCAGGGAGCATTGTAGCAGAAAAGCCTGGCACTTCCCCAGATCCCCAGCGTAGGGTTCTGGTTCGGGGACGCGCGGCTCCCTTAGCGGACGTGTTGTTGACGCCTTGGGCGTCACCACCACAGACTGTCTGGGCTGGTCAGACGGAGTTCCCGGAGTCAACGGGGTAAGATGGGTGGATACTCGGTCGACCTGTTCACTGACCTTTTTTTACGTCTACTGACAGGCAACGGAGGTTTTCCATGGCTTTCCGGAGCAGCTGATCGTGCAAGCCCAATAGGGAGCCCTGGCTGGCGAGGGCTTGTTGCAGAGGATTCGTGTCCGCTGGGTTCATGTTGGCCCGTTTGTTCTCTTGCAAGGACGTGGCTGGGGACAAACCCAAGTGCAGGACGCAGATGCTGAGGCAGAGTCATTAGACGTAGCACCTCTGCAAACGGGGAGCCGATATCCAGGAGATGATGCAAAGCTTAGAACTAACAGTTCTCAGGAATAGGAAACAAGGTTTACTCTCACAAGAGTTGACCAACAAACTGGCAAACTTGTGTAGTGATGCCATCATACTTATTTCACAGTCTCTGATGCAAACCAGGTGTACCATAATCGAGTAAACTAGCAGCAATTGGAAATCTAATGTCTGTAATGGGGCATAATCAGGGAGAAAGGAGCGTTAAAGGGGAACAACCAAACAGAACCATGGCAACTACAGATAAGGAAGTTTGAAAGTGAAATGCACAAAATGTCCCTGAATGGTGCAAAAATGCTAAAGATGTTATTGATGTGGCAAATCCTCCCTTGATGTAAGTGACTGTTGGTTCAAGGGAGGAGACTCTAGGAAGTGTCACAGACAAGGTCACATAGAGAGAATGTGCAAGACAGACAAAAAACATAACCGAATGAAGAGTCTCAAGCACAAAACTGAGCAAATACATAAAGTTACTGAATGTAAAACAGAATCAAACAACATAGAGTATGACAAAGGTGAACTGTCATTCCTAGAACTGCACAGTATAACTGAATCAGATGACAAAATCATCTGCATCACAATAGATAGATCTAGTATAAAACTGAAAACGGAGCTGTATACATGGTCAGATGTGTTCATAATTCCAGAGGCTGACTACAACAGTCTGATTTCTAAAGTAGAAGACCTTAGTGATGCTAAAGACTTACACAGGTGATAAAGCGTCTACCAAAGGCCATCTAAAAGTAAATGTGATGTATGGAGGCCAAACACAACCGTTAGAGCTTTATGTATTGAAAAGCGGAGGGCCAGCACTTTTTGGACGTGAATGGTTGAGAAAAATCCAACCAGACTGGCACTCAATCAAAGCTCTCAATGTGACATCAACAGGCAACGACAGCCCAAATGGTCGCACTAACCAGGGACTGGCACAACTGCCTAATGCTAATGAGAAGGTGTTCAGGAAGGGGATTGGTAAACTCAAAGGCATGAAGGCCAGAATTCAACTAGATGAAACAGCAACGGCAACACTAAGGTTCCAAAAAGCGTTTCCAGTGCTTTACGCAATACGTCTTAAAGTGGATCCTGAACTGCAGAGCTTGGAGGCATCTGGAATTATCTCAAGGTTGAGTGGAGTGATTGGGCCACGCCCATTGTCCCAGTCGCATATGACATTTTTTGCATCATTGGCAGGTGGGGAGAGGTTTTCAAAGATTGACTTGTCACAATGGAGACTGAGGAGTCAAGAAGGAATTTCCATACAATCAACACTCACAAGGGATAGTTCCAGTATAATTGTCTCATCTTTGACGTCGAATCAGCCCCAGAAATTTGTAAAAAGAGCAATGGACCAAGTGCTCCAAGATATCCCAGAAACACAATGTTACCTTGATGACATCATCGTGACTGGCAAAAATGATGAAGAGCACCTCCAGAATCTTGGCAAGGTGTTTCCAGGCTCACTGAGTATGGTCTGTGTTCAAAGAGAGAGAAAAATGTGTTTTTCAAGAACTAAGTCTCATATTGTGGACATGTTATTGACAAGCATGGCTTACATAAATCACAGGAGAAGATTGAAATAGTGCTACAGGCACGACAACCCGAAAATGTGTCTCAACTCAGGTCATACTTGGGCTTTGTAAACTACTACCACTGGTTTCTCCCAAACATTGCTACAGTGCTGCACCTATTGAATGTGCTGTTACTGTCAGGAGCAAAGTGAGAATGGTCAGAAAGATGTGAAAGAGCATTCAGGGAAACAAAGAGACTAATAATATCAGAGGACTTGCTCACCCATTATGAGCCAACCCTGCCCGTCAGACCGGTGTGCGACACATCCCATTATAGCATTCGAGTCGTTTTGTCACACGTTATGAAAGGTGGATCTGAATGCCCGATTGCATTTGCTTCGAGATCACAGATGAGCACAGAATGCAACTACACACAGATCGACTGAGAGGCCTTTAGTCTAGTATGGGGAATAAAGAAGTTTCATCCCTACCTCTGCAGAGGGAAGTTTATGCTAGTGACAGACCACCTGTCCCTTGTTTCCAGGAAGGGAATTCACTGATGACTGCTACTTGGTTACAATGTTGGGCACTATTCCTAGGAGCCCACTCTTAAGACGTACCAAACAACAGAGCAGTACTGATGGCTTGTCACATTTGACACTATTGACAATTGAAGAAGAAAAGTCTTCATACTGCGACTCAGCAGAAGTATTCCACACCGTATTGGTGAACCAGTTGCCAGTAATAAATTCCAAAATGCAAAGGGAAACAAGGAATGACCCAACATTGTCAAAAGTCTATGAAATCACCATGCAAGGATGGCCAACTTCTGGTAACCCTATGATTCCAGAGCTCTCAGCAAGACGAGCTGTACTGTTGGCATGTCAAAGAACGTTGATGTGTGAATCTTGTGTTGTGTTCCCTCTAAACTGCACACCAGAGTGTTAGAGAATCTGCATGAAGGCCACCTGGGTAGAGTCAAGATGAAGAGTCTCACCCAGAGCTAAGTGTTGTGGCTGGGAATAGATAAACAGATTGAAAACTTGGCCAAAAGCTGTTTGGGATGCTAAAAAGTTCAAAATGCACCCCCCCAGGCACCGTTACACCTTCAGGAGTGGCCGTCATCATCATGGCGAAGAGTACATTTTGACTTTGCTGGGCCATTCATGGACTCCATGTTTCTGATTGTTGTGGATGCTCATTCGAAGTGGCCGGAGGTTATGCTAATGAAATCAACTTCAGCAAAGGCTTTCTCTGCTCTAAAGATTACCTTTGCCAGAAAGGTTTATCAGAACAAATTGTGAATGACAACGGACCACGATACACCTCAGAAGAATTCTGACTATTCATGAAGAAAAGTGGCATCAGAAATTTCAAGTCAGCTCCTCACTGCTCAGCAACAAATCGGTGAGCTGAAAGGTTTATCCAAACCTTCAAGAAGTCCATTAAAGTGATGGACAATGAGGACATTTCTCTGCAGCACAAGGTGGACAACTTACTTTTTGTGTATCACAACTCTGTTCATGCGACGACAAATCAAACACCTGCAATGCTGTTCGTGAACAGGAATCTGAGATCTTGCTTAGAACTCCTGAAACCAAACCTATGGAGGGAAATACTAAATAAACAGTTCAGTCAGTTGCCAAGTGAAGCAGCAAGAAGCTTTGAAATTGGATAGGAGGCCTTAGCGCGTGATTACTGAGGAAACATGTGAACACCTGGTAGGATAGCTACAAGAACTGGACCACTGAAGTACACAGAGGATGTAGGAGATCAAACATGGAGATGTCATGTGGACCAGATACTGGATGCTCAACCAAAGAACACACCTGAGTTGATTGCATCCAAATGGCGGACACATTACAGTCACCGGCCTTACCTCTCAGTGATGATCATGTCACTGAAAGCAGCATGACACAGGAAACCGAGAACATTGTCTTAGACAAGAAACCTGATGCCACTCCAAAGGTCCAGAGGCGTGGCAAGAATGCTATTGTTGACAAGACACCTACCAAACCCTATACCGTTCCACCAGTCCAAAGGCACTATCCTGAAAGAAACAGAACGCCACCCAAAGGACTGAACCTTTAGAAATGCGGGGTTGTTATGGATTGTTATTGTGAAAGCCTGTTTATTTGGAATATGGGTTTATGAAAGGAAAATTGAACGTTTTGAACCTAAACAATTTTATGTTTCATTAATCTGAAGGGGGGAGGAAGTGTAATATATAGATCTATTTCTTTTAGTGCAAGACCCCCAGCACTATGTATTGACCTGTCATCTGCACGTGGGCTGTTGTCTACGCGTATACATTACTCACTCTCTCTGGCTGCAATGTGAATACATCAATTAAAGCTGTCTCCCGCGTATGTGCTTTTATTTAATTGATATGTAGTTGTGCATAGACACAACAGTCCTCTTTCTTACTAGTTTAAGGTGATGTTGGTGTGCTAGCTCTCTGAAATTGCTAACCCCACATCAAAAAGAAACTAGCACAGACAATGTTTGCTCCACAACATGAAATACGGGGCTTGCAATGTTTAAACCATTGTGAACAATCCCAGAAAACATGAACATCCATTTGACTGTTGTAGCATATAAAGTTTGATGCTTTGAGAACGTGTACTTATAACCACCATAATGAGGGAGAGCAGCTCTTGGTATTGGCAGCATGGTAGCATATCAGTTAGTGCATCGCTGTACAGCACCAGCAATCACTGATTGGAGTTCAGTTCCCGCCACTGCCTATAAGGAGTTTGTATGTTCTCCCCGTGACTGCTTGGGTTTCCTCCCACATTCCGAGGACATACGGTGAGGGTTAGTGAGCTGTGAGCATGCTCCATTGGTGCTGGAAGCATGACAACACTTGTGGGCACAACCTTCACTGATTTGGTTTGATGCAAACAACGCGTTTCACTGTATGTTTCGATGCACCCGTCACAAATAAAGCTAATGTTTCTTCTTTTCATTATAGTTCCTTACTGCAAAGCAACGTCAAGCTTGTTTCAGCATTTTGGAATCCTCAGATATCATGTAATCCTATATGCCTGCATTTCCATGGGCAAATAAGGGCGTACAGCAATGGAAGAAGCTGTATGTTGACACCAAGAGTTTGAAGGTGCCTGACAAATATGACAGGAAACTCATCACACGTAAATATTCTTTTTCTACTTCAGAAAAAATGCAGTAATCAATATTAATTCTTATTAGCGCATACATTCTGGTTTATTTTTATCTTTTCCTTCTGGGCAATAGCTTACTCAAGGAGGATAGGCAGCTGTGGAGAAGCTGGCCAGTTTCCATCCTGCTGATTCCAGGGAAATGAAAATTGGACAGGCTGCTGTAATGGGTTGATGATCTGCTTCCCCAATGATGCAGAGCAGTGAAAATTTATACCTTTTTGTCTTTGAATAGTTTAGAGCAATTGATGTAATGAGGACAGCTTCGAAAAAGAAATCAATCAATTGAAGTGAAGTTGGAGGAATCATGTTCATCCTGAGCTTCTCTTCATTAACTTCTGAATGAAGAGTTAATTCGGCATAGTGGTCTGACAAATGGGTTCTCTCAGCTGACATTTAAGGAATAGTTTGGTGTTCTTTCCAACACCTAACAAAGCTGTTTCAGTCTCTTTAACTTGATTTTGAGATACAGTGGAAACCATACCCCCAGGCCACAACAGGTACTCACACTGAACTGTGTGCATCAAACAATCTTTATACAGAAAATCGTTACATAAACTCTTGCATGCTGCTACACAATGTGGGTTATCATGGAGCCGTGGATTTGTACAGCACAGGACTTCAGTTCAGCAGATCCATGCTGACAATTTCCCCATTCTACAATCATCCCATTTGCCCACATTTGGTCTTAATACCTTTATGTTTGCTTGTAATGTGCTTGTCTGTGTGTCTTTTAAACAATGTAATTGTATCTAACTTCACCATCACTTCTAGAGAGCAAGTTCTAGACATCAATCACTCCCTGGGTAAAAAATCTTTCCCCTCAAATTAATTCACAAATCTATGCCTTTCATTTTTGATACCCCAACCTTGGAGCAAAAGATTCTGACTATTTGTGCTACCTATGCCTCTTATGATTTTATTGACTTCTCTCGGGTCACCCCTCAGCCACCTTCACTCCAGGGAAAACAAACCCAGCCTATCCAATCTGCCCCATAACTAAATTATTCTCCATTGTAGTGTTTCTACTCTGCTTTCCCTCCAGCATGCCCACTTCCTTCCAATAAGTTGGTGACCAGAACCACTCACAATACTCCAAACGTAGTCTGTTTTGAAAAGTTGCAACAATTTTAATAATCTCAAATTCTATGCCCTAACACATGAAGGCATAGGAACATGGAAACATAGAAATCTACAGCACATTACAGGCCCTTTGGCCCACAATGTTGTGCTAACCATGTAACCTACTCTAGAAATTGCCTAGAATTTCCCTACCGCATAGCCCTCTATTTTTCTAAACTCCATATACCTAACTAAGAGTCTGTTAAAAGTCCCTATTGTACCCGGCTCTACCACCATCACTAGCAGTGCATTCCATGCACCCACCACTCTCTGTGTGAAAGACTTACCTCTGACATCCCCTTGTACCTACTTTCAAGCATCTTAAAACTATGCCCCCTCGTGTTAGCCATTTCAGCCCTAGCTATCCATACAATCAATGCCTCTCATCACCACCCGATCTCCACTTTCAGGGAATAGACTTGAACGTCAACGACCTTCTGTTCATCAACATTCATTAGTGCCCTGCCATTTACTGCACATGTCCTAACCGGATTTGCCTTCCTAAAATGAATCAGGATTAAATTGTATTTACAAAGATTCCACTCATCTTCCCTGTTGACATATATCTGGCTTTAGCCTTCCTCCCTATCCACAACACCATCAATGTTTGCATCCTTCGACAGGCTTACTAATCATAACATTAACATCTAAGTAATTAACATATATATTTCAATCAACAAGAAACAGCACCAAACCCTACAATTCATCACTGGACGAAAACTTCAATCAGAAAAGCTTCCTCTCACCATGACCCCCTTCTTCTCCCCCAAGCCAAGTTTGGATCCAATTAGCCTTCTTCCCTTGGATCCCACATGCCTTAACCTTTCCTAACTTGTCAAATGCATGACCTAAGTCCATAGGGAAAACACCTACTGCACTGCCTTCATGAATCTTTATTAACTCTTTGCACTGATGGTTGGTTAACTCTTTACAGGTGGGAGTAGGGAGAAAAATAAAAAGTAAAAAAAATCAGCAAGATTTGGTGGTACATTTCATGGTGAGCTGGAAAAATTATTGTATGGAAGCAATAAAAAAATTGCATGTTTAAATTTGTGGAAAGCAGATGCATACATTAATAAATTATTAGAGATTTTCAAATCACATTAGGTGTATTGCTAATCCCTAACTAGGAGTGAGGAGGACTTTATTCCAGTGTGGTTTGGTGGATTCTCAGGTGGCTAATGAGATCAGTGTGGGGACAGCTCTCTCACAGGTCAAACAGTGGCTGGAAACATGGGTAGTGTCTGGCCTGAGCCAAGAACCAGGACTGCAGTTAGGAGATGGATAAAGTCAGGCTCGAAGAAAGTGGGTAGTATTTGGCTTGAGCCCAGGCACTGGGAAGGTGGGTAGGTGTGAAACTAGAGCTGGGAGACAGGGAATAATCAAAGTAAATTTATTATCAAAGTATACATATATTACCATATACTACCTTGAGATTTATTTTCTTGTAGGTATTTACAGGAACATAAAGAAATACAATAGAATTTTTGAAAAAAAACTACACATATGCAAAGACTGACAAGCAACCAATGTACAAGCGGGGAGATTTTGCAGTTGATCAGAGAGCTGGAGATTAAAATGAGTGTGCGAGGGTGTGTGAGAAGGAAGAAGGGAGATAATGTCAAAAGACTCCTCCACCGGAACATCTATATTTTACACTATCTACTATATATTTAAATTTTGATGCATTGAGTGTTCAGAAATGCTCTTCTGTATGCCACTGTTGTAACACATGGTTATTTTTAAAAATGTATTCATTTATAGGATGTGGGTGTCGCCAGCTAAGCCAGCATTTATTGCCCATCCCTAGTTGCCCTTGAGAAGGTGGTGTTGAGCTGCCTTCTTGAACCGCTGCAGTCCCTGAGGTGTAGGTACACCCACGGTGATGTGTGATGTTAGGGAGGGAATCCCATGAGTTTGACCCACAAACAATGGAGGAGCAGCGATATGTTTCCAAGTCAGAATGGTGAGTGATTTGGAAGGGGATTTCCAAATGGTGGTATACCCAGGTACCTGCTGTTCTTGTCCTTCTAGATGGTAGTGGTTGTGGGTCTGGAAGGTGCTGCCTTAGGAACATTGGTGAGTTGTTGCAGTGCATCTTGTAGATTGTACACGCTGCTGCTACTGTTCGTCGATGGCAGAGGGATTGGATGCTTATGGAAGGGGAACCAAACAAGAGGGCTGCCTTGTACTGGATGGTGTCAAGCTTCCTGAATGTTGATGGAGCTGCGCTCATCCAGGTGAGTGGTGAGTCAGGAGGTGAGTTACACTCCGCAGGATTCCTAACCTTTGACCTGCTCTGTTAGCCATAGTGTTTATATGGCTAGACCAGTTCAATTTCCTGTCAGTGGTAACCCCCAGGATGTTGATAGTAATCATTCAGTGATGGTGATGCCACTGGACGATGGTTAGAGCTTCTTTTGTTGGAGATGGTCATTGCCTGGCATTTGCGTGGCTCGAACGTTACTTGCTATTTGTCAGCCAAAGCCTGGAAATTGTCCAGGTCCTGCGGCATTTGGGTATGAACTGCTGAGGAGTCACAAATGGTGCAGAATATTGTGCAGTCATCTGCGAACAACCCCTTTCCTGACATGATAGAAGGAAGTTCATTGATGAAGCAGCTGAGGATTGTTGGTCCTAGGACACTTCCTTCAGGATCTCCTGCAGTGATGTCCTGAGGATGAGATGATCGACCTCCAACCACCACAACCACCTTCCTTTCTGTCAGGTATGACTCCAACCAGCAGAGGGGTTTCCCCTGATTCACATTGACTCCATTTTAGCTGGGGCACCTCGATGCCATACTTGGTCAAATTCTGCCTTGATGTCGAGGGCTATCACTGTCACCTTATCTCTGGTATTTAACTCTTTGGTCCATGTTTGGACCAAGGAGGTGATGAAGTCAGGAGCTGAGTAGACTTGACGGAACCCAAACAGGGCATCCGTAAGCAGGGTATTGCTGAGTAGGTGCTGCATGATAGCACTGTTGATGACCCCTTTCATTGCTTTGCTGATGATTGAGAGTAGGCTGATAGGCCGGTAATTGGCTGGGTTGGACTGGTCCTGGTATTTTGTGTACAGGACATACCTGGGTAATTTTCCACATTGCCGGGTGGATGTTGGTGTTGTAGCTGTATGGAACAAGTTGGCTAGCGGTGCGGCAAGTTCTGGAGCACAAGACTTCAGGACTATTGCTGGGATTTTGTCTGGGCCCATAGCCTTCGCTTTCAGTCATCTCTTGACATCACATGCAGTGAATTGGTTTGGCTGCATACTGACATGTGGAATGCTGGGGATTTCTGAAGGAAGCCGAGTTGGATTATCTACTTGACACTTCTGACTGAAGGTTGTTGCAAATGCCTCGGCCTTATCTTTCGCACAGGTGTGCTGGGCTCCTCTATCATTGAGGATGGGGATATTTGTGGAGCCCCCTCCTCCAGTGAGTTGTTTGATTGTCCACCACCATTCACGGCTGGATGTGGCAGGATTACAGAGCTTAGATCTGATCCATTGGTTGTGGGACCACTTAGTTCTGTCTATTAATTGCAGGTTATGGTGTTTGGCGTGTGAGTAGTCCTGTATTGTGGCTTCACCAGGGTGATGCCTCATATTGAGGTATGCCTGGTGTTGTTCTCAACATGCCTTCCTGCACCCTTCATTGAACCAGGGTTGATCCCCTGGGCTGGTGGTAATGTTAGGGTGGGGGATATGCCGTGCCATGAGGCTACAGATTGTAGTTCAGTACAATTCTGCTGCTGCTGATGGCCCACGGTGCCTCATAGAAGCCCAGCCTTGGGCTACTAGATCTGTTCGAAGTCTATCCCTTTTAACACGGTGGTAGTGCCACACAACACAGTGGAGGGTTTCTTCAATGTGGAGAAGGGATTTAGTCTCCACAAGTACTGTGCGGTGGTCACTTCTACCTATGTCGTCATGGGCAGATGCTTTCACGGCAGGCAGGTTGGTGAGAGTGAGGTCGAGTGTGCTTTTCCCTCTTGTTGGTTCCCTCAGCAGGTAGCAGATATGTCCAGTAGGACCCAGCCAGTTCATTCTGTGGCGATACTACCGAACCACCCTTGGTAATGGACATTGAAGTCCCCTACCCAGAGTACATTCTGTGCCCTTGTCACCCTCAATGCTCAGCATGGAGAAGTACTGATTCATCAGCTGAGGGAGGTTGGTACATTGCAATCAGCAGGAGGTTTCCTTGCCCGTGTTTAACCTGTTGCCATGAGGGTTCATGAGGTCCAGAGCTGATGTTGAGAGTTGCCCGTCTCTTTACTGTACACCACTGTGCCACCACCTCTGCTGGGTCAGTCCTGCCCGTGAGACAGTTCATTCCCAGGAAAGGTGATGGTGGAGTCTGGAATGTTAACTGTAAGCTCTGATTCTGCCAGTACAACTATGTCAGGCTGTTGCTTGTCTCGTCTATGAGACAGCACTCCCAACTTTGGCACAAGTCCCCAGATGTTAGTAAGGAGGACTTTGCTGGGTCGACAGGACTGGCTTTGCCATTGTCGTTTCCAGTGCCTAGGTCGATGCTGGGTTATCGGTCTGGGTTCATACCTTATTGTTTTCTTGTTAGCTGTTGTCCTTTTGAGTTACCATCGACCACCTGGCAGCATGAACCAGTCTAGCCATTCTCCTCTGACCTTTCTCGTTAACAAAACAGTTTTATTCTAACAGAGCTGCCACTCACTGGATGTTTATTTGTTTTTCACACCACTCTATGTAAACTCTAGAGACAGTTCTGGGTGAAATTTCCTGGAGATGAGCAGTTTCTGAGATACACAAACCACTCTCTCTGGCACCAACAATCATTCCACAGTCAAAATCACTTAAATCACATTTCTTCCCCATTCTGATGTTTGGTCTGAACAATAACTGAATCTCTTGACCATGTCAGCATGCTTTAATGCATAAAGTTGCTGCTACATAATTGGCTGATTAGGTATTTGTATTAATGAGCAGGTGTACAGGTATACCTGTTAAAGTGGCCACAGAGTGAATATTTCACACATACACACTATATTTCTTGTCTGAGCAATATAATCAATACAATAGAACCCTGGTTTCCAGTCATCTTAGTCATCCTTGCCACAGGATCACTGGTCTGTGAGGTCCATACCTGTGTTAAATGAAACCATATATGGAGAGCACCTACTCCACAATGTGAAGCTTGGGACCTTGAATAATCTCAGTTATTCAATATGTAGTTTGGGTCTTATGTTACCTTCCTGTGCCTCTCCTTATTTACCAGCTGAGAGGACAGGAAGCTGGCCCACTCCCTGACCTCTGTCATTGTCACACTTCAGATGGTGACCGTGAAGTGTGCAAATTTATCTCACATTTTCATCCAATTTCCTGTGGGAAAATGCCTCATGACTTCTTGACAGAAATCCATTCAGACAGCACAATGGCAACGGGAAAATCTCTCCATTTGTGGAAAACGTGACATTGTAATAAATCTATTTTTAAGCTCCTACATTTTGTTTCGAGGTTAC
Source organism: Mobula hypostoma (assembly GCF_963921235.1). Classification (NCBI taxonomy): domain Eukaryota; kingdom Metazoa; phylum Chordata; class Chondrichthyes; order Myliobatiformes; family Myliobatidae; genus Mobula; species Mobula hypostoma. Next base: position 19,882,077 of record NC_086112.1, read on the forward strand.
TTTTTTTCCCTTTTCTCCTTAACACTATTGCCTGGATCTCCAATTGGAAATGTGTTACCTAGTAACAACAGTGATTTATTCTCTGCCTCCACAATTCAGTCTTATTGACTTCAACCAGTAGAATCTAGACTGTTTAGCAGTAACTGCAAGTATCAAGGATGATGTAAGTAAACTGTAAATATTAAAAATGGGAATTCAGCAATTTTACTAAGGTTCTTTAAAGATTCACCTTTTCAACTCTTAATCTCCCCAAAAGTATTCACTGACATCAAATCATCAAAGACATCCTTTCATATTGAGGCTTACGTTGTCAAGAATTTGTTGCCAGCAGTAAGCCCGGATAGAATAGATTTCCATTGGTAGGAGAGTCTCAGATCTGAAGGCACAGCTTCAGAATAAAACAGAAGTGAGGAAGAATTTCTTCAGCCAGTGGGTGATGAATCTGAGAAACGTGTGGCTAGAGAGGGCCAATTTATTGGGTTTCTGTTCAGCAAGGGGTTTAAGGGATACAGGAACAGTGCTAGAGAATGGGGTTTAAAAAAATCAACCATGTTATAATGGTGGATTAAACTCAATGGATTGAATAGCCTAATTCTGCTGCAATATGGGTTTATTGAGCTTACAAGGATGTTGCCTAGACTGGGACAATTCATTGTAGCTAAGAGAAGAGTGATGGTTGTTTTCTCTGGCTGAGGAAGGCTTAATTGAAGTGTATGAATGAGGGGCCAAGATAGAGTGACTAGGATAGACCCCTATTCCTTACTTGCAAGTACTTGGTGGCCTCAGTGCAGCACAGTAGCAGAAAGGGCTTTCTGCTAGATTGCGCTTGAGTTCTCATTAAGCCCATGGGAAAAAATAATGAAGAGCCTTTCCAATGATACAACTGAAGGTTCAGGGCAGTGCTCCGGATAAATTGTTCAAAATAGGTGCTAATGAGAGAACAGTAATAATTATGAGTTTCTTAAGTGGACCAAATGGAAACACTTTTACAACTCCTTTCCTTAAAATTAAGACTTCAGTTTCCCTGCCGCACATTGCCTGGTGTGTGTTTCTACAAACCCATCTGGTTAGAAAATCCAACTATTGGCCGACAGCTCTCAAGTGTCAACTTTGGCATCCGTCCTCTGATGCACTTTAACTGTGGTTGCTCAACAGTGGGAAAACATTAAACATGCTGACCTTATGGCTTCCAACAGCTCATTTCGGTTCTGATACAAGAGGAAAGGTCAGTGTATTCAGCATGCTGTGGTAACTGTGGAAATAAAGTCACACCATTGTAAAGCTGTGCACAGCTAAAACCTGCTTGTAAAATTAGTACCATTGCTTTAGTCATAGTCATAGTCATAGTCATACTTTATTGAGCCCAGGGGAAATTGGTTTTCGTTACAGTTGCTCCATAAATAATTAAATAGCAATATGTAAATTTATGCCAGGAAATAAGTCCAGGACCAGCCTATTGGCTCAGGGTGTCTGACCCTCCACGGGAGGAGTTGTCAAGTTTGATGGCCACAGGCAGGAATGACTTCCTATGACGCTCTGTGTTGCATCTCGGTGGAATGAATCTCTGGCTGAATGTACTCCTGTGCCCAACCAGTACATTATGTAGTGGATGGGAGACATTGTCCAAGATGGCATGCAACTTGGACAGCATCCTCTTTTCAGACACCACCGTCAGAGAGTCCAGTTCCATCCCCACAACATCACTGGCCTTATGAATGAGTTTGTTGATTCTGTTGGTGTCTGCTACCCTCAGCCTGCTGCCCCAGCACACAACAGCAAACATGATCGCACTGGCCACCACAGGCTCGTAGACCATCCTCAGCATCGTCCGGCAGATGTTAAAGGACCTCAGTCTCCTCAGGAAATAGAGACGGCTCTGAATCTTCTTGTAGACAGCCTCAGTGTTCCTTGACCAGTCCAGTTTATTGTCAATTCGTATCCCCGGGTATTTGTAATCCTCCACCATGTCCACACTGACCCCCTGGATGGAAACAGGGGTCACCAGTACCTTAGCTCTCCTCAGGTCTACCACCAACTCCTTAGTCTTTTTCACATTAAGCTGCAGATAATTCTGCTCACACCATATGACAACGAGTACTGATGAGGGATGCGGTTCCCGCATCCTGTAAGGAGTTTTTTTTAACCTTTCCTCCTTGATTGCGTGCGTTTCCTCTGGGAACTCTGGGTTCCTCCTACATTCCAAAGATGTACGGTTAGGGTTAGTGAGTTGTGGGCATGCTATGTTAGCACCAGCAGCATGATGGTACTTGAGGACTGCCCCCAATGTTTTGATGTACATGTGACAAGTAAAGTTAATCTTTAATCTTTAATTCCGGGTTGAATAATATAAAACAGTGGAGGATATTTCATGTCATGCCAATGAGCAAATTTAGAAACGAGTTTCTGTCTGGATGCATTGCGGCTTGGTATGGTAACAGCTCTGCAGGACGCTGCTGAGAAACTGCAGGGAATTATGGACACAGCTCAGCACGTCACAGGAACCAGCCTCAGTAACCCTATGGACTCTGTCTATACTTCGTGCTGCCTCAGTAAAGTAGCCAGCGTAATCAAAGGCCCCATCACCCTGGACATTCTTTCTTCTCACCTCTCCCTCTGGTCTCGCATTCTACCTCATTACGATCCTGCACTTGATCGTTTACCTGTACCGCACTTTTTGGTCGCTTTCGCACTTTAAAATGCTCAGTGCACCGTGTACTGATTCAATCTGTCTAAAAAGGTATGCATAATAAATCTTTCACTGTGTGCGTGTGATAATAGTAAACCAAATCGAGAAACAAAACCAAAACGTGGAAGAGCTCTTTCACCCCCCTGTATCGTATTGCTGTATTCAATTACATCTCAGCAGGTAGGCTTTGCCTTACAGAGTGTGCTAGATTTTCATGCTCCTTCACATGAAGCAGTACTTCCCAATCACACCCCTGCGCACTTCAACTCAAAATCAGAATCAGAATCAGAATCAGGTTTAATATCACTGGCATATGTTGTGAATTTGTTTTCTTCACAGCAGCGGTACAATGTAATACATAATAGTAGAGGAAAATTACAGTAAGTGTATATAAAAAGAGTTAAATTAAATAAGTAGCGCAAAAATAAAGGTAGTGAGTTAGTGTTCATGGGTTCATTGTCCATTCAGAAATCAGATCGCAGAGGGGAAGAAGCCATTCCCGAATCATTAAATTTAAGATTTAAGTTTAGAGAAATTTAAATGTAAGATTATATACTTTTTTTTCTGGGGCTCCCTACCAAAGGAAGCAGGCTCTCAATTGGATATATGCCTTCATCACAGATGAACCAATGTAGATCTGGAATAAATCCTGTTACCTGACTTGTTTCCAGGTGGATCACTTGATAAGTGCCATCGAGAAACTGGCTGAAATTTGTTGAAGAAAGACTTGTTTCACTTTAATCCAAACCAATTCAACAGATTACATGAAATAAAGTTGGAAATCTGTTCATTTTGCCTTTGCCTAGAACAGCTGCGATTGTACTTGGCTAACAGATCTCTGTTGTGGTTGAATAGTTTGGTAGCTCTGTGTTGGTTTATACATGAAAACAAACACTCCAAAGAAGCAGCAGGGATTTCAGCACCAGTGGAATAGTAATGCAGTGTGAGATTTTGATAGTAAAATGTGTTGTGGGTGGGAAGGGAAAAAGGAGGGTTGCGGACCATCAAACTGATTAGCATAGTACATGATGCTGCCTTTCATGGAAATTACGTATATTGTTGATGAGCTATTTGCACAGTAATGCTCCCCTTGTAGAGCAGAGAAGAAACAAATAAAGAAACCATCTTCAATTGGTTAATTTGTCGTTACTATCATGAACCTAGATCTCATGTAACACTGATTAATAAATTGAACTTATTCAAGTGTGTTATCAAGTTCTTATCCAGCTTTTAGTAAAAGGTTCTACCAATTCAAATGCATTTATGACAAGATATTGAGCAAAATGGGATTATTGTCAGAATGTGGCCCCCTGATCAAAGATCAAATATAAACTTGTGGCCACTTCATTAGGGACCTCCTGTAGCAAATAAAGTGGGCACCGAGCGTATGTTCAGAAGTTCAAAGTAAATTTATTATCAAAACACATATACGTCTCCATATAGAATCCTGAGATTCATTTTCTAGCAGGCGTAGTCAGTAAATCCATAATAGAATAATAAGAATAATAAAATTAATGAAAGACCACACCATCTTGGGCAATCAACTGGTGTGCAGAAGGCAACAAACTGTGCAAATACAAAAAGAAATAAATAATAACAAAGAAATAAATAAATAAACAATAAATCTTGAGAAAATCACATGAATAGTTTTTGAAAGTGAGTCTATAAGTTTTGATAATATTTCAGTGAAGGGGCAAGTGAAGTTATCCTCTTTTACCATAAGACCATAAGACCATAACATATAGGAGCAGAATTAGGCCATTTGACCCATCCAGTCTGCATTGCCAATACGTCATGGCTGATCCAATTTTCCTCCCAGCTCCAATCTCCTGCCTTCTCCCTGTATCCCTTCATGTCCTGACCAATCAAGAATCTATCAAACTCTACCTCAAATTTACAGAAAGACTTGGCCTCCACAGCTGCCTGTGGCAAAGAATTTCACAGATTCACCACTCTCTGCCTAAAGAAAGTCCTCCTCACCTCCATTCTAAGAGAATGCCCCTCTAATCTGAGGCTGTGACCTCTTGTCTTAGACTCTCCACATCCACTCGATTAAGGTCTTTTATCATTCAATATGTTTCAAAGAGGTGACCCCTCGTTCTTCTGAATTCTGGTGAATACAGGCCCAGAGACATCAAACACTCTTCATATGACAAGCTATTCAATCCTGGAATCATTTTGTAAACCTCCTTTGAACCCTCTCCAGTTTCAGCACATCCTTTCTAAGATAAGGGACCCAAACCAGCTCAAAATACTCAAAATGAGGCCTCATCAGTGCTTTATATAGTCTCAACATTACATCTTTGCTTTTATATCCTAGTCCTTTTGAAATGAATGCTAACATTGCATTTGTCTTCCTCACCACAGATTGCAAATTAACCTTTGTGGAATTCTGCATAGGGACTCCCAAGATCCTTTGCACCTCAATTTTTCTCCCCTCTATTTTCTCACTATTTAGAAAATAGTCAACCCTTTCATTTCTTCTACCAAAGTGCATGACCATACACTTTCCAACACTGTATTTCATCTGCCATTTCTTTGCCCATTCTCCTAATCTATCCAAGTCCTTCTGTAGCCTCTCTACTCCCTCAAAACTCTCTGCCCCTCCACCTATCCTCATATCATCTCAAACTTTTCAACAAAGCCATCAACTCCACCATCCAAATCATTGACATATAACGTAAAAAGAATCAGTCCCAACGCAGACCCCTGTGGAAAACCACCAGTCACTAGCAGCCAGTCAGAAAAGCCTCCCTTTGCCTCCTGTCAATCAGCCACTGCATTATCCATTAATATTTATTAATCTGCATTAATCTTTCCTGTAATACCATAGGCTCCTAGCTTGTTAAACAGCCCAAGTGTGACACCTTGCCAAAGACCTTCTGAAAATCCAAGTGCACATCAACCAATTCTCCTTTGTTTTTCCTGCTTGTTATTTCTTCAAAGAATTCCAACAGATTTGTCAGGTAAGATTTCCCCCTGAGGAAACCATATTGACCACAGCCTATTTTATTATATATCTCCAAGTACCCTGAGACCTCATCCTTAATAATCATCTCCAATCTTTTCCCAACCACTGAGGTCAGAGCAACTGGCCTATAGTTTTATTTCTTCTGCCTCTCTTCCTTCTTGAAGAGTGGAGTGACATTTCCAATTTTCTAGTCTTCTGGAACCATTCCATAATCCAATGATTCTTGAAACCTTTTGGCTCAACAGCCTGATAGTTGAGGGGTAATAACTGTACATGAAGCTGGTGGTGTGAGTTCTGAGGTTCCTGTACCTTTTTCCAGCAGCAAGAAGCAAGAATGACCTCAATGGTGGGGGTCCCTAATGATGGATGCTGCTTTCCTGTGATAATGCTCCATGTAGATGTGCTCTAAGGGTGAGGAGGGCTTTACCAGTGATGGACTGGGCTATACCCACTGCTTTTTGTAGGATCTTCCATTCAAGGGCATTGGTGTTTCCATAACAGGCTGTGATGCAACCAGTCAGTGCACACTCCACCACACATCTACTGAGGCTTGTCAAAGTTTTAGATATCATGCAGAATCTTTGCAAACTCATAAAAAATGCTTGTGGTCATCCACGTCAAGGTTTGGCATGTTGTGCATTCAGAGATGCTCTCCTGCACATCACTGTTGTAACATGTGGTTATTTGAGTTACTGTCGCCCTCCTGTCAGCTTGAACCGTGTTGGCCATTCTTCTCTGACCTCTCTCATTAAACGGTATTTTCACCAACAGATCTGCCACTCACTGGATATTTTTATTTTTCACACCATTCTCTGTAAACTCTACACTCTAGAGTCTATAGACTGTTGTGCATGGAAATCCCAGGAGATCAGCTGTTTCTGAGATACTCAAACCACCCCGTCTGGCACCAACAATCGTTCCATGATCAAAGTCATTTAGTTCACATTTCTTCACCAGTCTGATGATTTGTCTGAACAAAAAATGAACCTCTTAACCATTTCTGCATACTTTTATGCATTGAATTGGTGCCACATGATTGGCTGATAAATATTTGCATGAATGAGCAGGTGTACAGGTGCACCTGATAACGTAGCCTCTGAATGTAAACACAATGAATGATGAAACTGAAATAAGTTGGGGCAATGAATGTCCTATTCTTGCTTTAATTCTATATTCTTATGCTTCAGCGTGGGAGTAGGAACATGGGATCAGCCAGAAAATGTTAAAACTTATCAACTGCTGTGAAGTGTTGTTCTAACATTTAATAGAATTACAGTAACAGATGGCTCTATTTATCAAATCATTGTGTAGCATTGGAGTTTGTTTCTGCATCATTGTGTAAGGTGCAAAAATTAACATTCATACCATCCTGAATCTTTTTCAGCATGTTGAACTTGACAGTTCATTGAGTCTATGTTCCTATTTTAAATAGCTTGTGTAAGAAAATTAGATGTTGATGGCGAAATTCATCCATTTCCTTCAGTGCACCAGACTTTGGTCATCTGAGGAAAAGAGAGTTTGAAGATCAAGACCTCAGCTTCGTCACAAAGGCTGCAGTTCACCAGCAAAGGTGATTCTCCCCTTTTTGTCTCTTTCTGCGATATCGACTTTACAGCTGACACCACCTCCATTAAAAATCCTCTTAATCCACTGACAGAATAAGTAACTATGTGAACGACCTATCCCAGGCCACCCGACCTAGCACCAAGGACCTGATTATAATTAGTTATTTTGATGGGCATAGCCCTCCCTGCCATTGGCAGCATATACTGGAAGCTCTGTTTTGGATGGCATCTATCATCAAGGACCGCTACCATCTAGAACATGTCCTCTTCTTGCAGTTAACGTCAGGTAGGAGGTACTAAAGCCTGAAGTCCTATACCAGAAGTTTCAGGAACATCTGCTCTCCTATACCTATTATGTTCTTGAATCAACCTGCACAATCCTAACCCTACCTTTGCAACAGAACATTATGAACCATCTACCACAGACTTGTCTGGGATTGTGTTTTTCTCTTTGCACTAATGTCTTATTTTTTCAGCCTTTTTTTTTGCACTTTCTTCACTGTCTTGTATAATTTATGTATAATTTATATTCTGAGTTTGTCTGTACCTACATGCCCATGGAGTTGCTCTAGGTTCGCACTGTATTTGTACCTCACTACTCATGCAACTGAAAATAAACTCGATTTGACCTTACGTGCCTGACTCCCAAGTTCCATCATGGGAAGAGATTACCAGACTGACAGAGGCAACAACTCAAAGATGGATTCAAAGCCTTCTTGTAAAAGCGCAGCATCTCCAGAGGATCAGGGGAATCACTGTCCCATGACAGCTCAAGTAGTAACAGAGTACCTGCTGTGTCATTGAGCAACTTGAGCACATTGATCAAGGAAAATAGAAGCTCAGCATAAGCAGAGGAGGGAGAGCACTACCTCTCAAAGTATCTGCTGATTCGTCCCAGTAAACACTTACTGTCAGTGACAGAATCTGCTTGCTGGCTTTCTCAGCCACCTCAGAACTTGCGGATCTGAAGTGGAAACAAGTCATGCTTGATCTCAAACGACTGCCTAATAAAAAGACAGAGGGGAATGGTAGTGGCCATTTATCTTGAGAGTGCTAAGAGTAGGGTCCATTCTGTTTTGTGCTTCAGTAAATGAGTAATTTAAAGTACATAACACTGTGTAAATTTGAGCTGTTGTAGGGAAATCAATGTTCAATCAGAAATCAATCTGTACTGCCTCCAATGCACTGAAGATGTCATCTACAGGTTATTTTTGTTCCACAAGTCTGCATACTTAAGGTTCAAAAGTCAATTTGATCTTTAGCATCTGGCTCCTTCTTAAATATTCAAAGGCTTCTGCATCTCTGCTGCTTCCCTGTAGAGTCTCTGGCTTGTTTTTCCTAACACTCCCTCAACTGAATTCTAAATGGCTCCTGCCATCAGTTCTCTTTGCTTCTGGATGTCTCTTAGATCACTTCTGTTTACCCCTTAGGGTGTATTTGACCTTGTTATTTAGCCTTCTTATGTAGGGCTGATGTAGCTGTTCCATTTTCTCCAGGGGTTGCACTTCATTCCACTTATAAATATAACATTAATTTTCTTTATTTTCTGGTTTTGTACAAAATGTACTATTGGCCAACAATGGCTAATTTGGCACTTGCCACCACTCTAACTTGCTGTGGAAGATGGAAAAATAATCAGTGATAGCAACCTCCCTTTTCACAAACATTTGACAAAATCATTAGGAATGCATTTAAAATCACTTTGGCCATTCTGTGAAAGAGCAACTAATATACATGAACAGGCATGATTTCCCAGTGGCCACCCATTTTAATTTTAATTCTACTTCTCATTCCCATTCTGACATGTCAGTCCACTGATCAGGTTGGAGGAGCAAGTGCTTATATTCCATTTGGGTAGCCTCCAACCACATGGCATGACTATGAATTTCTCTAGTTTCCAGTAATTCCTCCCCTCTCCCCTTTCTCTTATATCCATTCCCCATTCTGACTCCCCTCTTACCCCTTCCCTTATCCTCACCTGCTCATCTGGTGCTCCCTCTCCTTCCCTTTCTTCAATGGTCCATTGTCCTTTCTTATCAGATTCCTTCTTCTTCAACCCTTTATCTCTTCCACCTATCACCTCCCAGCTTCTCACTTCATCCACCATTTCACACCCACCTACCTTTCCTCCTTCAGTTGGCTCCACTTATCACCTGCCAGCTTCTCACTTCATCCCCTACCCATTTTCCTCCTCACTGGTTTCACCTACTCCTCCCACCTTGAACTCTTTCACCTCCACTCACCTTCTTATTCTGGCTTCCTCACCTTTCCTATCCAATCCTAGTGAAAGGACTCAGCCTGAAATGCCGACTGTTTATTTCCCTCCATGGATGCTATCTGACCTGCTAAGTTCCTCCAGCGTTTCGTGTGTTGCAATCCACGAGTAGGTACAAATCCTTTCTTTGAATGGAAGGAACCATGAGTTCATTCTAACGAAGGGAACCTGCGGTACAGGTCGAGCTTCAACTTCCCTTGGAGACTGCGGGTGGTTCTCAGCACCACCCACCCAAATCCCACCTACTCCTGAAATGCTGGATTACCAAATGTGTAGATATGGCCACGAGTTACAAAACCACAGGACATACTACTTCACTTTAGTACTGCAACAGAAGGCACCCCATCTGTCCACTTGACATCTCAGGAGGCCATTACTGCATTGATAGATTGAATGTTGGGAGATGAAGATTTCAGCTAGATGAAAGAAGGCTTATACCAGTGCCAACCCTTTAATCTTTCTGTTATGTACTATATATTCATGTTGACATTAATTTGGTTTACATAGACCATAGAACATAGAACACTCCAGTACAGTGCAGGCCCTTTGGCCCACAGTGTTGTGCTGACCTTTTAGCTTACTCTAAGATCAATCCTACATAGCCCTCCATTTTTTGAAATCATCTATGTGCCTATCTATGGAGTATAGAACACTCTATATACATAGAACATAGGTAATTTTTACTTTGTCCTGATCAGTGCCAGGTATACAATTTCTTTTAGTGATCTGACAATGTAATCAATAATATCATGAAAGAAACAGAAGTAAAGGTACCATATTATTCATATGTTGTCTGAAAAATTTGGAATTAGATAGATGCCTGACATGCAAGCTTGAATACACGAAATAAGGAGCCTTGTTATTGATCTGTAGGTATACTGATGATCTTAAATAGAACGTGCAAATAACCGTGGTAATAAAAAAAATACTTCATCTTATTCTTGACATGTGTGAAGTAATACAGTTGGTGTCAGTGGTCAAAATTCCTGCATCTCTTGCAGGACTAATCCCTAACAGTGATAATAGTTTATGTAGCGAGTCAGATAATGTGAGGTTTAGGGGCAGACTTACGCATATCACATTTCCCAGAAAATATATCAACCTCTTTAATTTTCCAAATCCTGGAAAATCCTTCTTGTTTGGGTTAAATGTGTTGAATCAGTATGTGCCACTTCAACTGGCACTTCAGTGCTTCAGTGCATCAGTCGTGGAAGATATTGTTTCCACAGCCATGTCTTACCTTTGTGATTGGATAGCCGTAGATCTGACCAGCCTTTAAAATGGTTAAACCCTGATCGCTTCACGCAGCCACAGTGTTTCTCATCCCTGTGTTTCAGGATGCGCTCCCATGGAGAACATACAGAACAAAACCTTTGTTCTCCACTCCGATTGTGCTGGAGTATGTCACTGAAATTCAATTTGATCTGCAAGTAGTTCAGAAACAGTTACTACCCTATAATTATCAGGCCCCTGAAACGGTGTGGATAACTTCAATCACCACTACTTTGAATTGATTCTACAACCTACTGACTCACCTTCAAGGGCTCTTTACAACTTGTGTACACAGTGTTACACTTCTTTATTCGCAAAATTTGTCTTTTGCACATAGAGTTTTTGTCTGTTTATGCATAGTATTTTCATAAATTCTACCATATTTTTTCCCTGTAAATGCCTGCAAGTAAGAGAATCTCATGATAATACGTATATGGTAACATATACATACTTTGATAATAAATTTTCTTTGAACTCAAATGTGGCCTTTGAGCAAACACTTCAATTGCTTCAATTATTCTACACAGGCAGGTCACGTGTAAGTGGTTAAGACAAGATTCTGGACTCAGATTCTGTTCCAAACAAACCTCCCCAGCATTTACACATTGTTGAAAGAATCACAGATCAGATGGGCACGACGTATCTGAAGAACGTCTGATGGCCGTACACCAAGGCAGCTACTTTACAGAGGACTGGCTTAGGGCAAATGATCACATGATGGACAAATAAAGAGATTCGAAGACCTTCTTAGAACATTCCTGAAGTTTCAGCATTGACACGTACCACTTGGAACAAGAAGCAATGGGCCATCCTGTTTGGCACACCACATAAAAGCAGGGCTCACTCACTTGAGGAAGCGAGAATGTTGAAAGCAAAGTGGGAAGGAGAATCTCAAGAATCAAGAGCCCCTGGGCCCTGCATGGAAGAAAACTTGGGTCCATATTGGTTGAGTCAGCCATCTCTGTACATAGACTATAGTCTTACTTGAAAATGAGTGAAAATGAGTGGTAAACAACAGCAGTGCCCCAAATCCTGGTAATTAATCCCTATTTCTGAAGCCTAGAGGGTGATTCATTGAAAGTGTTGAATTATAGAGGAATTGTAGAGAAAAAATAAGAAACACAGGAACTCTAGTTTTCCTCTGGTTTGGAGGAGAGTGGCTGAGAGCAAAGGATTGGGAAATAGTACTGACATGATTGAGAGCACTGTTGACCATGATATAGAGCAAGCCATGGTTATGGAAAAAGAAAGGTATCTTGGAAACATTGGTGCAAAAGGTGTTATCATCAGAAGAGATACAATAGAGCCAAACAAATGGGAGAGTTGAACATAGCCCATACAAGAATAAACATGTGAGGGGGTGAAGAAGACAGCTATGAGATATTCCCCTTTCTTGACCTTTCTGTCTCTTTCTCTGGAGACAGCTTATCCACTGATGCCTGCTATAACCTTCGTACTCTCACAGCTACCTGGACTGTTCCTCTTCCCACCCCGTCTCTTGCAAAAATGCCATCCCCTCTCGCAATTCCTCCATCTCCGCCGCATCTGCTCTCAGGATGAGGCTTTTCATTCTAGGACGAAGGAGATGTCCTCCTTTTTTTAAAGAAAGCGGCTTCCCTTCCTCCACCATCAACTCTGCTCTCAAACGCATCTCTCCCATTTCACGCACATCTGCTCTCACCACATCCTCCCGCCACCCCACTAGGAATAGGGTTCCCCTTGTCCTCATCTACCACCCCAC